>NC_069079.1:79508140-79819064 GCF_025698485.1 Gossypium arboreum | reverse complement strand
AATTGGCGGATAGAGGTTTCGCTCGACCGAGTTTTTCTCCATGGGGCGCACCGGTATTGTTTGTGAAAAAGAAGGGCGGAAGCATGAGGTTGTGCATCGACTATCGTCAACTCAATAAAGTGACGATAAAGAATAAATACCGTTGCCACGAATTGGCGATTTGTTTGATCAATTAAAGGGAGCCTCGGTGTTTTCAAAGATAGATTTGAGGTCGGGTACTATCGGTTGAGGGTCGAGAATCGGACATACCAAAACCGCTTTTAGAGCGAGTGCGGTCACTCTGAATTCTTGGTGATGCCGTTTGGGCTCACTAATGCCCTACGGTGGTTATGGATTTAATGAATAGAATTTTCAGGCCATACTTGGATCGGTTCGTAGTTGTATTTATCGATGACATTTTGGTCTATTCGAGAGATGGCTGAACATCTTGAACACTGAGGCTAGTGTTGCAAATCTTACGAGATAAGCGATTATCATAAAGTTCGGTAAATGTGAATTTTGGTTGAAAGAGGTTAGCTTCTTGGGGCGCGTGGTGTCGCATCGGTGTCGAGGTGGACCGAACAAAATTTCAGCCATAGTCGATTGGAAACCACCAAGGAATGTTACGAAGTTAGGAGCTTTTGGGGCTTGCCGATTATTACCGACGATTTGTAAAGGTTTCTCGACGATAGCCACGCCAATGACGGCTACTCCAAAAGGATGTTAAGTTGAATGGGCGGAGAAATGTCAAAAAGTTTCGATCAAGCTGAAAGCTTATTTGGTGAAGCCCCAATTCTAGTGCAACCGAATCGGGCAAAGAGTTTGTCATTTATAGTGGCGCATCCCTACTTGGGTTGGGTTGCGTATTGATGCAAGAAAAGGCGAGTTGTGGCCTATCGTCGAGACAATTAAAGCCACATGAGAAAAATTATCCGACCCATGATCTCGAATTGGCTACCATCGTATTCGCCTTAAAGATATGGCGACATTACTTATTTGGTGAGAAGTGCCATGTGTATTCGGATCACAAAAGTCTCAAATATTTGATGACCCAAAGAGACTTAAATCTGTGACAAAGCGATGGCTCGAGTTGTTAAAAGATTATGAGCTCGTCATTGATTATCACCGGGAAAGGCTAATGTGGTTGCGGATGCCTTAAGCGGAAATCCTTTATTTGCTTCTGACGATGAATGTACACTTGTCTATCCTACCCGACAATGTGTTAGTAGTGAATTAAAGGCCAAACCATTGTTGGCTCATCAAATTCGGGAAGCTCGAGAAAGTTGATGAGGAGTTGCTTGCAAAGCGAAATTTGAGTGTGTTACGAACAAGGAATCGGAGTTTCAAATTGATGATGACGATTGTTTGAGGTTGAAGTCGTCTATGTGTTCCAAAGAATTGAACTTATTTTGATAATTGAGCGAAGCCCATTGTAGCGAATGGCAATCCACAGGGAATACGAAGATGTACAACGATTTGAAGCGTCGGTTTTGGTGGCATGGTATGAAGCGAGACATCTCGATTTTGTTTGAGATGTTTAATATGTCAACAAGTGAAAGCGGAACATCAAGTGCCTTGAGGATTACTTGACCGATCACGATACGAGTGGAAATGGGATCGAGTCACAATGGACTTTGTATCCGGTTGCCATTGTCGACTAGTAAGAAGGATGCGATTTGGGTCGTTGTAGATAGATTGACTAAGTCGGCTCACTTTGTCCCGTGCGTCACGGATTTTCAATGGACAAACTAGCCGAATTATGCGTTTCTCAGTTGTGAGGCTACGGGGTGCCTATTTCCATCGTGTCGGATAGAGATCCAAGATTTACCTCACGATTTTGGAAGAAGTTGCAAGAAGCTTGGGGTACCAAGTTGCATTTCAGCACCGCCTTTCACCCCAAACCGATGGTCAATCCGAGCGGATAATTCAAATACTCGAGGATATGTTGAGATGTTGCATCCTTGAGTTTAATGGTTCATGGGAGCGGTATCGCCTTTGATTGAATTAAGCACAACAATAGCTTTCAATCAAGTATTAAGATGGCGCTTACGAGGCTTTATCACGATTCGTAAATGCCGTACCCATTATTCTGGTGAACTTAGTGAAGGTAAATTCTTGAGGTTGATTTGGTTAAGGATGCCGAGCAAAAGTTCGAGTAATTCGTGAAAGTTTGAAGGGCGCCGGATCGCCAAAAGTCGTATCGGATTTGAAAAGGAAAGACATTGAATATCGGGTTGGAGACAAGGTATTTCTCAAAGTCTCACCACGGAAGAAGATGCTTAGATTTGGCCGTAAGGGAAAATTGAGTCGAGGTTCATCGGTCCGTATGAAATAGCCGAGCGAGTTGGACCCGATGGCGTCGATTAATTTTACCCCGAGCTTGAAAGGATCCTAGCGTTTTCCATGTCTCGATGCTTGACGATATAGATCCGGCCGTCGCGCGTAACCACTCCATCGAGATTGAGATTGACCTAATTTGAGTTATGAAGAAGAACCGATTCGCATATTGATGCGTGAAGTAAAGGAGTTGTGAAATAAGAAAATCCCATTAGTGAAGGTGTTGTGGCATAAACACGGAATCGAAGAAGCCACTTGGGAACTTGAGGACTCTATGAAAGAGCGATACGGACCTATTCATGGTAAGATTTTGGGGACGAAAATTTCTTAAGTGGGGAGAGTTGTGACAGCCATAATGTGACCCTAGTCGGGAAGTGGTTTGGGACCACAAAACCGAGTTATAAAAATAATTATTTGTTATATCCTATGCTTATTATGTGTGTACATGCATATGTGAAAGTTTCATTCTCTAATTTTACCAATTGTGTGAGAAATTATTAAATAGGGATCAATATGAGACATGGTGAAATATGATAGGCTAATGTTAAAGTGGCCTATTAATGCATGTAAGAAAAGGGGGACTTGCATGTCAATTTCCCCCCAATTAGTAGTGGCGGCCATGCTATGGGTGGAAAACATGTCTCCAACATGTTATGTTAATAGTGTATGTAGGAAACTATTAAAAAAAAAGCTAGCATTAAAGAAATGGAAAAAAGGGGAAATGATGAACAAAGAGAAATGGTCTCATGCATGCCCCCCCCCTTTGTTGCCGTGAGTTGAAAAAAAAAAAAGTGTTCATCCTTGGTTCATGCTTGGCCGAATTGAAGGAGAAAGGAAGAGAAGGTTTGGTCACCCTTGAGCTTGAATTAAGGTAAGTGAGTTCATGTTGGTTCTTGAAAGGTTAGCATACTTTAAGCTAGCTACTAAGTTTCCTACTTAGCCATGTCAAAACCTTGATGATGAATGTCTTGAGGAAAGAAATTGGTCTTTCTAAAAAAAAAAAAAAGAAAAGAGATTGATGTTTAATCACTTAAGGATTCGGCATTGTTTAGGATGACTTAGTTAATATGTGATTTTGGGTATTTTGAGTTTGAAATGTAAGTATATGTGTGTGCTTGGTCATAAGAGTTTGCTAGAAAATTTTGTTGGTTGAGTGATGAATGGCCAAATGAACTGTGAATGTTATGAAAAGAATGTAGGAAGCCCAAAGTGTGAATTTTAGTCTCGGTGATAGGAAGGATTCGGTTGGTGTTTTGATGTTGTGGATGAGACATGAAGTCTTCGGCCATGGTGTTAAAAATGTGGTACTTGTGTTAGACTTAGAATCAATTTGCTATATGGTTAGTATAGCTATGGATGACCGAATATGAGAGCATGATTAGATGAAGAGTTTGGTTAATTGATATGTGGTAAATGTTAAGTGTTAAATGAAGTGGAAATGATAGATTGATGTTGCACATTCGGCTATAGTTAGGCAAATCGATGATTTTTATCTTGATTTAGATAATTGGCTATAAGTCGAATAGCTTAAGATCATAAGGTAGAAAGATATAAATTTGCCATGTGTCTCCTATGCTATGAAATCATTAGTATTTTGATATTAATATTTGGCAAGATGGTTAAACTAGTTAATTTATTGATTTAGCTCAAGGAGTTAGAGGAGGCGAATCAAGCAAAAGCAAAGGGAAGAACGTCGAGTAGCCAAGTTGGAACCGTTTTACCTAACACAAGGTAAGTCATTAAGCACATATGTTTGATATTGCTTAAATGATTGTAAAATCTATGCAATTGTATTTAATGGGATGCTATATATATATATATGAATGAAATTGTATGTGTATGGAGTGATGACAATTGTTGAATGTAAAAGAAATAGTGAAATGTGTAGAAAGTTTGCTTTCGGCACTAAGTGTCTTGAACAATACGTGTGTGCGGTGTGAGATTGGCACTAAGTGTGCATGCTGGAAATATATGGCACTAAGTGTGCATGCTGGAAATATCTGACCTTTGGGTGTGCGAGCTCGAAGGGTATGGCACTATGTGTGCGGGCTTAAATTGCATGGCACTAAGTGTGCGAAATCGAGTAATAAGCCTTGTGTGTGCGTACTCTATATATATATATATATATATCTCCGTCGAACAATTATATGGAGGTGTGTCTCCATCGAGTTGAGTATGGACAGCGGATCGGGTAAGTACCTCGAGCTCATGACGAATAGAGAATCGTTCATGCTTGGGGTTGAATTTGGTAAGCCTTAAATCTATGTGATGATTGAAATTGTATGGTTGTGGTGGAAAATGAGTTAATGTGTAAAAATGCTTGATTATCTTGTTGTGTAGAATATGAAATGTGGATGTATGAGATTGGACCAAAAGGTCAGGAGTTATGGTATAGATTTGATATGAATGAGTACCTAACCTCGTTTATTGTTCATGTTGTAGTAACTTTATCGGTGGATTGATGAATGCTTATGACTTCTTGAGTTATAAACTCACTCGGTGTTTTCTTGTCACCCATTTTAGGTCTCTTGGACTCGTATTGTTTGCGTGATCGGAACCGTCGTTGAAGTCATCACACCGGCTGAAATATTTTGGTATTGTCTTCGTTGTTGAAGAACATTTGGCATGTATAGGCTATTATATTTTGTTGAGCTGTGGGTTGTAAACTTTAAGCCATGTGAAAATGGCCTATGTGGTCGTCGAGTGGGATGCTAGAACCTATAGCCACGAGTCTTAGAAACTTTAATTTTGATAAGGTGGCCATAATTTGTGTCATGTATGATGGATGATTAAGGCCAAGGAAAGATTCATGAAATTGGCATAGTCTACTGCAGTAACTGTTGCGGACAGCAGCAGTGAGGTGAGATGAAAAATCACTAAAAATAGTAGAAGTAGAATTAAATAGTGAATAAATTATGCAATTGAACCTTGATGAATCTAGTTTAATATGGATGGAACGAAACGACCATATGAGCAGTATACTGAGAGATATTAAAGTTCTCGTGAGACAGGGCCAGAACGGTTTCTGGGTCCCCTGTCGTGACTTTGAAAATTTACTATAAATTATTCAGAAAGAATTAGAAGTCATGCCTTATATATGAAGATTCCATTTTGAGTCTAGTTTCATTAGAAACAAACGGTACCAGTATTAAAGCCCTGTACAGAGAGATATTCAAGTTTTAACGCGCAAAGGTCAGTGTAGTCGACTCCTGTAACATTGGTGACTTTAACTAATAAACTGTACCAATTGGCCCGACCAAAAATTCTAAAAATAAATCCATGGATAGATATATGAGTCTAAATTCAGGGAAAATTTACGGAATCAGTTTCCAAGTTTTGAAACTCGAGATATGATTTTTAAGGCGACAGTGATGCAGTTAGCTAGCCTGCCTAGAACAGCAATCAGATTTTACAAAGAGAGAAATAACGGAAGTAAGCCCGGTAACACCACGTGTTCAAATCCGGTGACGGTCACGGGTTTGGGGTGTTACAGGCACCCCTAGATTAGTAGCAAGGGGCCCTGCTCTAACAAGCCCATTAACTTTGGCCCTAGCCCTAAGCCTCTGTCCAACATCAGAAGTTTCAGCCTCCATTTTATTTCTACCCCTTTCTTTTTCCCAATTTAAGTGCTCAGTGTGCTTGTAACACCGCAAACCCGAGATCGTCACCGAATTTGAACACGTGGTGTTACCGGGCTCACTTCCCTTATTTCTCTCTTTGTAATATTGATTCTTTGTTCGAGCGGGCTAGCTAAGCTGCGTCCTTGTCGCCTTAAAATCATATCTCGAGTTTCAAAACTCGGAAACTGATTCTGTAAATTTTCCCTGAATTAGACTCATATGTCTATCCATGGATTTATTTCTAGAATTTTTGGTCAGGCCAATTGGTACAGTTTATTAGTTAAAGTCGCCCATGTTACAGGGGTCGACTACACTGACCTTTGTGCATTACAACCTGAATATCTTCTCGTACAGAGCTTCAATGCTCATGCCGTTTGTTTCTAATGAAACTAGACTCAAAGGGGAATCTGCAAATATAAGGAACGACTTCTAATTCCTTCTGGATAATTTATGGTAAATTTTCAAAGTCGAGACAGGGGACCCAGAAACCGTTCTGGCCCTGTCTCACGAGAACTTTAATATCTCTCAGTATACTGCTCATATGGTCGTTTCGTTTCGTCCATATAAAAATAGATTCATCAAGGTTCAATTTCATAATTTATTCACTATTTAATTCTACTTCTACTATTTTTAGTGATTTTCAATCTCATCTCACTGCTGCTGTCCGCAACAGTTACTGCATGAACTATGCCAATTTCAGTAAATCTTTCCTTGGCCTTACTAATCATCCATCATACATGACACAAATTATGGCCACCTTATCAAAATTAAAATTTATAAGACTCATGGCTATAGGTTCTAGCATCCCACTCGACGACCACATAGGCCATTTTCACATGGCTGAAAGTTTACAACCCACAATTCAACAAAACATAATAGCCTATACATGCCAAATGTTCTCCTAGTTCAACTACGAAGACAATACCAAAAGGTTTCCAGCCGTGTGATGACTTCAACGACGGTTCCGAGCACGCAACAACACGAGTCCAAGAGACCTAAAATGGGTGACAAGAAAACACCGAGTGAGTTTATAACTCGGTAAGTCATAAGCATTCATCAACCATCCATTAATAAAATTTTCGCAACATCAAACAATAAACGAGGCTAGGTACTTCATCCCTATCGAAACTATACCATAATTCCTCGGACCTTTCGGTTAAATCTCATACCAAGTCATACATCCACATTTCATATTTTATACAATAAGATATTTGAGGCATTTTTACACACCAACTCATTCACACCACAATCATACAATTGCAATCATTACATAGATTTAAAGCTTACCAAGCTCAACCCCGAGCATGAACGTATTGCCTAATCGTCATGAGCTCAAGGTACTTACCCGATCCGCTGTCCGGGATTAACTCAATAATGTCGCACACTCAGTGCCAATTGTAACGCAAGAGCATATAGTGAATCCGCACACTTAGTGCTATATATTTTCAGCTCGCACACTTAGTGCTATATAATTTTCAGCTCGCACACTTAGTGCTGTATATTTTCAGTTCGCACACTTAGTGCTATATATTTTCAGTTCGCACACATAGTGCTGTACAATTTTTAAACCTGCACACTTAGTGCTAATCTTGTCACCGTGTCCATTTATACCCGCACACTTAGTGCCGAGACCAATACCTTATGCATGTTGCTGCCTTTATACATTCAACCATGGCATCATTCCATACACATACATTTTCATTTACACATCAACTCATTTAAACACAATTGCGTATATATTATGGTCATTTACATCAACACCAAATATATGCTTAATGTCTTACTTTGTGTTGGGTAAAATAATTTCAAGTCGGCTACTCGATGACCTTCGCCTTTCCCTTGCTTGATTCTCCTTCTTTAACTCCTTGAGCTTGATCAATAAATCAACTAGTTTAATCATCTTGCTAAACATTCATAATTTAACTACACATGCATATGTATGCTTGTATATTAAACAACCGTCCTCACTAATTACCCATTTAGTCGATTATACACATAATTAAAGGTAACATCACGAGCGGCATACTTATGTATATATATATATATATATATATATATATATGCATCACGATTAGATTTAACACCATCTTTATACTCAATTATATGGCCGAATGTATGTATATATATACAATGTCAACTATAACATCTTTTAAACAACTAATTTCATCTCATGAACATTTAATAAAATTTTCCTAATCTAGCATATATTTTCACATCTATTTGTAACATCATGTAAATTCACATACAACTACAATGAACCAAGCTCTTCATCCAATCATGCTCTCATGTTCGGTCATCCATATCTATACTAGCCATAACAAAATAATTTCTAAGTTTTAACACAAGCACAACACTTTAGTACCATGGCGAACACTTCATGCCTCATCACCTGACATCAAAACACCAACCGCATCATTCCTATCACCGAGACTATGGTTCGCACCTTAGCTTCCCACATTCTTCTCATAACCCCTCATAGTTCATTCGCCACCCATCATTCAACCAATAAAATTTCCTAGCAAACCCCTATGGCCAAGCACACACACACACACACTTACATCTCAACTCACAATACCCAAAAAAATCACATACTATCTAAACTATCTTAAACAATCAAAGAGTTCCCCCTTTTCCATAGCCTAATGTTCCATTCCCCAACATTATTCAACATTTTGCATGGCTAAACAAGAACCATGATCGTTCACTCACAACAAGTAAACATCTTACAAGTTAACACAATGTACTAACCTCCTTAAGGCTTCAAGTGACCGAAATTCTCCCCTCCTTCCTTCCTTCTAGCCGGCCAAGTTCAACAAAGAGAGAACTCTCTTTTCCTCCCCTTTCTCTCCCTCACTCACGGCAATGGCCAAGGTAAGGATGAACATTCCCCCTTTTTCTTTTCTTATTTTATTCCCCTTCTCTTTTTAATTCCTTTCTTTATTTTAGCTTGTCTCCCATTATCCAATTTCTCATTATAAAATCTAAGGCAAACAAATACATTGCCCATCCTCAATCTATCTTGGCCGGCCACCATAAGGAAATTTGGCAATTTGACAAGCAAATCCAAGCATTTTCTAATATGTATCAATAGGCCACTTTAACATTAGCCTAGCACATTTCTCAATTTCCTCACATAAGTCCTTTCTAATAAATTTCACCTACAAATGACGAAATTAAGGCACTAAATTTTCACATATGTATATTCATGCACAATAAACATAGAAAATAATAATTAATTAATTTTGTGTCTCGGTTTTGTGGTCCCGAAACCACATCTCGACTAGGGTCAATTTTGGGATGTCACAGTGCTTAACCTCCTCCACTATATTTGCCTTCTCCACCAACTCCGACAAAACTCGCTCCCTTTGTGGAGCTATCAACACCCTGAGGCTATCTGTAAGTCCATCCTCAAACCTAACGTAATGCTCATAGTCCATTGCCACCATTACTCTTGCATACTTACAAGGCGTAGAAACTCTGCCTCATACTTTGCCATCATTTTGTTTCCTTGGGTGAAGTTCAGGAACTCTTTCCTTCTGGCATCCATATAGCTTGCACCCACATACCTCCCTTGGAATGTAGCTTTGAAAAACTCCCAAGTGACCCACTCTGGTTGGGTGCCCTCTTTCACATTCAATCACCACTAGTAGGCTTCTTCCTAAGTAGTGACACTGCCCCTTTTAGCTTTTATTCCAGTGAGTAGTCCAAGTCCTCCATTATCCTTTTAGTGGCCTCCAACCAATATTCTGCCACATTAGGAGCCACGCCAGCCATGCCCTTAAAGATCTCAGCCCCGTTCGATCGAAGTCACTGCAAAATGGACCCCTGATTTCCAACGCCATTATTGGGCCCAATGACCCTTTCCTAAATTCTCAACATTGCCTGCGACAATGCATCTTCTCTCACGGCCCAATCATAGGTCCATTCCCAGCCACAGGTGAGGCCGAAGCCTCTTCTACTCCAACATTAGGCATATGGCCCGATGTTGACGATTCAACCCTAATGCTTCCGCGGCTTCGGCCATGACCCTTGCACCTCTTCTAGCACTCATCGTTGATTCACGTATTATTTTGATTAAAATTTTATGAAATTTTGGTTAGTTAAGTAATTACACTGATGTTTTATGAAAATATCTAAAGAGAAGATCGTTTTCGAAAATCCTCTATAGTTTCCAGATCCTACGGGCTTTACTTTCGTTCTAACAATCATCTAAAGTAGCCCTCTAACTATCTATTGTATAACAATTTAGATAAACATAATAAAGTACTTACTTGGTTCGACGTCGGAGGCTCGGTGTGCCACTCAGCAAGACTTCCCCTTTCTCCACATTTAAAAAAAACACAAAAAGAAATGAAGTAATAAAGCCCACCTCACATCCCGTGTTTTGCAACCTGGGCTCTGATACCACTAAATGTAGCACCCCAAACCTGGCCCAAAAGTTATGGCCAAACTCGATGTGCCACATTGAAGTGTTTTAGTGAAAACCGTGTTTTCATTGAAAATCCTTCTTAAAATAAAAGAACATCTAAAAAATAAACACCTTTCAATCACTTGTTTCAAACATAAGATTTGATAAAAACATGTCACTTAAAAATTTAGTTGCGGAAACATAGAAAACATACTATAATTTAAGAAAATAGTAATAATTCGAGTAATAATAACATAATGAAAACCTTATTATAATCTGATTTGAACGCACCTAAAAAGAAATAGAAACTTAAATGCTTAAAAAAAACCAAGTCTGAATTATCTTGCTAGCCGCCACCCAAAATCCCTCCAATTATTGAACCTTCTACTGAGCATCACCTGAAAAAAAAAAGAGGGGGTGAGTTTTCGCAAACTCAGTGTGTGTAACCCTCGATGAAAAACAAACATTCAAAGAAAATCATCAAACATGCAATGCAATCCCATCCAAATTATCCATCCGCTACACACCAGCTCCGTCCCCCGTCACACAAAGTGGGGATATAAATATCGACCCACCCAGCCTACAAACCAATGGTATCCCTGTTCGAACTACCTTCATTTACATATTGGGCTTTAAAAGCCGTTGGTAGATCCACGACTATCAAGCAACCATGCGATCCTCATATAATTTCTCCGTTACATAGTTCCCACCCCATATGCAACCTAAGCAGAACATCATATGTATGCATGTCGCATCCATAAAACTTACATTCAACAACTAAGGGCATTTTGGTCATTTTTTCCCTTATGGGCATTTCAGTAATTTTCCCTTAATTATGATTTTCACTTACCTTGACCCGTTAACAAGTCCTGCGAGCTAAGATGAACGAATATTATGCACCAGGTAGGATTCCAAAGAAGAGGAGGTGGGTTATTAAGACAACTTAAGTACCAAGCTCTCCCTAGACCCAGTGCTAGACATGCATATACCTGTTGCCACACCTTAACCCCTTTGAATTGTCCATGGTCGCAATATATTAATTAAGACTTATGTAGTTATCATATACTAAGCCCAAAACCCCGTACAATGCCCAAACAAATTCACATGCCTGTATCTGGCCCATTAAGCCCAATCATATTCATATGGCCCATTAGGCCCCAATCACTTGAATATGGCCCATTAGGCCCAAGTCACATTTATATGGCCCGTTAGGTCACATGTTCTAGATATATGAAAGAATATAAGCTCGTCATTGAACAAAATAGTACTTAATAATCACATGGCATTGGCCAACAACTTAAATATATTAGGATGAACATACATACAGATACATAATGAAACCTATATGCACAATACACCCCAAACCTAAGGGGTGCATTGTCCTCAATGAATGAATAGATATACACAAACTATCTATATATAGACAATGTCATGACAAAATATATGCAATGCAATATGTATGAAAGAAAAATAAAAGTTTCATTGTTTGAACTGTATTGTAGATACTTCATTTTGTGTGATGGATTTATTTACGAGCAACAACCTTGTACCTCTGCTTCGTCTTCATTGGGGTAATTCAACCCCATCCTTTTTGGCCTTCGTGAGCTTATCAATCAATTGATCAATGTCACGGTCTTAGGCAGTTACAGTTCAATAGAAGGAGGTGGAACAACCACAGTGTTGTCTACTGGTGGTGCAGCTGAGAAATTTTCTTCCTCTTCATCCTCTTGGCCAGTCTCAATGTTGGCAAACTATACTTTCTCTGGTTCTTCCTCCGATGTTTTGGGCGCATTCTATTTTATTGGTAGGATTCATCTCAATGTGCTCTACGTCACCGACCCTTTCCCCTTCTGCAGTTTATTAAATAATGGAAATGAAACAAATAAGAGAAAGTTAAATCAACAAAATGAAATAAAAATAAAAAGAATTTTCAAGATGTTAAAGTTAAACATCTCAAAGATCAATGGATTGTTTGTCTAACTCTACAGGAGCACCCCAGTAATGTAACACCCCAAACCCAGCCTAAAAGTTAAGCCCAAATCTGACGCGTCACATTGAAGTGTTTTTCGAAAACCATGTTTTCATTGAAAACCCTTCTTATTTGAAAACTTGAGTAAAATTCCAGTTACGTTAGTTTATTTTATAAAATGGTACATTGAAAAGTTATTAATTCTATTCCCAAAATTTCTTTTAAGTTGCGAAAGCTAATTTTAAAAGTAACTAATTTACGAAAACGTGATGTCCAAAACTAAGTTGCGAAATAGTTCCAAAAATGTTGCTGAAACGTAGTTTTGTTTTAAAAAAGTTATAAATCGAAGTAAATAAAACCCAAATTTGAAATCCAGAAACTTTTAGAGGCCTTATTAGAAAATTTGAAAACCCAAAACAAAATCTAAAACATAAATAAAGTCCAAAGGCAATTGTGTGGCCATCTCCGAGTCTCTCGCAGCACCAATCCATATAGTACTGGGGATTACCTGCACAATTAATAAACGAGGTGGGTTTGTGAAAACTCAGTGTGTAATCCCCTTACTGGAGTAACAGTCAGTATACTGAAACAAAAACAGAAATAGTCTGGGCCAGAGCTATTTAATAGTAACAGTATAGTCCAGTTCAGAGCATACGTGGGCTGAAGCCCACTACAATATCATTTGGGCACAGCCCATAACAGAATCCATTGGGCCTAGCCCAAACCAATAACAGAACAAGTAGGCCTAAGCCCAATACAGTGATAGATATCATAAATAGATATGCAACAGTATGAGGGTGCATCCCACCCCGATCCAGCCAACACACTACCCGTACCAACCTTACACCTACGTGGGGATAAAATCGACCCACCCAGCCAGCACACCAAGGTTAGCACCAGTTGCGGCACTAACCGAAATCGCAGTAAAGTTGCTAGTATATACGCGACTCTAAGCTTTCACTAGCGGTATTATAATTGGCACAAGGCCATCTGTAACTGTATTATGTTTGGAACATATCCATCGGCGATGGTAATATAATTGGCACATAGCCTTGGGTAAATATGATCGACACAGAGTCATCAATACGTATGTTAGGCACATAGCCACGGGCAAATACATTTGGCACAAAGCCATAATCGAGATGGCACTGAGCCATTTTTAGGTTGGTACATAGCTATAGTTAGATTACGCGGCTTTAAGCCATCTATTGGTCCATAGTCGTCTTGTGCGACCCGTGTGACCTTAACAGATCAATATTGGATCCACAATCGTCTCGTGCGACCCGTACGACCTTATCAGAACAGTACTTCCTCTATATCAATGTCCAACCCCATGCAATATGTCATGTATGTCATGTTTAATCATTACACATGTATACAGAATGGCCATGCTCAGTAACAGTCATTTAAACATATATTAAAAGCGTATCAGTTTTACAACCACATTCAAGTCAGTTAAAACACATCCATACAATCATAGTCAAATCAGACAAATTCATAGTCTAAGCCGGTCATTTACCCACAAGGGCAAAATAGTCATTTTACCCTACAGGGGTATTTCGGTAATTTTAAACTATAAGGGTATTTTGGTTATTTTACAAACTGAGAGTATTTTAGTAATTTTACAATCTAGGGGTATTTCGGTAATTTTACAAACCTGGGTTATTTCGATAATTTTACAAATCGGGGTGTTAATGACCAAACAGAAGGTCCACCGTCTCCCCGAGTGACTTAAGTAACCTAAACAAACATAACAGTGCAAGTGGGCCTAAGGCCTATTACTCTGCCCAAGTGGGCAAAGACGCTTGTGTGGCCAATTTAGCCCAAATTTAGATACGGCTATGTGTACACCATAGCCCGATTCATTAATAGTCACTTACCGCAAATTTATCTGTGTGGGCCAACGAGCCCCTTAGGCCCACACAACTCATTTTGGCCCATCGAGGCCAAAACAACCTAGGTCATGTGCGCGACATGACAAGTGTATCTACTTCCCGCTTAACAGCGAAATTTACCCACGCGGGCCCATTGGGCCCATACGACCTATTTAACCCAAAACTATTCACGACAATACAAACGATATAGCTCAGTCCAAAACTTACCACATAACATACATTTTTTTCGTGTGGGCCCATACGGCCCAGTTCGGCCCAACGTGGCCCAAAACTGCCTATGCCATGTACGCGACATGACAAGCCCAACCATATTCCACATAGCTATTGATTTGACACAAGCGGCCTCACGAGCCCATTGGGCCTATTCGGCCTATTTCATGCCCAAGTGGCCCCCTTCGGCCTAAGCCCACAAATTCGCTCATGGTGGCCCTCTTAGTCGTACACTCACGTTCTGTGAGCTCGGTTAACCACACGCACAATCGCACGCTCCTGTGGCATCATAAGCCATATTTTCGGCTTTTTAGCATTTTGCCGATCTACAGTCATAGGTTTCGGTGTACAGTTACACACCTTGCTAACGAAAAGGCACAGAAACCCTCGAGCATAAAACCTTGATTGAACGAGCGTGGTCTAGCCCACTAAAACTGTTGACAAAATCGGATAGTTGCCTCTTGATAAATATCTGTGTTCAAATAGACCTATTAACCATTACCATATGCACAAGTAACTTAAACCAAGTGTAAAGCAACTTACCAAAACGTGGTAGTACAAAAGGCTGAAAGAGGTATTCGACCTACAATGGCACACCCAAAAGTATACCATTAAATCAAGGTACTAGATGGGACAATCATTCCCCTATCAAAATCGGAGAGAAGAAATTGCCAAAAGAAGGAAATAACAACCGATATAGAGAGAGATGGTAAAGGTATTGCATGGCTACATTAAAAAACACTTACCCAGTCAAAACAACCACGAAGGGGGTATGAAGAATTCTGCTAGTATCACAGAATTAAGAGCAGAGGATAGGGGGTATTCAGCCAGTGTTGAAAGATAGAAAAGAGAATCGGCAATAGAAGAGAGAAAGAAAGATAGCCCAAAAATCGAAAGAAACATAGAAGGAGAGAAGCCAAGAATCAGCCAAGAGAAGAAGAGGGAAAAGTAGAAAAAGAAGTCAAGGAATGTTTTCCAAAGCTGAACCCAAAAGCACTAAGGTAATCGGCCTAAGCACAAAATGATAAGAGGAGAAAGGAAAAACGTAACAAACCAGAATCGAAAAGGTACTCGAACAAAACAATTGCAGTTATTCACCTTCGGAAAACAAAGAATAGAAAGAACCTCAATGAAAAAAGGTAAAAATCAAAAATGAGGAGAAAAAGGCTTGAAACGTTAGAAAAAAGAAAACTGAGAGACACCCAAATGGGCCTTAACGAACATGGCTCTTAGAAGAAATGCCCAAAATCGATTTCCCCCAGTGCCTAAAGACCAAATTCGCACAATACTCTCCTCCCCTTTCAAATTTCCTATTTTTCCTCCACAAATAACTCCATAATCCACTTCCTAATTTCCTTTTCAACCCTTTCCTTAATTTACTCCTCCAACAACCCATTCAAATTCCTCAAGACCCATTCAAACTTAGAGTCCCCACCTAACTCAAATACCAGCCGTCTCATGTAGCAAAATAAATACTTCTTTTATATTGTGACAACACTCAAACCATAGACCTCAAGGTTAATCTACATGCCACCTTGCCACCACTCCACAGGCTCTTTTGTGATAAAAATCGTCCATAATTAATTATAAGACCTATGTGCTAGTGTCCAGATTCACTTAAGAAGAAAAACTAAAATTTTTCTAGAGCCTAGATTTGAACCCGGGACTTCTCCAACACTCCTCAGGACATTTAGCCACTGAAGCAGACATTTATTTGTGTCGTTTCTTGTACATCTAACTACTTACGTCAAGCCTTCTCACTGTTCCCTTGCTCAAGGCCCATTCCTTCTAGGCCCAAATTTGGGTCGTTACAACTCTACCCCCTTAAAGAAATTTCATCCTTGAAATTTCCAACTATCAGAATAGTCATACAACCTAGCCTACCACACTACGCTCTCGCTGCGCACTCTAATCCTAACAATACAACCACACACCTAACCATCTATCCATCGGAGCGGATAAATAAGATATGTATACCATTTCCAGAACATACACAAAAAAATACAAACTCTAGCTTTATTTGTAACAATACAGTCTAATATATAAGAAATCACAGTATTTCTATCTACTACTTTTTTTAATGAAAACAACATTAGTTTCAGAAACTTACAGATTAAACGCCGGAGACTCGGCGTGCCACACTTTTTAGAAGAAATAACTCAAACATATCACATATGTGGAAACAAATTTTGAAATTCAAATTTTGAAAATCTCTACCACAGTCGATTTTTGCAACCTGGCTCAGATACCACTAATAGTAACACCCCAAACCCGGCCTAGAAGTTTAGCCGAATCGACGTGTCACATTGAAGTGTTTTTTGAAAACCATGTTTTCATTGAAAACCATTCTTATTTGAAAGCTAAAGTAAAATCCCAGTTACGTTAGTTTATTTTATAAAGTGGTACATTGAAAAGTTATTAATTCTATTCCTAAAATTTCTTAAGTTACAGAAGCTAATTTTAAAAAAACTAATTTATGAAAATGTGATGTCAAAAACTAAGTTACAAAATCGTTCGAAAATGTTGCGGAAACATAGTTTTGTTTAAAAATAGTTATAAATCGATGTAAATAAAACCCAAAGTTAAAATCTAGAAACTTTTAGAGGCCTTATTACAAAATTTGAAAACCCAAAGCAAAAACTAAAACATAAATAAAGTCCAAGGGCAGTCGTGTGGCCATCTTCGAGTCCCTCGTAGCATCGATCCTCCTAGTGCGGGGATTACCTGCACAGTAATAATCGGGGTGAGTTTGTGAAAACTCAGTGTGTAATCCCCTTACTAGAGTAATAGTCAGTATACCAAAAGCGAAGCAGAAGCTTGATGCAGGCGAGCCCTTTAAAATGTGATGCAGTCCGATTCGAGCATCGTGGGCGAAGCCCACTACAATATCATTTGGGTCACAGCCTATAACAGAATCTATTGGGCCTAGCCCAAACCAATAACAGAACAAGTGGGCCTAAGCCCAATATAGTGACAATTCTCATAAATAGATATGCAATAGTATGAGGATGCATCCCACCCTGATCCAGCCAACACACCACCCGTACCAACCCTACACTTACGTGGGATAAAATCGACCCACCCAGCTAGCTCACCAATGTTAGCATCGGTTGTGGCACTAACTGAAATCGCAGCAAAGCTTCCAGTATATATGCGGCTCTAAGCCTTCAGTAGCGGTATTATGTTTGGCACATAGCCATCAGCGATGGTAATATAATCGGCACACAGCCTTGAGTAAATATGATCGACACAGAGTTATCAATACATATGTTAGACACATAGGCACGGGTAAATACGTTTGGCACAAAGCCATATTCGAGATGGCACAGAGCCATTTTTAGGTTGGCACAGAGCCATAATCAGATTACGCGGCTTTAAGTCGTCCATTGGTCCACAGTCATCTTGTGTGACCCGTGCAACTTTAACAGATCAATACTGGATCCAGAGTCGTCTCGTGTGACCGTGTGACCCTATCAGAATAGTACTTCCTCCATATCAATGTCCCAACCCCATGCAATATGTCATGTATGTCATGCTCAATCATCACACGTGTATGCAAAATGGCCATGCTCAGCAACAGTCATTTAAACATATATTAAAAGTGTATCAGTTTTACAACCACAGTCAAGTTGGTTAAAACATAGTCATACAATCACAGTCAAATCAGAAAAATTCATAGTCTAAGCCAGTCATTTACCCACAAGGGCAAAACAGTCATTTTACCCTACAAGGGTATTTCGGTAATTTTACAAAATAGGGGTATTTCGATAATTTTACAAATTAGGGTCTTAACGACCCAACAAAAGGTTCACCGTCACCCCGAGTGATTTAAGTAACCTAAACAGACATAATAGTGCAAGTGGGCCTAAGGCCCATTACTCGGCCCAAGTGGGCCCACACGCTCGTGTGGCCCATCTAGCCCAAATTTAGATACGGCTATGTGTAAACCATAGTCTGGTTCATTAATATTCACTTACAGTAGATTTATCTGTGTGGGCCTACGAGCCCATTGGGCCCACACTGCTCGTTTCGGCCCATCGAGGCCTAAAACAACTAAGGTCATGTGCGCGACATGACTAGTCTATCTACTTCCCTCTTAACAGCGAAATTTACCCACGTAGGCCCACAGGCCAATTGGGCCCATATAGCCTATTTAACTCAAAACTATTCACGGCAATACGAACGACGAAGCCCAGTCTAAAACTTACCACATAATATACATTTTATCCATGTGGCCCACAAGCCCATTGGGCCCATATGGCCCAGTCTGGCCCAACGTGGCCCAGAATGGCCTATGCCATGTACGTAGCATGACAAGCCCAACCATATTCCACCTAGCAGTTGATTTGACACAAGCGGGCTCGGCCCATTACGGCCTAAGCCCACAAATTCGCTCATGGTGGCCCTCCTCGTCGTACGCCCACGTTTCGTGAGCTTGGTTCACCATACGCGAGATCAAACGCTCGTGTGGCATCATACGTCATATTTTCGGATTTTTAGCATTTTGCCGATCTACGGTCATAGGTTTCAGTGTACAGTTACACACCTTGCTAACAAAAAGGCATAGAAACCCTTGAGGACAAAACCTTGATTGAATGAGCGTGGTCTAGTCCACTAAAACTGTTCACGAAATCGAATAATAGCCCCTTGATAAATATTTGTGTTCAAACGGACCTATTAACCATTACCTTGAGTTTAATGGTTCATGGGAGCAGTATACGCCTTTGATTGAATTAAACACAACAATAGCTTTCAATCAAGTATTAAGATGGCGCCTACGAGGCTTTATCACGATCGTAAATAAATGCGTACCCATTATTCTGGTGAACTTAGTGAAGGTAAATTCTTGAGGTTGATTTGGTTAAGGATCTTAGAGCAAAAGTTCGAGTAATTCAATTGAAAGTTTGAAGGTGCCGGATGGCCAAAGTGCGTATCTTGATTTGAAAAGGAAAGACATTGAATATCGGGTTGGAGACAAGGTATTTCTCAAAGTCTCACCACGGAAGAAGATGCTTAGATTTGGCCGTAAGGGAAAATTGAGTCAAGAGTTCATCGGTCCGTATGAAATGGCCGAGCGAGTTGGACCCGATGGCGTCCGATTAATTTTACCCCGAGCTTGAAAGGATCCTAGCGTTTTCCATGTCTCGATGCTTGACGATATAGATCAGGCAATCATACGTAACCACTCCATCGAGATTGAGATTGACCTAATTTGAGTTATGAAGAAGAACCGATTCGCATATTGATGCGTGAAGTAAAGGTTGTGAAATAAGAAAATCCCATTAGTGAAGGTGTTGTGGCATAAACACAGATCGAAGAAGCCACTTGGGAACTTGAGGACTCTATGAAAGAGCGATGCAGGACCTATTCCTTGGTAAGATTTTTAGGGCGAAAATTTCTTAAGTGGGGAGAGTTGTGACACCATAATGTGACCCTAGTCGGGAAGTGGTTTGGGACCACAAAACCGAGTTATAAAAATAATTATTTGTTATATCCTATGCTTATTATGTGTGTACATGCATATGTGAAAGTTTCATTCTCTAATTTTACCAATTGTGTGAGAAATTATTAAATAGGGATCAATATGAGACATGGTGAAATATGATAGGCTAATGTTAAAGTGGCCTATTAATGCATGTAAGAAAAAGGGGACTTGCATGTCAATTTCCCCCCCAATTAGTAGTGGCGGCCATGCTATGGGTGGAAAACATGTCTCCAACATGTTATGTTAATAGTGTATGTAGAAACTATTAAAAAAAAAAGCTAGCATTAAAGAAATGGAAAAATGATGAACAAAGAAATGGTCTCATGCATACCCCCCCCTTTGTTACTTAGTGAGTTGAAAAAAAAAAAAAAAGTGTTCATCCTTGGTTCATGCTTGGCGAATTGAAGGAGAAAGGAAGAAGGTTTGGTCACCCTTGAGCTTGAATTAAGGTAAGTGAGTTCATGTTGGTTCTTGAAAGGTTAGCATACTTTAAGCTAGCTACTAAGTTTCCTACTTAGCCATGTCAAAACCTTGATGATGAATGTCTTGAGGAAAGAAATTGGTCTTTCTAAAAAAAAAAAAAAGAAAAAAGATTGATGTTTAATCACTTAAGGATTCGGCATTGTTTAGGATGACTTAGTTAATATGTGATTTTGGGTATTTTGAGTTTGAAATGTAAGTATATGTGTGTGCTTGGTCATAGAGTTTGCTAGAAAATTTTGTTGGTTGAGTGATGAATGGCCAAATGAGCTGTGAATGTTATGAAAAGAATGTAGGAAGCCCAAAGTGTGAATTTTAGTCTCGGTGATAGGAAGGATTAGGTTGGTGTTTTGATGTTGTGGATGAGACATGAAGTCTTGACCATGGTGTTAAAAATGTGGTACTTGTGTTAGACTTAGAATCAATTTGCTATATGGTTAGTATAGCTATGGATGATTAGAATATGAGAGCATGATTAGATGAAGAGTTTGGTTAATTGATATGTGGTAAATGTTAAGTGTTAAATGAAGTGGAAATGATAGATTGATGTTGCACATTCGGCTATAGTTAGGCAAATCGATGATTTTATCTTGATTTAGATAATTGGCTATAAGTCGAATAGCTTAAGATCATAAGGTAGAAAGATATAAATTTGCCATGTGTCTCCTATGCTATGAAATCATTAGTATTTTGATATTAATATTTGGCAAGATGGTTAAACTAGTTAATTTATTGATTTAGCTCAAGGAGTTAGAGGAAGCGAATCAAGCAAAAGCAAAGGGAAAAGCGTCGAGTAGCAGAGTTGGAACCGTTTTACCTAACACAAGGTAAGTCATTAAGCACATATGTTTGATATTGCTTAAATGATTGTAAAATCTATGCAATTGTATTTAATGGGATGCTATATATATATATATGAATGAAATTGTATGTGTATGGAGTGATGACAATTGTTGAATGTAAAAGAAATAGTGAAATGTGTAGAAAGTTTGCTTTCGGCACTAAGTGTCTTGAACAATCGTGTGTGCGGTGTGAGATTGGCACTAAGTGTGCATGCTGGAAATATATGGCACTAAGTGTGCATGCTGGAAATATCTGACCTTTGGGTGTGCGAGCTCGAAGGTATGGCACTATGTGTGCGGGCTTAAATTGCATGGCACTAAGTGTGCGAAATCGAGTAATAAGCAACTGTGTATGCGTACTCTATATATATATATATATATATCTCCGTCGAACAATTATATGGAGGTGTGTCTCCATCGAGTTGAGTATGGACAGCGGATCGGGTAAGTACCTCGAGCTCATGGCCGAATAGAGAATCGTTCATGCTTGGGGTTGAATTTGGTAAGCCTTAAATCTATGTGATGATTGAAATTGTATGGTTGTGGTGGAAAATGAGTTAATGTGTAAAAATGCTTGATTATCTTGTTGTGTAGAATATGAAATGTGGATGTATGAGATTGGACCAAAAGGTCAGGAGTTATAGTATAGATTTGATATGAATGAGTACCTAACCTCGTTTATTGTTCATGTTGTAGTAACTTTATCGATGGATTGATGAATGCTTATGACTTCTTGAGTTATAAACTCACTCGGTGTTTTCTTGTCACCCATTTTAGGTCTCTTGGACTCGTATTGTTTGCGTGGTCGGAACCGTCGTTGAAGTCATCACACCGGCTGAAATATTTTGGTATTGTCTTCGTTGTTGAAGAACATTTGGCATGTATAGGCTATTATATTTTGTTGAGCTGTGGGTTGTAAACTTTAAGCCATGTGAAAATGGCCTATGTGGTCGTCGAGTGGGATGCTAGAACCTATAGCCACGAGTCTTAGAAACTTTAATTTTGATAAGGTGGCCATAATTTGTGTCATGTATGATGGATGATTAAGGCCAAGGAAAGATTCATGAAATTGGCATAGTCTCTGCAGTAACTGTTGCGGACAGCAGCAGTGAGTGAATGAAAAATCACTAAAAATAGTAGAAGTAGAATTAAATAGTGAATAAATTATGCAATTGAACCTTGATGAATCTAGTTTAATATGGATGGAACAGAAACGACCATATGAGCAGTATACTGAGAGATATTAAAGTTCTCGTGAGACAGGGCCAGAACGGTTTCTGGGTCCCCTGTCGTGACTTTGAAAATTACTATAAATTATTCAGAAAGAATTAGAAGTCATGCCTTATATGTGAAGATTCCATTTTGAGTCTAGTTTCATTAGAAACAAGCGGTACCAATATTAAAGCCCTGTACAGAGAGATATTCAAGTTTTAACGGCGCAAAGGTCAGTGTAGTCGACTCCTGTAACATTGGTGACTTTAACTAATAAACTGTACCAATTGGCCCGACCAAAAATTCTAAAAATAAATCCATGGATAGATATATGAGTCTAAATTCAGGGAAAATTTACGGAATCAGTTTCCAAGTTTTGAAACTCGAGATATGATTTTTAAAGGCGACAGTGATGCAGTTAGCTAGCCTGCCTAGAACACAATCAGTTTTACAAAGAGAAATAACGGAGTAAGCCGGTAACACCACGTGTTCAAATCCGGTGGCAGTCACGGGTTTGGGGTATTACGGGCACCCCTAGATTAGTAGCAAGGGCCTGCTCTAACAAGCCCATTAACTTTGGCCTTAGCCTAAGCCTCATCCAACATCGAAGTTTGACCTCCATTTTATTTCTACCCTTTCTTTTCCCAATTTAAGTGCTCGGTGTAGCTTGCGCTTACGCCAAACCCGAGATAAATCACGAATTTGAACACGTGGTTATTAAGGGCTCCCTTCCCTTATTTCTCTCTTTGTAATATTGATTCTTATTTCGAGGCGGGCTAGCTAAGCTGCGTCCTTCTATACTTAAAAATCATATCTAGAGTTTCAAAACTAGGAGGCTGATTCATAAATTTTCAGTGAATTAGACTCATATGTCTATCCATGGATTTATTCTAGAAATTTGGTCAACCAAGTGGTACAATAAGTTAATGAGACAGCTTACACATAAGAGTCGACTACATAAGCCACCATCATATTACAACAAATCATAGATTCTGCTTCAATAGTAAACTTCTAATGAAAGAAATAACAAAATAAAGGTTCAATATTCGTCAGCCGTTTCATGGCATACAGTCAAGCTCATTTGAGCTCAAAATGCTCCAATGCTTTCGATTACCAATTGTAGCATAAGAGCATATAGTGAATCCATACTTAGTGCTATATATTTTCAGCTACGCACTTAGTGCTATATAATTTCAGCTTTCGCACACTTAGTCTTGTATATTTTCGATTCGCACATAGTGCTATATATTTTCAGATTCGCACACATAGTGCTGTACAATTTTAAACACTGCACACTTAGTGCTAATCTTGTCACAAGTGTCCATTTATACACTTTTACTTAGCAAGAGACCAATACCTTATGCATATTCTTTGCCTTTATACATTCAACCATGGCATCATTCCATACACATACATTTTCATTTACACATCAACTCATTTAAACACAATTGCGTATATATTATGGTCATTTACATCAACACCAAATATATGCTTAATGTCTTACTTTGTGTTGGGTAAAATAATTTCAAATCGGCTACTCGATGACCTTCGCCTTTCCTTGCTTGATTCTCCTTCTTTAACTCCTTGAGCTTGATCAATAAATCAACTAGTTTAATCATCTTGCTAAACATTCATAATTTAACTACACATGCATATGTATGCTTGTATATTAAACAACAATCCTCACTAATTACCCATTTAGTCGATTATACACATAATTAAAGGTAACATCACGAGCGGCATACTTATGTATATATATATATATATATATATATATATATGCATCACGATTAGATTTAACACCATCTTTATACTCAATTATATGGCGAATGTATGTATATATATACAATGTCAACTATAACATCTTTTAAACAACTAATTTCATCTCATGAACATTTAATAAAATTTTCCTAATCTAGCATATATTTTCACATCTATTTGTAACATCATGTAAATTCACATACAACTACAATGAACCAAGCTCTTCATCCAATCATGCTCTCATGTTAGGTCATCCATATCTATACTAGCCATAACAAAATAATTTCTAAGTTTTAACACAAGCACAACACTTTAGTACCATGGTAGAACACTTCATGCCTCATCACCACGACATCAAAACACCAACGCATCATTCCTATCACGAGACTATGGTTCGCACCTTAGCTTCCCACATTCTTCTCATAACCCCTCATAGTTCATTCGATACCCATCATTCAACCAATAAAATTTCCTAGCAAACCCTATGGCCACACACACACACACTTACATCTCAACTCACAATACCCAAAAAAAATCACATACTATCTAAACTATCTTAAACAATCAAAGAGTTCCCCCTTTTTCCATAGCCTAATGTTCCATTCCCCCAACATTATTCAACATTTTTGCATGGCTAAACAAGAACCATGATCGTTCACTCACAACAAGTAAACATCTTACAAGTTAACACAATGTACTAACCTCCTTAAGGCTTCAAGTGGCCGAAATTCTCCCCTCCTTCCTTCCTAGGCCAAGTTCAACAAAGAGAACTCTCTTTTCCTCCCTTTCTCTCCCTCACTCGGCAATGGCCAAGGTAAGGATGAACATTCCCCTTTTCTTTTCTTATTTTATTCCCTTCTCTTTTAATTCCTTTCTTTATTTTAGCTTGTCTCCCATTATCCAATTTCTCATTATAAAATCTAAGGCAAACAAATACATTGCCCATCCTCAATCTATCTTGGCGGCCACCATAAGGAAATTTGGCAATTTGACAAGCAAATCCAAGCATTTTCTAATATGTATCAATAGGCCACTTTAACATTAGCCTAGCACATTTCTCAATTTCCTCACATAAGTCCTTTCTAATAAATTTCACCTACAAATAGCGAAATTAAGGCACTAAATTTTCACATATGTATATTCATGCACAATAAACATAGAAAATAATAATTAATTAATTTTGTGTCTCGGTTTTGTGGTCCGAAACCACATCTCGACTAGGGTCAATTTTGGGATGTCACGATTGTAACCTCCTCCACTATATTTGCCTTCTCCACCAACTCAGACAAAACTTCGCTCCTTTGTGGAGCTATCAACTTCCTGAGGCTATCTGTAAGTCCATCCTCAAACCTAACGTAATGCTCATAGTCCATTGCCACCATTACTCTTGCATACTTACAAAGGCGTAGAAACTACGCCTCATACTTTGCCATCATTTTGTTTCCTTGGGTGAAGTTAGGGAACTCTTTCCTTCAGCATCCATATAGCTTGCACCCACATACCTCCCTTGGAATGTAGCTTTGAAAAACTCCCAAGTGACCCACTCGGTTGGGTGCCCTCTTTCACATTCAATCACCACTAGTAGGCTTCTTCCTAAGTAGTGACCTTTGCCCTTTAGCTTTTATTCGGTTGAGTAGTCCAAGTCCTCCATTATCCTTTTAGTGGCCTCCAACCAATATTACGCCACATTAGGAGCCACGCCGACCATGCCCTTAAAGATCTCGGCCCGATTCGATCGAAGTCAACTGCAAAATGGACCCACGATTTCCGCGCCATTATTGGGCCCAATGACCTTTCCTAAATTCTCAACATTACTGCGACAATGCATCTTCTCTCATGACCCAATCATAGGTCCATTCCGACCACGGGTGGTAGAAGCCTCTTCTACTCCAACATTAGGCATATGGCCCGATGTTGACGATTCAACCCTAATGCTTCCGCGGCTTCGGCCATGACCACTTGCACCTCTTCTAGCATTCATCGTCGATTCACGTATTATTTTGATTAAAATTTTATGAAATTTTGGTTAGTTAAGTAATTACACTGATGTTTTATGAAAATATCTAAAGAGAATATCGTTTTCGAAAATCCTCTATAGTTTCCAGATCCTACGGGCTTTAGTTTCGTTCTAACAATCATCTAAAGTAGCCCTCTAACTATCTATTGTATAACAATTTAGATAAACATAATAAAGTACTTACTTGGTTCGTCGGAGGCTCGGTGTGCCACTTTCGACAAGACTTCCCTTTCTCCACATTTAAAAAAACACAAAAAGAAATGAAGTAATAAAGCCCACCTCACATCCGTGTTTTGCAACACAGGCTCGATACCACTAAATGTAGCACCCCAAACTGGCCCAAAGTTATGGCCAAACTCGATGTGCCACATTGAAGTGTTTTAGTGAAAACCAGTGTTTTCATTGAAAATCCTTCTTAAAATAAAGAACATCTAAAAAATAAACACCTTTCAATCACTTGTTTCAAACATAAGATTTGATAAAAACATGTCACTTAAAAATTTAGTTCGGAAACATAGAAAACATACTATAATTTAAGAAAATAGTAATAATTAGAGTAATAATAACATAATGAAAACCTTATTATAATCTGATTTGAGCAGCACCTAAAAAGAAATAGAAACTTAAATGCTTAAAAAAACCAAGTCGAATTATCTTGCTAATGCAAGCAATACCCAAAATCCCTCAATTATTGAACCTTCTCTGAGCATCACAAAAAAAAAAAGAGGGGTGAGTTTTTACAAACTTCGGTGTGTGTAACCCTCGATGAAAAACAAACATTCAAAGAAAATCATCAAACATGCAATGCAATCCCATCAAATTATCCATCCGCTACACACCACTCAGTCCCCGTCACACAAAGTGGGGATATAAATATCGACCCACCCAGCCTACAAACCAATGGTATCCCTGTTCCAGAACTACCTTCATTTACATATTGGGCTTTAAAAGCCGTTGGTAGATCCACGACTATCAAGCAACCATGCGATCCTCATATAATTTCTCCGTTACATAGTTCCCACCCATATGCAACCTAAGCAGAACATCATATGTATGCATGTCGCATCCATAAAACTTACATTCAACAACTAAGGGCATTTTGGTCATTTTTTCCCTTATGGGCATTTGGTAATTTTCCTTAATTATGATTTTCACTTACCTTGACCCGTTAACAAGTCCTGCGAGCTAAGATGAGCGAATATTATGCACGGTAGGATTCCAAGAAGAGGAGGTGGGTTATTAAGACAACTTAAGTACCAAGCTCTCCTAGACCCGATGCTGAACATGCATATACATTGCCACACCTTAACCCCTTTGAATTGTCCATGGTGCAATATATTAATTAAGACTTATGTAGTTATCATATACTAAGCCCAAAACCCGTACAATGCCCAAACAAATTCACATGCACTGTCGGCCCATTAAGCCCAATCATATTCATATGGCCCATTAGGCCCCAATCATGAATATGGCCCATTAGGCCCAAGTCACATTTATATGGCCGTTAGGTCACATGTTCTAGATATATGAAAGAATATAAGCTCGTCATTGAACAAAATAGTACTTAATAATCACATGGCATTGGCCAACAACTTAAATATATTAGGATGAACATACATACAGGATACATAATGA
This sequence comes from Gossypium arboreum, assembly GCF_025698485.1. Taxonomy (NCBI): domain Eukaryota; kingdom Viridiplantae; phylum Streptophyta; class Magnoliopsida; order Malvales; family Malvaceae; genus Gossypium; species Gossypium arboreum. Next base: position 79,791,214 of record NC_069079.1, on the reverse strand, counting down.
AACCTATATGCACAATACACCCCCAAACCTAAAGGGTGCATTGTCCTCAATGAATGAATAGATATACACAAACTATCTATATATAGACAATGTCATGACAAAATATATGCAATGCAATATGTATGAAAGAAAAATAAAAGTTTCATTGTTTGAGCTGTATTGTAGATACTTCATTTTGTGTGATGGATTTATTCTGAGCAACAACCTTGTACCTCTGCTTCGTCTTCATTGGGGTAATTCAACCCCATCCTTTTTGCCTTCGTGAGCTTATCAATCAATTGATCAATGTCACGGTCTTAGCGATTCTGATTCAATAGAAGGAGGTGGAACAACCACGGTGTTGTCTCTTGGTGGTGCGGTGAGAAATTTTCTTCCTCTTCATCCTCTTGGCGGTCTCAATGTTGGCAAACTATACTTTCTCTGGTTCTTCCTCCGATGTTTTGGCGCATTCTATTTTATTGGTAGGATTCATCTCAATGTGCTCTCGTCACAGACCCTTTCCCCTACTGCGGTTTATTAAATAATGGAAATGAAACAAATAAGAAAGTTAAATCAACAAAATGAAATAAAAATAAAAAGAATTTTCAAGATGTTAAAGTTAAACATCTCAAAGATCAATGGATTGTTTGTCTAACTCTACAGGAGCACCCCAGTAATGTAACACCCCAAACCCAGCCTAAAAGTTAAGCCCAAATCTGAGGCGTCACATTGAAGTGTTTTTCGAAAACCATGTTTTCATTGAAAACCCTTCTTATTTGAAAACTTGAGTAAAATTCCAGTTACGTTAGTTTATTTTATAAAATGGTACATTGAAAAGTTATTAATTCTATTCCCAAAATTTCTTTTAAGTTGCAAAGCTAATTTTAAAAGTAACTAATTCTGAACGTGATGTCCAAAACTAAGTTGCGAAATAGTTCCAAAAATGTTCTTTGAAGCGTAGTTTTGTTTTAAAAAAGTTATAAATCGAAGTAAATAAAACCCAAATTTGAAATCCAGAAACTTTTAGAGGCCTTATTAGAAAATTTGAAAACCCAAAACAAAATCTAAAACATAAATAAAGTCCAAAGGCAATTGTGTGGCCATCTCAAGTCTCGGCACCAATCCATATAATCTTGGGGATTACGCACAATTAATAAGCGAGGTGGGTTTGTGAAAACTCGGTGTGTAATCCCTTGGAGTAACGATCGATTATCTTTGAAACAAAAGCGAAATAGTGCAGGCGGAGCTATTTAATAGTATGATATAGTCGATTCGGAGCATCGTGGTGAAGCCCACTACAATATCATTGGGCTGACCCATACGCAGAATCCATTGGGCCTAGCCCAAACCAATAACAGAACAAGTAGGCTAAGCCCAATACGTTGATAGATATCATAAATAGATATACAGCGATATGAGGTGCATCCACCCGATCCGACCACACACTACCGTACCAACCTTACACCTCGTTGGGGATAAAATCGACCCACCCGACCCGACCACCAAGGTTAGCACCGATTCGGCACTAACCAAAATCATGATAAAGTTGCTAGTATATCTGCGACTCTAAGCTTTCACTAGCGGTATTATAATTGGCACAAGGCCATCTATAACTGTATTATGTTTGGAACATATCCATCGGCGATGGTAATATAATTGGCACATAGCCTTGGGTAAATATGATCGACACGAGTCATCAATACGTATGTTAGGCACATATGCGGGCAAATACATTTGGCACAAAGCCATAATCGAGATGGCCTGAGCCATTTTAGGTTGGTACATAGCTATAGTTAGATTCTGCGACTTTAAGCCATCTATTGGTCCATAGTCGTCTTGTGCGACCCGTGTGACCTAACAGATCAATATTGGATCCACAATCGTCTCAAATGCGACCCGTGCGACCTTATCGAAACGATACTTCCTCTATATCAATGTCCAACCCCATGCAATATGTCATGTATGTCATGTTTAATCATTACACATGTATCTGAGAATGGCCATGCTTTCGATATGATCATTTAAACATATATTAAAAGCGTATCGGTTTTACAACCACATTCAAGTCGGTTAAAACACATCCATACAATCATAGTCAAATCGAGACAAATTCATAGTCTAAGCGGGTCATTTTACAAGGGCAAAATAGTCATTTTACCTACGAGGGTATTTCGGTAATTTTAAACTATAAGGGTATTTTGGTTATTTTACAATGAGAGTATTTTAGTAATTTTACAATCTAGGGGTATTTGGTAATTTTACAAACACAGGTTATTTCGATAATTTTACAAATCGGGTGTTAATGACCAAGCAGAAGGTCCACCGTCTCCCGAGTGACTTAAGTAACCTAAACAAACATAACGATTGCAAGTGGGCCTAAGGCCTATTACTCTACCCAAGTGGGCAAAAGGCGGCTGTGGCCAATTTAGCCCAAATTTAGATACACTTATGTGTACACCATAGCCGGATTCATTAATAGTCACTTCTGTAAATTTATACGTGTGGGCCAGCGAGCCCCTAGGCCCCAACTCATTTTGGCCATCGAGGCCAAAACAACCTAGGTCATGTCGCGACATGACAAGTGTATCTACTTCACTTAACGTGAAATTTACCCAGCGGGCCCATTGGGCCCATCGACCTATTTAACCCAAAACTATTCACGACAATACAAGCGATATAGCTCGGTCAAAACTTACCACATAACATACATTTTTTTTAGGTGTGGGCCCATACGGACGATTCAATTGACGTGGCTAGCGCCTATGCCATGTGCAGCGACATGACAAGCCCAACCATATTCCACATAGCTATTGATTTGACACAAGCGACCTCACGAGCCCATTGGGCCTATTCGCCTATTCATGCCCAGTGGCCCCTTGGCTAAGCCACAAATTAGCTCATGGTGGCCCTCTTGATCGTACACTCACGTTCGTGAGCTCGGTTAACCTACGCTGTCCTTGCGCTCTGTGGCATCATAAGCCATATTTTGGCTTTTTAGCATTTTAGATCTCTGATCATAGGTTTGGATTAGATTACACACCTTGCGCGAAAAGGCACGAAACCCTCGAGCATAAAACCTTGATTGAGCAGCGTGGTCTAGCCCACTAAAGCTGTTGACAAAATCGGATAGTTGCCTCTTGATAAATATCGTGTTCAAATAGACCTATTAACCATTACCATATGCAAATAACTTAAACCAAGTGTAAAGCAACTTACCAAAGCGTGGTAGTACAAAATTTGAAAAGAGGTATTAGACCTACAATGGCACACCAAAAGTATACCATTAAATCAAGGTACTAGATGGGACAATCATTCCCTATCAAAATCGGAGAAGAAATTGCCAAAGAAGGAAATAACAACCGATATAGAGAGATGGTAAAAGTCTTGCATGGCTACATTAAAAACACTTACCAGTCAAAACAACCACGAAGGGGTATGAAGAATTACGCTAGTATATCGAAATTAAGAAGCGGAGGATAGGGGTATTGACCGGTGTTGAAAGATAGAAAAGAATCGGCAATAGAAGAGAGAAAGAAAGATAGCCAATCGAAAGAAACATAGAAGGAGAAGCCAAGAATCGCCAAGAGAAGAAGAGGAAAAGTAGAAAAAGAAGTCAAGGAATGTTTTCCAAAGCGAACCCAAAAGCACTAAGGTAATCGGCCTAAGCACAAAATGATAAGAGGAGAAAGGAAAAACGTAACAAACCAGAATCGAAAAGGTACTCGAACAAAACAATTGCAGTTATTCACCTTCGGAAAACAAAGAATAGAAAGAACCTCAATGAAAAAAGGTAAAAATCAAAAATGAGGAGAAAAAGGCTTGAAACGTTAGAAAAAAGAAAACTGAGAGACACCCAAATGGGCCTTATGAACATGGCTCTTAGAAGAAATGCCCAAATCGATTTCCCCGAATGCTAAAGACCAAATTCGGCACAATACTCTCCTCCCCTTTCAAATTTCCTATTTTTCCTCCACAAATAACTCCATAATCCACTTCCTAATTTCCTTTTCAACCCTTTCCTTAATTTACTCCTCCAACAACCCATTCAAATTCCTCAAGACCCATTCAAACTTAGAGTCCCCACCTAACTCAAATACCAGCCGTCTCATGTAGCAAAATAAATACTTCTTTTATATTGTGACAACACTCAAACCATAGACCTCAAGGTTAATCTACATGCCACCTTGCCACCACTCCACAGGCTCTTTTGTGATAAAAATCGTCCATAATTAATTATAAGACCTATGTGCTAGTGTCAGATTCACTTAAGAAGAAAAACTAAAATTTTTCTAGAGCCTAGATTTGAACACAGGACTTCTCCAACACTCCTCGGGACATTTAGCCCTTGAAGCAGACATTTATTTGTGTGCGTTTCTTGTACATCTAACTACTTACGTCAAGCCTTCTCCTTGTTCCCTTGCTCAAGGCCCATTCCTTCTAGGCCCAAATTTGGGTCGTTACAACTCTACCCCCTTAAAGAAATTTCATCCTTGAAATTTCCAACTATCAGAATAGTCATACAACCTAGCCTACCACACTACGCTCTCGCTGCGCACTCTAATCCTAACAATACAACCACACACCTAACCATCTATCCATCGGAGCGGATAAATAAGATATGTATACCATTTCGAACATACACAAAAAATACAAACTCTAGCTTTATTTGTAACAATACGGTCTAATATATAAGAAATCACGGTATTTCTATCTACTACTTTTTAATGAAAACAACATTAGTTTGAAACTTACAGATTAAGCAGGGAACTCGGCGTGCCACACTTTAGAAGAAATAACTCAAACATATCACATATGTGGAAACAAATTTTGAAATTCAAATTTTGAAAATCTCTACCACGATCGATTTTTGCAACTGGCTCGAGATACCACTAATAGTAACACCCCAAACCCGGCCTAGAAGTTTAGCCGAATCGGCGTGTCACATTGAAGTGTTTTTGAAAACCATGTTTTCATTGAAAACCATTCTTATTTGAAAGCTAAAGTAAAATCCGATTCGTTAGTTTATTTTATAAAGTGGTACATTGAAAAGTTATTAATTCTATTCCTAAAATTTCTTAAATTCTGAAGCTAATTTTAAAAAAACTAATTTATGAAAATGTGATGTCAAAAACTAAGTTACAAAATCGTTAGAAAATGTTTGGAAACATAGTTTTGTTTAAAAATAGTTATAAATCGATGTAAATAAAACCCAAAGTTAAAATCTAGAAACTTTTAGAGGCCTTATTACAAAATTTGAAAACCCAAGCAAAAACTAAAACATAAATAAAGTCCAGAGGCGTCGTGTGGCCATCTTGAGTCCTCGCGACATCGATCCTCCTAGTGCGGGGATTACACTGCAGTAATAATCGGGGTGAGTTTGTGAAAACTCGTGTGTAATCCTTACTAGAGTAATAGTCGGTATACCAAAAGCAAGCAGATGGGCGAGCCCTTTAAAATGTGATGCAGTCGATTCGAGAGCATCGTGGGAAGCCCACTACAATATCATTGGGTCCTGACCTATGAGAATCTATTGGGCCTAGCCCAAACCAATATGAGAACAAGTGGGCTAAGCCCAATATAGTGACAATTCTCATAAATAGATATGCAATAGTATGAGGATGCATCCCACACGATCCGATAACACACCACCGTACCAACCCTACACTTACGTGGGATAAAATCGACCCACCCACTAGCTCACCAATGTTAGCATCGGTTGTGGCACTAAGCGAAATCGCAGACAAAGCTTCCGGTATATATGCGGCTCTAAGCCTTGATGGCGGTATTATGTTTGGCACATAGCCATCGTGATGGTAATATAATCGACACCTGACCTTGAGTAAATATGATCGACACGAGTTATCAATACATATGTTAGACACATAGGCGAGTAAATCGTTTGGCACAAAGCCATATTCGAGATGGCGAGCCATTTTAGGTTGTACGCGAGCCATAATCGATTCTGTGGCTTTAAGTCGTCCATTGGTCCTGAGTCATCTTGTGTGACCCGTGCAACTATGAGATCATCTTGGATCGAGTGCGTCTCGTGTGGCCGTGTGACCCTATCGAATAGTACTTCCTCCATATCAATGTCCCAACCCCATGCAATATGTCATGTATGTCATGCTCAATCATCACCGTGTATGCAAAATGGCCATGCTCGATGTGATCATTTAAACATATATTAAAAGTGTATCGGTTTACAACCACAGTCAAGTTGGTTAAAACATAGTCATACAATCACAGTCAAATCGAGAAAAATTCATAGTCTAAGCGGTCATTTACCCACAAGGGCAAGCAGTCATTTTACCTACAAGGGTATTTGGTAATTTTACAAAATAGGGGTATTTGATAATTTTACAAATTAGGGTCTTAACGACCCAACAAAGGTTCACCGTCACCCAGAGTGATTTAAGTAACCTAAGCAGACATAATAGTGCAAGTGGGCCTAAGGCCCATTACTCGACAAGTGGGCCCTGCGCTCGTGTGGCCCATCTAGCCAAATTGAATCTGACTATGTAAACCATAGTGCGGTTCATTAATATTCACTTACGGTGAGATTTATCGTGTGGGCCTCTGAGCCCATTGGGCCCCTGCTTTGCTCTCGTTTGACCCGTGAGGCCTAAAACAACTAAGGTCATGTGCGACATGACTAGTCTATCTACTTCCCTCTTAACAGTGAAATTTACCCACGTAGGCCCACGGGCCAATTGGGCCCATATAGCCTATTTAACTCAAAACTATTCACGGCAATCTGAGCAGCGAAGCCGGTCTAAAACTTACCTTTGAAAGTATGAGGGAAATGTGTGATGACTAATTAAAGGATGCATGCAAAACAATGGACTTGCATGTCAAATTTCCCCATAGCTAGTGGCGGCCATGACAAGGATTTATGGGCAAAAATCATGTCATGAAACATGTTTGGTAAATGGGTTATGATGGAAAGAATAAAATAAGGGTATGGAATAAACAATTAATGTTAGTAGATGAGAAACAAAAAAAGTGTCCATCTTCCTCCATAGCTTGGCCGAATGTCCTAAAGGAAGAAAGAAAAATTTTGTTCATCTCTTTTCACTCTCTTGTTGGCCGAAAATACTAAGGTTAAGGAAGGAGTTTTGCTTCATACTTGGTTTGGAAGAGGATTAGGAAGAGGTTGGCTAAACTTGCATCAAGATTAAGGTATGTTTGAGGTTCATGCATGTTTTAGTTGCTAGCTTAATGTTCTTGTTAGCCCATGGTTCAAATCCTTGTTATGTCATGGGAATGAAATTCGCCAAAGTGAATGTGGTGTTAATGCCATTGCATGTTAAATGACAAGCTTGAAAGTGATACATGTGATGGAGGATTGAAGATTCTTAGATTTTCTTTTAGCATTTTTTGAATGAGATACTAAGTTCTTTGTTTCACCATGACCAAATTGAAATGGTGTGGTGTTGTGGTATTCGCCATGATATATCCATAAGTATAATTCATGCATGTTGCATGGTAAGTAAGATTTAAGCTTTGGAAATGTGTATATATTTGGATATAAGCCACTTGAGAATTCGCCCTTGCACCTACATGAATATATGTTTGCACATGATGGATTGGTATGACATATATACTAATTCAAAGTGTATATTTGCTTGTGATGATGTGTTGATTATGAAGTAAATAAGAGATGTGCAATGAATTACGATATGTAATGTGTTAGTAGTAAAATGTATGCTGTTTTTTTTTGTGTGGTATTAAGTGTATATTCGCCACATGAGGGGTAATTAGTGTGCATGCATTCGGTTTGAGGCAAGCATATTGATGCCTATTCTTGGCTTAGAAAATTCGCTAAGAGGAATATTAACTAATGTGTTGAGTTCGATTTATGATTTCGTACATATACAACTTTGATGCCTAATGTATATAAGGGCCAAGTACTTTGAACTTCACGTTGATGTTTGAATGTATTGAATTGCTTGTTGTGATGTAAAATGTGCATGACCATTGTGTATTTGAGCTAAAGGATGGCCATATGACCATTTACACTCCTTGTCATATTCGCCATAAGCTATCATGATGAGATTTTAATAAGTTAAATTTGTGTAAATTAGCTCAAGAGCAAAGGGAGCTAAATCCGATAAAGGGAAGGAAAAAGTAGTTGAATAGCCGTCGAAATCGCCGACAACATCCAAGGTAAGTCTTCGAGTGATGACCCTACTTGAATTATATCAAAATTATGCTCCTTGTTTGTGTGGCCATTGAGCCGAAATAGTAAAGGTTGATAGATATTTTGTGTTAGAGCTTTAGTAACGAAAATGAACTATGGACGTGTCTTGAATATTGATATATATGTAAGTGAACATTGGAAATATATCCGGCTAAGACCAAGGCATTCGTATGAAGTTGATATATCCGGCTAAGACCAAGGCATTCGTGCGAGTTGATATATCGGGCTAAGACCAAGGCATTCGTATGAAGTTGATATATCCGGCTAAGACCCAAGGCCTTTGTGCAAGTCACCAACCGGTTATGACCAAGGCAATCGTCTGAGTCGCTATATCCGGTTAAATCCAAAGTATGTGATTCGAAGTGAGCAATCTTGCTGTGAAAACTTCAGCTTATACACTTGTGAAAATTCCAGCAATGAGGTATGTTTGTATGTGCTTGTACTAATTGAATTCTTACAAGTAAGTATGCGCTAAGTTGATAAACGAGCTACCGCCTTGGGCTAAGTTGTTCTTTTGTGTATGAACATAAGGGTCGGTGATGTGAAATAAGTATGAGTATGGGAATGTGAATTAGTAAAGTGGTTTAATTAGCCATGTGAATAAAATACCTTAGTCAAAGCTGATTTCATTGCTTGAGACTTACTAAGCATTAAAATGCTTACCCGCTGCTTTGGCTCTGTTTTATAGGTTTCGCTCGTTAGCTATCGGATTCGGGATCAAAGAAGTCAAGTCATCCACACTATCGAAGCCCCATTTTGGTACAAATTTTGGTTGAACTTTGAAATGGCATGTATAGGACCATCCTTTGTTGAAGGTCATGTACCTTCCGGTTTGTGTAAACTTGGATAGCCATGCGAAAATGGCTTATATACGTTTTAGCATAGAACTATAATCGTTTGTATGTTGACCCTTATGAGGTATGGAATTATTTTGAAACGATTAGCCATTGGAATGGTTAATCATGATCACGCTTTGTGCTATGTATGTAAAAAGGGCCAATTGAATCATGGAAAGTATGAAATAGGTAAAGCCTACTAAAGGCAGATGCTGACAGCAGCAGTGACGTGGATGTGAAAAATCACTAAAAATAGTAGGAATGGTATTAAATAGCAAATAAATTATGTAAGTGTACCTTGATGAATCTACTTTCATATGGAAGAAACGAAATGGTCATATGAGTTATAAGTTAACAGATTTTAAAGTTCTTGTGAAATAGGGCCAGAACGGTTTCTGGATCCCCTGTTCCAACTTTGGAAAATCATTGTAAATTAACCAGAGATAATTAGGAGTCATTCCATATATGTGTAGATTCCTCTCTGAGTCTAGTTTCTATAGAAACAAACGGCATTAGTATTGAAGCCCTGTACAGGAGATATCCAATTCGTAACGCACAAAGGTCAGTGTAGTCGATCCCTACAACAGGCGAGACTTTAACTAATAAACTGTACTAATTGGCTCGACCAAAAATTCTAGAAAAAAATATGTAGATGGACATATGAGTCTAGTTTCAGGAAAAATTTACGGAACTGATTTTCGAGTTGTAAAACTCAAGTTATGAATTTTGGAGCGACTAGTACTCAGATTGGCAGCTTGTCTGAAAATTGTCAATAAGTGGGTTGAAGTCTGTTAACACCTCGCGTTCGACTCCGGCGACGGTCTCGGGTTCGGGGTGTTACATCCAAAGCTATTTTATTCCTAAGATTCAACCGAAAAATTTCTCACTTAGCACAATGCCATGGACTTATTTCACTTAGATGTCATTGTCTTATTTCACTTAGCACAATGTCATATCCTAGATATGTTCTTACTTACGAATCATTTATTTCACTTAGCACATTTTCATGGTCTAACCATGGTCTTTTACCGTCAATTCATATTTCACTACACAATGATCGTGATCGATCCTGCATTTTTACTCAATTAAAATGTTTACTTTATTTTTAAAATTTAATCAAATATATAATAATATTTCATAATTAACACAAATCAAGAACATTTATTAACATACGAACTTATCTTGACCTAAAATGGCGAAAAGGACCAAATCGTCCAATACTCGTTCCCCTTGTTCTAAGTTTGAACTTCGTTTTTCTTGATCTATAATATCACATTTGACTAATAAAATTATTATACTATTCAAATCAGTTCAAAAATCATATTATGGAAAAATTAAATTTTTTCCCTTAAAGTTCACATATTTACAAATTTTCCCCTAGGCTCGTAAAATGAAATATATCCATTTTTCTCAATACCCAAGCCTAGCCGATTCATATTCCCTCTTATAGTAGTCTACATTTTTCACTAAATCACATTTCCTACACATATTTTACAACTTTTAGAAATAGGTCATTTTCTGAAATTTCATCAAAAATCACCTAATAAAAGTTGTTTATCACACTCCAAACTTTCATATTCTTCCATAAAACATCAAAACACATGTATGTCATCCATGGATAAATTTTAAACACAAAACCTACCTCAAAATAATGGTAGAAATAGCTAAATCGAGTTACGAGGATCTCAAAAATGTAAAAATAATTAAAAATGGGGCTAGAATAGACTTACAATCGAGCTTAGAAGCTTGAAAACCCCTAGCCATGGTTTCCCCTTGTGAAATTCATCCATGGGGTTGAAGATGGATAAAAATTAGCTTTTAATTTTGTTATTAATTCATTTTAATTACTAAATGACCAAAATGCCCCTAACTTAAAAATATTATATTTCTCCTATTTCATGTCCATTTTTGTCTGAAAAATTAACCAATGGTCTAATTACCATTTAAAGAACTCTAATTTAAAATTTCATAACAATTGGACACCCTTAACATGTAGAACTCAACTTTTCACTTTTTTACAATTTAGTCCTTTTGACTAAATTGAGTGCCCAAACGTCGAAATTTTCAAACAAAATTTACACAAAATCATTATTTGAAACCGTAAACCATAAAAATATAATAAAAATAAAATTTTTTTCTCGTTGGATTTGTGATCCCGAAACCACTATTCTGACTAGGCCTAAAATCGGGTTGTTACAACAAGTCTTTTGACATAGAAGATTGCTGAGAATTGAAGTTTAAAATTGGATTGGACTGGCAGTATAAGGTGGTTATTTGTAATGGAAATTTTTGCATTCATGCATTCATGCATATTTGCTTGAGGGTAAGTAATGATTCAGGTCTGGGGTGTGATAAACCTTGAAAAGAGTTATAATTCATACTTTTAGACTTAGTTAACTGCTTGTACTTAAGTAAAATTAGTTTCATTTTAGGTAATTGGATGATTATTTTTAGTTAATTGAGCATTGTATGTAAAGACTTGGTCTGGTGATTAATTTAGAGCATCTATGTAACGCCCCGTACCCGAGACCGTTGCCGGAGTCGAACACGAGGTGTTAACAGACTTAATTCCTTTATTACACAGCTCATTTCAAAATTTCCAGACAAGCTGGTTAACTGCATCACAGTCACTTTAAGAATCATATCTCGAGTTCCAAAACTCGAAAACTGATTCTGTAAATTTTCCCTGAATCTAGACTCATATATCCATCTAAAAAGTTTTTTCTAGAAATTTTGGTCAGGCCAATTAGTACAGTTTATTAGTTAAACTCTCCCCTGTTTCAGGGTTCAGCTACTCTGACCTTCATGCATTACGACTTAGATATCGCCCTGTACAGGGCTTCAATACTTATGCCGTTTGTTTCTAATGAAACTAGACTCAAAAAGGAATCTGTACATATAAAGCATGACTTCTAATTATCTCTGGTTAATTTATAGTGAATCTCCAAATTTGGAACAGGGGATCCAGAAATTGCTCTGGCCCTGTTTCACGAAAACTTAAACATCTCATAAAATACGGCTCATATGGTCGTTTCGTTTCTTTCATATGAAAATACACTTATCAAGATTCGATTACATAATTTATTCATTATTTAATTACATTTCTACTATTTTTAGTGATTTTTCAAACTCACATCACTGCTGCTGTCAGCATCTACTTTAAGGTAAATCTCACCTATTTCATAGTTTCCATGATTCAAGTAGCCACTTGACATACATAGCACCAAATATGATCATGATTAACCATTCCAATGGCTAGTCATTACCAAGAATTTCCATACCACTCAATAACCATATATACAAAATGATTATAATGCTATGCTCAAAATATATAAGCCATTTTCGCATGGCTATCCGAATGTATACATTACCAAAACGTACTTAATTAACAACAAAGGTCAGTCCTATACATGCCACTATCGAAGTTCAACTAAAAGAGTACCAAAAGGGCTTAGATAGTGTGGACGACTTCGACTTTGACAATCTCGAGTCCGATAGTTGACGAACAAAATCTAGAAAACAGAGAATTAAAGAAACAGAATAAGCATTTAATGCTTAGTAAGTTTTGAGTAATGAAATTATTTACGACTAAAGTATAGCGTTCATATGACCAAATGAATAATTGCATATATGCATATTCTCAAAATCATACTTACTTCACACTTCAACCATTATATTCATACACAGGGAATCAAACCTATCTAAAGGCCGGAAGATCGTTAATCAATTGAGCGAATACTATTAAAAAGGAATCAACTTTTCCGATGCATATACGAAACATACCTTATCATTTGGATTTTATGAGCGTATTAATTGAAATTATTACAGCAAGATCGCTCATTTCCAAACCCAAGTACCTTCGGAATTTAACCGGATATAGCAACTCGCACGAATGCCTTCGGGACTTAGCCCGGACATAGTCACTAGCACAAATGCCTTGGGACTTAGCCCGGATATAGTCACTAGCACAAATGCCTTGGGACTTAGCCGGATATAGTCACTAGCACAAATGCCTTCGGACTTAGCCGGATATAATCACTAGCACAAATGCCTTCGGACTTAGCCTCGATATAATCACTAGCACAAATGGCTTGGATCTTAGTCCGGTTATCATTCAATAATCATGCACATATATCAATAAATCATAACACATCTATATTTCATTTTCATTACTAGAACTCAAACACAAGACACTTATCAACCATTACCATTTTCGGCTCAATAGCCACATACAAAGAGCATGATTTTGATTTACTTCATAACATGATCTCAGATACACATTCTACTGCCCGTCATAAGTATAAACTAATTACCTCAATATATAACTCAAGTAGAATCATTATATCACCGTTTATTTGTTATGCTTATGTGTCATGACTTAAACAAATCATAAACTAAGTTCCATTACTCGAAGACTTACCTTGGATGTTGTCGAACGACTTCAACGGCTATTCAATTACTTTTTCCTTTCCTTTATCGGATTTAGTTCCCCTTTGCTCTTGAGCTTAATTTAACAAATAAATTGATTTAATCATCTTGAACATCAAGAGAAATTCAAGGTACTTAGCCCATATATATATTAGACATTAGAGTCATATATATGAAATCATGAATCAAATTCAACATATTAGCTAATATTCTCTTTTAGCCGATTATCTAAGTCAAGATAGAATCATCAATATGCTTACCTATAGCCGAATACATGCAACACCAATCTATGTATTCATTCATGTGGTCGAGTATACATATTCCAATATGATATCATTTCCATTTCATTTAACACTTAACATTTACCACATATCAATTAACCCATTTTTTTTATAATTACAAAACTCTTCATCTATTCATGCTCTCATATTCGGTTATCCATGTGACAGCCCTAATGTGACCCTAGTCGGGAAGTGGTTTCGGCGCCACAAAATCGAGTCATAAAAATAATTAGCTGTCATATTTGATGCTTATTATATGTATATATGCATGTGTGAAAAATTTCATATTTGAATTTTGTTTAATGGTAGGTGAATTTTAGTAAATAGGACTTATGTGAGAAAATTTTGAAATGTGATAGGTCAAAACATAAGGATCTATTAGTGCATGAAATAAAAAGGGGGGGACTTGCATGTCAATTCCCCCCTGCCCCAATTAGTAGTGGCCGGCCATGACAAGTATGGTGGACCAAGTGTGATGGGCAAAAACATGTCATAAACATGTTAAGTTAGTGTTTCATGGGAGGTATGATAAAATAAGGAGCATGGGAATAAAATAATGAAAGGGAATATGATGAAAACAAAGAAAAAAAAAGTGTATGGTTGTTCCCCCATTTTGCCGAAACTAGAAAAAAAAAAGAAAAGGAAAGGCTTCATCCTTTGGTTCTTCTTGGCCGGTTTGAAAGGAGGAAGAAGAGAGGTTTCGGTCACCTTGAGCTTAAGGGGAGGTTAGTATGTTGTGTTAAATTCTTAAGTTTTAAACTTGTTTCTAGTTAATTAGCTAATTTCTTACACAAACCATGGCAAAATTTTGAAATCTCGGTGATGGCTTGAACATTCGGTTTTGGTTGTTGAAAGGAATGAGTTGGAGGTTGGATCATGTTAAGATTCGGCCTTGTACATAAACATTAAGAGTTTGATGTTTTGTGATTTTGGAAGGTAAATAAGGTTATACACAAGATAAATACTAAGATTTTGGTTGACTTGTTTTTAGTGAGGTTCGCCAAGGACCTTATGTGCAAGTTTATTCGGTTTAAGTAGAGAAAACATGACGGGTAGATATGAAGTAATGTGTATATTGGTTTGGCTGCTAAGCAAGGAAATAATTGTTAGTAACATAGTATCTATGCACTTATGTATATATATGTATGTACAAATAACCTATTTAGCTATGGATATCTAAGGTGTTAAATAATGAATTTCTTGATGACTTGGGTTAAATAGCATTCGGCCAAGGACTATATGGGCTTGCTAATTCGGTTTAAGTGAAGAAACTATGATAGAGAAATATGACTAAATTATGGACTTTGACAATTTAAATGATGCATTTGACTTGTGTACCGTAACCTAGGACGATATGTGTTTCTATATGAAGTTAGATGGTGTTGATGAAATTCGGTAATGCATGATGTTTAAATAGTATTGAGCAAGGTCATTGTACTTAAATTGTATGACATACATGTATTGAATGGAATTGCCCAAGTGAAAAATAATTAAATGAATTTATTTGTTTAAATTAAGCTCAAGAGCAAAGGGGATCTAAATCCGATAAAGGGAAGGAAAAAGTGGTCGAATAGCCATCGAAATCGTTCGACAACATCCGAGGTAAGTTTTCGAGTAACGAGACTTAGTTTACGATTTGATTAAGTCATGACGTATGAGCGTAACAAATATACGGTGATATGATGATTCTACTTGAATTTTATGTTGAGTTAATTTGTCTATAAGTGTGACGGGTAGCCGTATGTGCATAGAGATCGTGTCATAAAGCAAACTAAACCATGCTGTTTGTATGTGGCTAGTGAGCCGAAAATGGGATTGCTTAATACGTGACTTGTGTTTGAACTCTGATTATGAAAATGGAATATAAATGTGTCATGATTTGTTGATATGCGCATGAATGTTTGGATGATAATCGGGCTAAGTCCCGAAGGCATTTGCGCTTAGTGACTAGTTCCGGCTAAGTCCCAAGGCATTTGTGCGAGTTACTATATCCGCTAAGTCCCAAGGCATTTGTGCGAAGTTACTATATCCGGCTAAGTCCCAAGGCATTCGACGAGTTACTATATCCGGCTAAGTCCCAAGGCATTCGTATGAAGTTACTATATTCGCTATGTCCCAAGGCATTCGAGCGAGTAGCTATATCCGGTTAAATCTCAAGGTACTTGGCTTGGAAATGAGTGACCTTGCTGTAATAGTTTCAATTAATACGCCGTAAAATCCAAGTGATGAGGTATGTTTCAGATGTGCTTTGAATTAGTTGATCCTTACAAATAAGTACTCGCTCAATCGATAAATGAGCTACCGCCTTTGGCTATGTTGATCTTTTGTGTATGAATATAAGGGTTGGTAATGTGAAGTATGTATGACATTGAGAATTTGTGCATGTCAAATTATCCATTTAGCCATATGAATGCTACATTTTAGTTGTGTCAAATTGTATGGCTCAAAACTTACTAAGCATTAAATGCTTACTCCGCTTCTGTAAATCTCTGTTTTATAGATTTTGGTTCTTCAGCTATCGAACTTGGGATTTTTGAAGTC
The DNA here is from genome assembly GCF_025698485.1 of Gossypium arboreum. Taxonomy (NCBI): domain Eukaryota; kingdom Viridiplantae; phylum Streptophyta; class Magnoliopsida; order Malvales; family Malvaceae; genus Gossypium; species Gossypium arboreum. Next base: position 79,774,949 of record NC_069079.1, on the reverse strand, counting down.
GAAGTCGCCCACACTATCAAAGCTCCTTTTTGGTACACTTTTGGTAGAACTTTGAAATAGCATGTATAGGACACCCCTTTTTTTTTGTTATTAGTCAAGTATTTTGGTGTTGTATATATTTGGATAGCCATGCGAAAATGGCTTATATATATTTTGAGCATAATGTTATAATCATCTTGAATGTATATGTTCATTAAGAGGCATGGAAATGTTTGGCAACGATTAGCCATTAGAATGGTTCATCATGATTATATTTTTGGGCTATATATGCAAAAGGGCTAGTTGAATCATGAAAACTATGAAATAGGTAAAGTCTACCTTAAAGGCAGATGCTGACAGCAGCAGTGATGTAGATTTGAAAAATCACTAAAAATAGTAGGAATGGAATTAAATAGTGAATAAATTATGTAATCAAACCTTGATGAATTTACTTTCACATGGAAGAAACGAAACGATCATATGAGTTGTATGTTAAGAGATATTTATGTTTTCGCAAAATAGGGCTAGAACGGTTTCTGGATTCCCTGTTCCGACTTTGGAAATTCATTATAAATTAACCAGAGACATTTAGAAGTCATGCCATATATTTATAGATTCCTTTTTGAGTCTAGTTTCTATAGAAACAAACAGAATCAGTATTGAAGCCTTGTACAGGGAGATATCCAAGTCGTAATGCATGAAGGTCAGTGTAGTCGAACCCTAAAACAGGGGAGACTTTAACTAATAAACTGTACTAATTGGCTTGACCAAAAATTCTAGAAAAAATTTGTAGATGGATATATGAGTCTAGTTTTAGGAAAAATTTGTAGAACTGGTTTTCGAGTTTTGGAACTCGAGATATGATTTTTAAGGTGACAGTGACGCAGTTAGCCAGCTCGTCTGGAAATTTAAAATGGACTGTGCAAATAAGCGAGTTAAGTCCGCAAACCCTCGTGTCGACTTGATAACGATCTCTGCACGGGTGTTACAATTTTATTGGTATCAGAGCTACGGTTTAGTCGATTCTAGGACTACCGTAATACATTTGGGTCTAGCTATACATGCCATTATGTGATTATTTGATAGTGTGGTGATTTCTGACAATTGAAATTGTGTATATTATAGTAATGGATCCCGATCCCGACTGAGCGGTAGCTGATGATCTTGAGAGTGTAGCGCCTGCTCCCACACAAGGGACAGCTCCGGCGGACTCTCAACCTATTGCTAGTAATCCGAATGATGAAGCTAGACAAGCTTTCTATAGCGTGATGAATGATTGGTTCAACCAATACATTCAAACTAATACGGCTGTTCCACAACCTCCATTCCCGACAAATACCACCCCCGCACCTACCATACCTCCGATAACTGACCAAATAAGGTCAAATAAGCCCCCAGCTGATGTAATTCAAAACACGGGCTACTGAATTTAAGGCTACGGATAGTGATGATGCCGAGCAAGCTGAATTTTGGTTGGACAACACTATTCGGTACTCGATGAGCTATCTTGCACACTCGATGAGTGCCTAAAGTGTACTATCTCCTTGCTACGTGATTACGCCTACTATTGGTGGAATACGTTGACTTCACAGCCTAGAGAGCAAGTAACTTGGGAGTTTTTCCAAACCGAGTTTCGAAAAAGTATATCATCGAGATTTATGGATCAAAACGAAGGAATTTCTTGAACTTAAACAAGGTTCCATGTCGGTTATCGACTATGAACGAAAGTTTGTAAGGCTTAGCCGGTACGCACGAGAATGCATTTCCTCAGAAGCCGTAATGTGTAAACGCTTCGAGGATGGATTGAATGATGATATAAAGCTGTATGTTGGCATATTGGAACCGAGAATTTGTGGTACTTGTCGAGCAAGCTTGCAAAGCCGAGGAGCTCAGTATGAAGAAAAGAAAAGCTGATATGGGAGCAAAGGAGTTTCGTAAGAGGTATTCGGGGAGGCCCTTTCAACAGTCATCGAAGAAATTTAGAGATGATTTGGGCCGATCTAGAGACACATTGGGTTTTTCTAGACTAGACCGTGATCGACTTCGTGAGTGCACGAGTCACTTGTCGCCAGTGTTGGAAATGATCGTTGAGACGAATCTGAGTGTCAGATTGCGGTAAATGGCACTCGGGAGTTTTAGATTCCATGACCGCCTCTGTTATAAGTGCGGGTCACCGACCACTTTATCAAAGATTGCCCGAGATTGTCCGAACAGTAACGTAAATCGAGTGGGAAACCGGTGCTACTATCGCCCGGTAGACCACCTAGGAATACGGGCAATGCTAGTGGAGGTCGAGAGGATCTAGAGATGCTACAACCAGATCCGAGGCTCGTGCTCTGCTAGAGCTTACGCTTATACGCCAAGACGCCGAGGATGCTTCCTCGCCGGATGTTATTACCGTACTTTTACTCTCTTTGATACTAATGTGATTGCTTTGATTGACCCCGGTTCTACTCATTCTTATATATGTGAAACCTTAGCATCCAAGAAGACTCTACCGTTGAGTCTCATCGAGTTTGTAATTCGGTGTCAAATCCTTTGGGTCGTTCGTGCTTGTTGACAAAGTGTGCAAGAAATGTCCCTAGTAACTGAGGTTCTGTTTTTACCGATTTGATGCTTTTACCATTTGACTAATTTGATGTTATCCTCGGTATGGATTGGTTGATCAGACATGATGCAATTGTAAATTGCAAAATAAAACCATCGATTTGAGGTGTGTAAATAACGAGATAATCCGAGTCGAGTCTCATCGACTTGAATAGGTTGCCACTGTAATATCGCCGATGTTATGAGAAATATGTAAGAAAGGGGTGTGAAGCATACCTTGCATATGTACTTGATGACAAAGAGTTAGAAAAGAAGCCCGAATCTGTACCAGTGGTTTGTGAGTACCCGGATGTTTTTCCTGAAGAATTACCGGGTTTACCACCTGTTCGGGAGGTAGAGTTTGGTATTGAGCTTGTACCTGGGACTACGCCGATTTCGATAGCTCCGTATCGTATGGCACCAACCGAGTTAAAGGAGTTGAATGTGACAGCCCAAAATTGACCCTACTCGGGAAGTGGTTTCGGGACTGCTAAACCGAGTCACCGAAATGTTCTAACGGAATATTTATTGTCTAGAATATGTGAATATGAATGTGTGAAAAATTGAATGTTTGGATTTTGTTAATTGTAAGTGAATTTTATCAAATAGGACTTATGTGAGAAAATTTAAAAATGTGCTAGGCAAATGTAAGGTGGCCTATTAATACATGTGGGAAAATGGTTGTCCTTGCATGTCAAATAACCCCCTTTCCTAAGGTGAGTGGCCGGCCATGACAAGATTATGGGCAAAGGAAACATGTTTCCAACATGTTTTGCTAGTGGTGTATGTAGGAAGCCATAAAATAAAAACTAGCATTAAAGAAATGAAAAAAAAAAAATGAGCATGGATGCCCCCCCATTGTGCCGTAGCTAGAGAGAAAGAAAAGAAAAAAAAAGGTTTTGTTCATTCATTGTTCATTCTTTTGGTTGTTCTTGAAAAAAAAAAGTGAAAGGAAGGAAGATTACCTAGGTCAATTCGGCAAGTATCTTTGGCTACTAGGAGGTAAGCATTGAATTTGTTGATTTGGTTTTGTAATATGCTAAGTTGAATGGTGGATGCACTCTTGGTAAGGTCAAGGAAGTTGAGATTTCTTATGTGTGTCTAGGCAAAATGCCAAATGATTAAGTGTTGGAGATAGGAGCTTACTTAGAATGATAAATTCTTCTCCTATGATTATTTTTCTTGCATGTTAAATGGCTCCTACTTAGCCATGCAAAATTTGTAATTTGTATGGATGATTGGAGCATTCGGCTAGGTATAAAGGAAGGGATTTTGGTTGTTTCATCTAAGTATGGATGATGAATGTGCTATGGAAAGAAATTGGTCTTCCTATGAATATGATTCGTGAATGTTTATATTAGTAAAATAATTTATGTTCAAACACTTGAGGATTCGGCATTGTCCATGACTATTGTGTTTAGGATGTGATTTTGAATATTTCAATATTGGAAAGTAAGAATAGGTGTGATCGGTCATGGGAATTTGAGATGTTGTACATTAGAATTGAAAATACTTGAGACTAGATTACCTTAATAGTGATAATACATTCGCCTTGATGCATTAATTGAATGTTGGCTAAGGTTTTGATATTTTGAACAAGGATAGTTGTGAATGGAGTGAAACCATTAAATTATACACATAAGTATCCAGCAAGAAATTTAACTACTAAATGTATTTATACTTGGAGATCAAGACATCAAAAGGGAGAATCAAACAAAGGCAAAACAAAGATAATCGAGTAGTCGATTGGAAATCGTTTCATCCAATAAGGTAAGTCATTAAGCATATATTTGATATTGCTTAAATGATTGTAAAAATCTATGCAATTGTGTTTAATGGGATGATATATATATATAAATGAAATGTATGTGTATGGAGTGATGACATTTGTCGAATGTAAAAGAAATAGTGAAATGTGCAGAAAGTTGCTTTCGGCACTAAGTGTGCGGGCAATACGTGTGTACGGTGACGAGATTGGCACTAAGTGTGCATGCTGAAAATATATGGCACTGAGTGTGCATGCTGGAAATATATGGCACTAAGTGTGCATGCTGGAAATATACTGACCTTTGGGTGTGCGAGCTCAAGGGTATGGCACTAAGTGTGCGGGTTTAAAATTGTACAGCACTAAGTGTGCGAGTTTGATTATATAGCACTAAGTCTGCGAGTTGAATACATATAGCACTAAGTGTGCAGATTCACTATATGCTCTTGCATTACAATTGGCACTGAGTGTGCGACATCATCGAGCTAATCCGGACAATGGATCGGGTAAGTACCTTGAGCTCATGACGAATAGAAAATACGCTCATGCTCGGGGTTAGTGTGTGATGATTGAAATTGTATGATTATGGTGGAAATGAGTTAGTGTGTGAAAATGCCTCAAATATCTTGTTGTATAGAATATGAAATGTGGATGTATGACTTGGTATGAGATTGAACCGAAAGGTCCGAGGATTTATGGTATAGTTTCAATATGGATGAGTACCTAGCCTCGCTTATTGTTCATGTTGTGATAACTTTATCAATGGATGATTGTTGAATGCTTATGACTTACTGAGTTATAAACTCACTCGGTGTTTTCTTGTCACCCATTTTAGGTCTCTTGGACTCGTATTGTTATGCGTTTCGGAACCGTCGTTGAAGTCATCACACCGCTGGAAATCTTGTGGTATTGTCTTCGTTGTTGAAGAACATTTGGCATGTATAGGCTATTATGTTTTGTTGAACTGTGGGTTGTAAACTTTAAGCCATGTGAAAATGGCCTATGTGGTCGCCGAGTGGGATGCTAGAACCTATAGCCACGAGTCTTAGAAACTTTAATTTTGATAAGGTGGCCATAATTTGTGTCATGTATGATGGATGATTAAGGCCAAGGAAAGATTCATGAAATTGGCATAGTTCATCGCAGTAACTGTTGCGGACAGCAGCAGTGAGATGAGATTGAAAAATCACTAAAATAGTAGAAGTAGAATTAAATAGTGATTAAATTATGAAATTGAACCCTTATGAATCTATTTTTATATGGATGAAACGAAACGACCATATGAGCAGTATACTGAGAGATATTAAAGTTCTCGTGTGACAGGGCCAGAACAGTTTCTGGGTCCCCTGTCCCGACTTTGAAAATTTACCATAAATTATCCAGAAACAATTATAAGTCATGCCTTATATTAATAGATTCCCCTTTGAGTGTAGTTTCATTAGAAACAAACTTCATGAGCATTAGAGCTCTGTACGAGATGATATTCAAGTTGTAACGCGCGATGGTCAGTGTAGTCGACCCCTGTAACATGGGTGACTTTGACTAATAAACTGTACCAATTGGCCCGACCAAAAATTCTAGAAATAAATCCATGGATGGATATATGAGTCTAAATTCAGGGAAAATTTACATAATCAGTTTCCGAGTTTTGGAACTCGAGATATGATTTTTAAGGCGACAGTGACGCAGTTTTCCAGCCTGTCTGGAAAGGCCAAATTGGTTGGTACTTTGAGAGGATTTGGCCCGTTAACCCCTCGTGTCCGACACCGGCGACGGTCACGGGTTCGGGGTGTTACAATTTTATTGGTATCAGAGCTATGGTTTAGTCGGTTCTAGGACTACCGAGAGCGTGTGAGTCTAGCTATACATGCCAAATTGTTAGTGCTTAAAATGTGATGACTTCGACGGTTGAAATTTTCGCCAGATTAGCAAATGGAACCCGGTAGAGAGACCCTTGGCGGATGACGTTGAAGGTGTAGCGGCTGCTCCGCGCAAGGGACACCGCTGTTGAGTCTCATCATCCGCGAATAATCAAAATGAAGGGCGGAACAAGCCTTCTTCACCATGATGAATGAGTGGGTCGCGAATATGCCCGAACCAACCCGGCTGTCCAACCATTCCCGAATTTAAATACTCCACCCCAAGAGCCGCAATGCCTCCGAGCATCGATCTGTAAGGCTGAGTAAACCACCGTGGACTTGATTAGGAAGCGAGGGCCGAGGAGTTCAAGGCCATAGTTACTGATGATGCCGAAAAGGCCGAGTTCTGGCTCGATAACACCATTCGAGTGTTAGATGAACTGTCACGCACACCCGATGAATGTCTTAAGTGTGCTATATCCTTGTTGCGAGACTCAGCTTACTATTGGTGGAGGACTTTAATTTCCATAGTCCCAAACGAACGAGTTACTTGGGATTTCTTTCAATCAGAATTTCGAAAGAAATACATTAGTCAACGGTTCATTGATCAGAAGCGCAAGGAATTCTTGCAACTCAAGCAAGGCCGTATGACAGTATCTGAATACGAACATGAGTTCGTAAGACTCAGTCGGTATGCTCGGGAGTGTGTGGCTGATGAGGTTGCTATGTGCAAAGAATTTGAAGAAGGATTGAATGAAGAGTTAAAGTTACTAGTGGGAATTTTGGAGATAAAGGAGTTCGTGACACTAGTCGAACGAGCACGCAAGCGGAAGAACTTGGGAAGGAGAAGAAGAAGGCTGAATTTGAAGCAAGAGATTACCGTAAAAGATCAATGAGTAAAGCTCCGTTCTAATCGTAAAGAAATTCGTGGAGGACACTAGTAAATCGAGGGTGATCAAGGAATTTCCATCGAGCCCGACCATCGACGGACCCCGAGCTACTTGGTAGCTAGTGTGGGCAATAATCGTCAAGAGAAACCTGAATGCCCCCAATGTGGAAGACGACACCTAGGTGAATGTTGGGGTAAGTCTGTTAATAGGGCTCATTACGGATGTGGTTCAAGGACCACTTCATTAGAGATTGCACGAGCTAGATGAGGAGAATAAGATGCAAGGTGCAAGATCTAGTGGGCGACGGCTAGAGGTAGACCTCGAGGATTTCAGGAGGTAGGGGTGGTAATCGAGAGGAGCCACCGACACGGCTGTTCGATCCGAGACCCGTGCTCGCTAGAGCATATGCCATCCGCACGACGAGAGGAGGCATCCTCCCGACGTTATCATTGGTACTTTTACTCTCTTTGATACTAGTGTGATTACATTGATTGACCCGGCTCTACTCATTCATATGTATGTGAAACTTTAGCATCCAAGAAGACTCTACCGTTGAGTCTATTGAGTTCGTAATTCGAGTGTCAAACCCTTTGGGTCAATACGTCATTGGTTGATAAAGTGTGCAAGAGATGCCCCTAATAATTCGAGAATCTGCTTTTTTACCGATCCGATGCTTCTACCATTTGATGAATTGATGTTATTCTTGGTATGGATTGGTGACCGTACATGATGCTTGGTGGACTGCAAAAGGAAGACCATTGATTTGAGGAGTGCAAATAATGAGGTAGTCCGAGTCGAGTCTCATCGATTTAAAAGAGTGCGGCCGATAGTATCTTCTATGACCGCCGAGGTACATGAAAAGGGTGTGAAACATACCTTGCGTATGTGTTTGAAAGTAAAGAGACGGAAAGGAAACTCGAATCGGTACAAGTGGTTTGTGAGTATTCGAGATGTTTTTCCCGAGGAGTTACCGGATTGCCACCGGTTCGAGAAGTGGAATTCGACATCGAAGTTGCATCGGTACTACATCGATCTCAATAGCCCCGTATCGTATGGCATTAATGAAATTAAAGGAATTGAAGGTTCAATTGCAAGAGTTGACGGATAGAGGTTTCGCCGACCGAGTTTTTCTCCATGGGCGCACTAAAGATTGTTTGTGAAAAGAAGGACGTAACCATGAGGTTGTGCATCGACTATCGCCAACTCAATAAAGTGACGATAAAGAATAAATATTCGTTGCCACGAATTGACGATTTGTTTGATCAATTAAAGGGAGCCTCGGTGTTCTCAAAAATAGATTTGAGGTCGGGTACTATCGGTTGAGGGTCCGAGAATCGGACGTACCAAAACCGCTTTTAGAACGAGGTACGGTCACTACTAATTCTTGGTGATGCCGTTTGGGCTCACTAATGCCCCGCGGTATTTATGGATTTAATGAATAGAATTTTCAGGCCATACTTGGATCGGTTCGTAGTTGTATTTATCGATGACATTTTGGTCTATTCGAGAGATGAAATCGAACATCTTGAACACCGAGGCTAGTGTTGCAAATTTTACAAGATAAGCGATTATACGCAAAGTTCAATAAATGTGAATTTTGGTTGAGAGAGGTTAGCTTTTGGGGCACGTGGTGTCCGTGATCGGTGTCGAGGTGGACCCAACAAAATTTCGACCATAGTCGATTGGAAACCTCCAAGGAATGTTACCGAAGTTAGAGCTTTTGGGGCTTGCGGATACTATCGACGATCTGTGAAAGGTTTTTGATGATAGTGCGCCAATGACGAAACTACTCCAAAAAGATGTTAAGTACGAGTGGTCGAACGTGTCAAGAAAGTTTCGATCGACTAAAAACTGCTTAACCGAGGCCCCAGATTAGTACAGCCGAGTCCCAGAAAGAGTTAAATCATATCTGATGGACGCATCCTTGCTTGGGTTAGGTTGTGTGTTGATGCAAGAAGGTCGAGTTGTGGCTTACGCGTCGAGACAACTAAAGCCGCATGAGAGAAACTATCCGACCCATGACCTTGAACTAGCACCATAGTGTTCGCCTTGAAGATATGGCGGCATTACTTGTTTGGAGAAAGGTGTCACATTTATTCGGACCACAAGAGTCTAAAATATTTGATGACTCGAGAGATTTAAACCTGCGACAAAGACGTTGGCTTGAGTTGTTGAAAGACTATGAACTCATCATTGATTATCACCGTGAAAGGCCAACGTGGTGGCCGATGCTTTAAGTCGCAAGGCAATCGTTTGCTTTGAGAGCGATGGATGCTCATCTATCCGTTTCACCCGATGGGGTGCTAGTAGTCGAATTAGAGATCAAACCGTTATTGATTCAACAAGTACTTGAATCTCGAAGGTCGACGCCGAATTGGTCGCTAAGCGAGCGAATGTGTTTCAAGGAGGAATCGAATTTGATTGACGACCATGATTGCTTGATGTTCAAGGGTCGATTATGTATTCCAAGGAATTGAACTTGTTTCGATGATTTTGAACGAGGCTCACAAGAGTCGAATGTCAATCCACCCGTAGTACTAAAATGTACAATGACCAAACGTCGATTTTGGTGGCATGGAATGAAACGAGACATCTCGACTTTGTTTGAGATGTTTAATATGTCAACAAGTGAAAGCGAGCATCAAGTGCCATCGGATTACTTCACCGATCACGATACCCGAGTGGAAATGAGATCGAGTCACCATGGACTTTGTATCCGGACCGCCATTGTCGCAAGTAAGAAGGATGCGATCGGGTCATTGTTGATAGACCGACCAAGTCCGCTCATTTTATTCTGTCCGCACGGATTTTTCGCTTGATAAATTGGCGTAATTATACGCCTCCCAAATTATTCGATTGCATGGGGTGCCTATTTCTATCGTGTCGGATAGAGACCCAAGATTTACATCGCGATTTTGGAAGAAATTGCAAGAGGCTTTGGGTACCAAGCTGCATTTTAGCACCGCCACCCCCAAACCGATGGTCAATCCGAACGGATAATTCAAATACTCGAGGATATGTTGAAATGTTGCATCCTTGAGTTTATTGGTTCATGGGAACAGTATTTACCTTTGGTTGAATTCACTTACAACAATAGCTTTCAATCAAGTATTAAGATGGCGCCTTACGAGGCTTTATACGGTCGTAAATGCCGCACCCCATTATTCGGGTGAACTTCATCAAGGTAAAATCTTGGGTTGATTTGATTAAGGATGCCGAGCGAAAGTTCGAGTAATTCGTGAAAGTTTGAAAGTCGCCGGATCGCCAAAAGTCATATGCGGACTTGAGAAGAAAAGACATTGAATATCGTGTTGGAGACAAGGTATTTCTCAAAGTCTCACCCTGGAAGAAGGTGCTTAGATTTGGCCGTAAGGGCAAATTGAGTCCGAGGTTCATCGGTCCGTAGAAAGTATCCGAACGAGTTGGGCCAGTAGCGCACCGATTAATGTTACCCCCTGAGCTTGAAAAGATTCACAACGTTTTCCATGTCTCAATGCTTCGACGATATAGGTCTGACCAGACACACGTAATTACTCCATCTGAGGTCGAGGTTCAGCCTAATTTGAGTTATGAAGAAGAGCCGGTTCGCATTCTGATGCGCGAAGTAAAAGAGTTGCGCAATAAGAAAATCCCATTAGTGAAGGTGTGTGGCATAAACACGGAATTGAAGAAGCCACTTGGGAACTTGAGGACTCTATGAGAGAGCGACACCCGATCCTATTTACCGGTAAGATTTTCGGGACGAAAATTTCTTAAGTGGGGGAGAGTTGTGACAGCCCAAAATTGACCCTAGTCGGGAAGTGGTTTTGGGACCGCTAAACCGAGTCACCGAAATGTTCTAACGTAATATTTATTGTCTAGAATATGTGAATATGAATGTGTGAAAATTGAATGTTTGGATTTTGTTAATTGTAAGTGAATTTTATCAAATAGGACTTATGTGAGAAAATTTAAAATGTGCTAGGCAAATGTAAGGTGGCCTATTAATACATGTGGGAAAATGGTTGTCCTTGCATGTCAAATAACCCCTTTCCTAAGGTGAGTGGCGGCCATAACAAGATTATGGGCAAAGGAAACATGTTTCCAACATGTTTTGCTAGTGGTGTATGTAGGAAGCCATAAAATAAAAACTAGCATTAAAGAAATGAAAAAAAAGAGCATGGATGCCCCCATTGTGCCAGTAGCTAGAGAGAAAGAAAAGAAAAAAAGGTTTTGTTCATTCATTGTTCATTCTTTTGGTTGTTCTTGAAAAAAAAAGTGAAAGGAAGGAAGATTACCTAGGTCAATTCGCAAGTATCTTTGGCTACTAGGAGGTAAGCATTGAATTTGTTGATTTGGTTTTGTAATATGCTAAGTTGAATGGTGGATGCACTCTTGGTAAGGTCAAGGAAGTTGAGATTTCTTATGTGTGTCTAGGAAAATGCCAAATGATTAAGTGTTGGAGATAGGAGCTTACTTAGAATGATAAATTCTTCTCCTATGATTATTTTTCTTGCATGTTAAATGGCTCCTACTTAGCCATGCAAAATTTGTAATTTGTATGGATGATTGGAGCATTCGGCTAGGGTATAAAGGAAGGATTTTGGTTGTGTCATCTAAGTATGGATGATGAATGTGCTATGGAAAGAAATTGGTCTTCCTATGAATATGATTCGTGAATGTTTATATTAGTAAAATAATTTATGTTCAAACACTTGAGGATTCGGCATTGTCCATGACTATTGTGTTTAGGATGTGATTTTGAATATTTCAATATTGGAAAGTAAGAATAGGTGTGATCGGTCATGGGAATTTGAGATGTTGTACATTAGAATTGAAAATACTTGAGACTAGATTACCTTAATAGTGATAATACATTCGCCTTGATGCATTAATTGAATGTTGGCTAAGGTTTTGATATTTTGAACAAGGATAGTTGTGAATGGAGTGAAAACCATTAAATTATACACATAAGTATCCAGCAAGAAATTTAACTACTAAATGTATTTATACTAGGAGATCAAGACATCAAAAGGGAGAATCAAACAAAGGCAAAACAAAGATAATCGAGTAGTCGATTGGAAATCGTTTCATCCAATAAGGTAAGTCATTAACATATATTTGATATTGCTTAAATGATTGTAAAAATCTATGCAATTGTGTTTAATGGGATGATATATATATATAAATGAAATGTATGTGTATGGAGTGATGACATTTATTGAATGTAAAAGAAATAGTGAAATGTGCGAAAGTTGCTTTCGGCACTAAGTGTCTGGGCAATACGTGTGTACGGTGACGAGATTGGCACTAAGTGTGCATGCTGAAAATATATGGCACTAAGTGTGCATGCTGGAAATATATGGCACTAAGTGTGCATGCTGGAAATATACTGACCTTTGGGTGTGCGAGCTCGAAGGGTATGGCACTAAGTGTGCGGGTTTAAAATTGTACAGCACTAAGTGTGCGAAGTTTGATTATATAGCACTAAGTGTGCGAGTTGAATACATATAGCACTAAGTGTGCGGATTCACTATATGCTCTTGCATTACAATTGGCACTGAGTGTGCGACATCATCGAGCTAATCCCGGACAGCGGATCGGTACGTATTTTGAGCTCATGACGAATAGAAAATACGCTCATGCTCGGGGTTAGTGTGTGATGATTGAAATTGTATGATTATGGTGGAAATGAGTTAGTGTGTGAAAATGCCTCAAATATCTTGTTGTATAGAATATGAAATGTGGATGTATGACTTGGTATGAGATTGAACCGAAAGGTCCGAGGATTTATGGTATAGTTTCAATATGGATGAGTACCTAGCCTCGCTTATTGTTCATGTTGTGATAACTTTATCAATGGATGATTGTTGAATGCTTATGACTTACTGAGTTATAAACTCACTCGGTGTTTTCTTGTCACCCATTTTAGGTCTCTTGGACTCGTATTGTTATGCGTTTCGAACCGTCGTTGAAGTCATCACACCGCTGGAAATCTTGTGGTATTGTCTTCGTTGTTGAAGAACATTTGGCATGTATAGGCTATTATGTTTTGTTGAACTGTGGGTTGTAAACTTTAAGCCATGTGAAAATGGCCAATGTGGTCGCCGAGTGGGATGCTAGAACCTATAGCCACGAGTCTTAGAAACTTTAATTTTGATAAGGTGGCCATAATTTGTGTCATGTATGATGGATGATTAAGGCTAAGGAAAGATTCATGAAATTGGCATAGTTCATCGCAGTAACTGTTGCGGACAGCAGCAGTGAGATGAGATTGAAAAATCACTAAAAATAGTAGAAGTAGAATTAAATAGTGATTAAATTATGAAATTGAACCTTGATGAATCTATTTTTATATGGATGAAACGAAACGACCATATGAGCAGTATACTGAGAGATATTAAAGTTCTAGTGTGACAGGGCCAGAACGGTTTCTGGGTCTCCTGTCCCGACTTTGAAAATTTACCATAAATTATCCAGAAACAATTAGAAGTCATGCCTTATATTAATAGATTCCCCTTTGAGTCTAGTTTCATTGGAAACAAACTTCATGAGCATTAGAGCTCTGTACGAGATGATATTCAAGTTGTAACGCGCGATGGTCAGTGTAGTCGACCCCTGTAACATGGGTGACTTTGACTAATAAACTGTACCAATTGGCCCGACCAAAAATTCTAGAAATAAATTCATGGATGGATATATGAGTCTAAATTCAGGGAAAATTTACGTAATCAGTTTCTGAGTTTTGGAACTCGAGATATGATTTTTAAGGCGACAGTGACGCAGTTTTCCAGCCTGTCTGGAAAGGCCAAATTGGTTGGTACTTTGAGAGGATTTGGCCCGTTAACCCTCGTGTCCGACACCATGACGGTCACGGGTTCGGGTGTTACAATTTTATTGGTATCGAGCTATGGTTTAGTCGGTTCTAGGACTACCATAGAGCGTGTGAGTCTAGCTATACATGCCAAATTGTTAGTGCTTAAAATGTGATGACTTCGACGGTTGAAATTTTCGTTGTGATTAGCAAATGGAACCCGGGTAGAGAGACCCTTGGCGGATGACGTTGAAGGTGTAGCGGCTGCTCCGCAAGGGACACCGCTGTTGAGCCTCGGTCATCCGCGAATAATCAAAATGAAGGCGAAACAAGCCTTCTTCACCATGATGAATGAGTGGGTCGCAATATGCCCGAACCAACCCTACTGTCCAACCATTCCCGAATTTAAATACTCCACCCCAAGAGCCGCAATGCCTCCAATTATCGATCTGTAAAGGTGAGTAAACCACCGTGGACTTGATTAGGAAGCGTAAATGAGGAGTTCAAGGCCATAGTTACCGATGATGCCGAAAAGGCCGAAGTTTCGCTCGATAACACCATTCGAGTGTTAGATGAACTGCCACGCACACCCGATGAATGTCTTAAGTGTGCTAGATCCTTGTTGCGAGACTCAGCTTACTATTGGTGGAGGACTTTAATTTCCATAGTCCCAAACGAACGAGTTACTTGGGATTTCTTTCAATCAGAATTTCGAAAGAAATACATTAGTCAACGGTTCATTGATCAGAAGCGCAAGGAATTCTTGCAACTCAAGCAAGGCCGTATGACAGTACCTGAATACGAGCATGAGTTCATAAGACTCAGTCGGTATGCTCGGGAGTGTGTGGCTGATGAGGTTGCTATGTGCAAAGAATTTGAAGAAGGATTGAATGAAGAGTTAAAGTTACTAGTGGGAATTTTGGAGATAAAGGAGTTCGTGACACTAGTCGAACGAGCCTGCAAGGCGGAAGAACTTGGGAAGGAGAAGAAGAAGGCTGAATTTGAAGCAAGAGATTACCGTAAAAGATCAATGAGTAAAGCTCCGTTCTCGACCGTAAAGAAATTCAGGGAGGACACTAGTAAATCGAGGGTGACTGCGGGAATTTCCATCAGAGCCCGACCATCGACGGACCCCCGAGCTACTTCGGTAGCTAGTGTGGGCAATAATCGTCAAGAGAAACCTGAATGCCCCCAATGTGGAAGACGACACCTAGGTGAATGTTGGGGTAAGTCTGTTAATAGGGCCTGTTACGGATGTGGTTCGAAGGACCACTTCATTAGAGATTGCACGGAGCTAGATGAGGAGAATAAGATGCAAGGTGCAAGATCTAGTGGGGCGACGGCTAGAGGTAGACCCCCGAGGATTTCAGGAGGTAGGGGTGGTAATCAGAGAGGAGCCACTGATACGGCTGTTCGATCCGAGACCCGTGCTCCTGCTGGAGCATATGCCATCCGCGCACGAGAGGAGGCATCCTCCCCTGACGTTATCACTGGTACTTTTACTCTCTTTGATACTAGTGTGATTACATTGATTGACCCCGGATCTACTCATTCATATGTATGTGAAACTTTAGCATCCAGTAAGACTCTACCTGTTGAGTCTATTGAGTTCGTAATTCGAGTGTCAAACCCTTTGGGTCAATACGTCATCGTTGATAAAGTGTGCAAGAGATGCCCCTAATAATTCGAGAATCTGCTTTTCTACCGATCCGATGCTTCTACCATTTGATGAATTCGATGTTATTCTTGGTATGGATTGGCTGACAGTACATGATGCAGTGGTGGATCGCAAAGGAAGACCATTGATTTGAGGAGTGCAAATAATGAGGTAGTCCGAGTCGAGCTCATCGATTTAAAAAGAGTGCGGCGATAGTATCTTCTATGACCGCCGGAGGTACATGAAAAAGGGTGTGAAACATACCTTGCGATGTGTTTGAAAGTAAAGAGACGGAAAGGAAACTCGAATCGGTACAAGTGGTTTGTGAGTATTCAGATGTTTTTCCGAGGAGTTACCGGATTGCCACCGGTTCGAGAAGTGGAATTCGCATCAAGTCGCATCGGTACTACACCGATCTCAATAGCCCCGTATCGTATGGCATTAATGAAATTAAAGGAATTGAAGGTTCAATTGCAAGAGTTGACGGATAGAGGTTTCGCTCGACCGAAGTTTTTCTCCATGGGGCGCACCAAAGATTGTTTGTGAAAAGAAGGACGGAACCATGAGGTTGTGCATCGACTATCATCAACTCAATAAAGTGACGATAAAGAATAAATATCCGCTGCCACGAATTGACGATTTGTTTGATCAATTAAAGGGAGCCTCGGTGTTCTCAAAAATAGATTTGAGGTCGGGTACTATCAGTTGAGGGTCCGAGAATCGGACGTACCCAAAACCGCTTTTAGAACGAGGTACGGTCACTACGAATTCTTGGTGATGCCGTTTGGGCTCACTAATGCCCCTGCGGTATTTATGGATTTAATGAATAGAATTTTCAGGCCATACTTGGATCGGTTCGTAGTTGTATTTATCGATGACATTTTGGTCTATTCGAGAGATGAAACTGAACATGCTGAACACCTGAGGCTAGTGTTGCAAATTTTACAAGATAAGCAGTTATACGCAAAGTTCAGTAAATGTGAATTTTGGTTGAGAGAGGTTAGCTTTTTGGGGCACGTGGTGTCCGTGACGGTGTCGTGGTGGACCCGAACAAAATTTCGGCCATAGTCGATTGGAAACCTCCAAGGAATGTTACCGAAGTTAGGAGCTTTTTGGGGCTTGCCGGATACTATCGACGATCTGTGAAAGGTTTTTCGATGATAGCTGCGCCAATGACGAAACTACTCCAAAAAGATGTTAAGTACGAGTGGTCGGAACGCTGTCAAGAAAGTTTCGATCGACTAAAAACCTGTTTAACCGAGGCCCCAGACTAGTACAATGAGAGTCCAGAAAGAGTTAAATCATATACTGATGACGCATCCTTGCTTGGGTTAGGTTGTGTGTTGATGCAAGAAGGTCGAGTTGTGGCTTACTGGCGTCGAGACAACTAAAGCCGCATGAGAGAAACTATCCCACCCATGACCTTGAACTAGCAGCCATAGTGTTCGCTTTGAAGATATGGCGGCATTACTTGTTTGGAGAAAGGTGTCACATTTATTCGGACCACAAGAGTCTAAAATATTTGATGACTCGTAGAGATTTAAACCTGCGACAAAGACGTTGGCTTGAGTTGTTGAAAGACTATGAACTCATCATTGATTATCACCCGAAAGGCCAACGTGGTGGCCGATGCTTTAAGTCGCAAGGCACTGCTTGCTTTGAGAGCGATGGATGCTCATCTACCCGTTTCACCCGATGGGGTGCTAGTAGTCGAATTAGAGACCAAACCGTTATTGATTCAACAAGTACTTGAATCTCAGAAGGTCGACGCCGAATTGGTCGCTAAGCGAGCCGAATGTGTTTCAAGGAATTGAACTTGTTTCGATGATTTTGAACGAGGCTCACAGAGTCGAATGTCAATCCACCCGGTAGTACTAAAATGTACAATGACCAAACGTCGGTTTTGGTGGCATGGTATGAAACGAGACATCTCGACTTTGTTTGAGATGTTTAATATGTCAACAAGTGAAAGCGGAGCATCAAGTGCCATCGGATTACTTCACCGATCACGATACCCGAGTGGAAATGAGATCGAGTCACCATGGACTTTGTATCCGGACCGCCATTGTCGCAAGTAAGAAGGATGCGATCCGGGTCATTGTTGATAGACCGACCAAGTCCGCTCATTTTATTCTGTCCGCACGGATTTTTCGCTGATAAATTGGCGTAATTATACGTCTCCCAAATTATTCGATTGCATGGGGTGCCTATTTCTATCGTGTCGGATAGAGACCCAAGATTTACATCGCGATTTTGGAAGAAATTGCAAGAGGCTTTGGGTACCAAGCGCATTTTAGCAATCGCCACCCCAAACCGATGGTCAATCCGAACGGATAATTCAAATACTCGAGGATATGTTGAAATGTTGCATCCTTGAGTTTATTGGTTCATGGGAACGGTATTTACCTTTGGTTGAATTCACTTACAACAATAGCTTTCAATCAAGTATTAAGATGGCGCCTTACGAGGCTTTATACTGCCGTAAATGCCGTACCCATTATTCTCGATGAACTTATCAAGGTAAAATCTTGGGTTGATTTGATTAAGGATGCCGAGCGTAAAGTTTGAGTAATTCGTGAAAGTTTGAAAGCTGCTTCGGATCGCCAAAAGTCATATGCGGACTTGAGAAGAAAAGACATTGAATATCAGGTTGGAGACAAGGTATTTCTCAAAGTCTCACCCTGGAAGAAGGTGCTTAGATTTGGCCGTAAGGGCAAATTGAGTCCGAGGTTCATCGGTCCGTATAAAGTATCCGAACGAGTTGGGCCAGTAGCATACCGATTAATGTTACCCCCTGAGCTTGAAAAGATTCACAACATTTTCCATGTCTCAATGCTTCGACGATATAGGTCTGACTCGACACACGTAATTACTCCATCTGAGGTCGAGGTTCAGCCTAATTTGAGTTATGAAGAAGAGCCGGTTCGCATTCTGATGCGCGAAGTAAAAGAGTTGCGCAATAAGAAAATCCCATTAGTGAAGGTGTGTGGCATAAACACGGAATTGAAGAAGCCACTTGGGAACTTGAGGACTCTATGAGAGAGCGACACCCGAGCCTATTTACCGGTAAGATTTTCGGGACGAAAATTTCTTAAGTGGGGGAGAGTTGTGACAGCCCAAAATTGACCCTAGTCGGGAAGTGGTTTTGGGACCGCTAAACCGAGTCACCGAAATGTTCTAACGTAATATTTATTGTCTAGAATATGTGAATATGAATGTGTGAAAAATTGAATGTTTGGATTTTGTTAATTGTAAGTGAATTTTATCAAATAGGACTTATGTGAGAAAATTTAAAAATGTGCTAG
The DNA here is from genome assembly GCF_025698485.1 of Gossypium arboreum. Classification (NCBI taxonomy): domain Eukaryota; kingdom Viridiplantae; phylum Streptophyta; class Magnoliopsida; order Malvales; family Malvaceae; genus Gossypium; species Gossypium arboreum. The sequence goes on along the minus strand of NC_069079.1, from coordinate 79,756,115 downwards.
GCAAATGTAAGGTGGCCTATTAATACATGTGGGAAAATGGTTGTCCTTGCATGTCAAATAACCCCCTTTCCTAAGGTGAGTGGCCGGCCATGACAAGATTATATAAAGGAAACATGTTTCCAACATGTTTTGCTAGTGGTGTATGTAGGAAGCCATAAAATAAAAACTAGCATTAAAGAAATGAAAAAAAAAAATGAGCATGGATGCCCCCCCATTGTGCCGTAGCTAGAGAGAAAGAAAAGAAAAAAAAAGGGTTTTGTTCATTCATTGTTCATTCTTTTGGTTGTTCTTGAAAAAAAAAAGTGAAAGGAAGGAAGATTACCTAGGTCAATTCGGCAAGTATCTTTGGCTACTAGGAGGTAAGCATTGAATTTGTTGATTTGGTTTTGTAATATGCTAAGTTGAATGGTGGATGCACTCTTGGTAAGGTCAAGGAAGTTGAGATTTCTTATGTGTGTCTAGGCAAAATGCCAAATGATTAAATGTTGGAGATAGGAGCTTACTTAGAATGATAAATTCTTCTCCTATGATTATTTTTCTTGCATGTTAAATGGCTCCTACTTAGCCATGCAAAATTTGTAATTTGTATGGATGATTGGAGCATTCGCTAGGGTATAAAGGAAGGGATTTTGGTTGTTTCATCTAAGTATGGATGATGAATGTGCTATGGAAAGAAATTGGTCTTCCTATGAATATGATTCGTGAATGTTTATATTAGTAAAATAATTTATGTTCAAACACTTGAGGATTCGGCATTGTCCATGACTATTGTGTTTAGGATGTGATTTTGAATATTTCGAATATTGGAAAGTAAGAATAGGTGTGATCGGTCATGGGAATTTGAGATGTTGTACATTAGAATTGAAAATACTTGAGACTAGATTACCTTAATAGTGATAATACATTCGGCCTTGATGCATTAATTGAATGTTGGCTAAGGTTTTGATATTTTGAACAAGGATAGTTGTGAATGGAGTGAAAACCATTAAATTATACACATAAGTATCCAGCAAGAAATTTAACTACTAAATGTATTTATACTAGGAGATCAAGACATCAAAAGGGGAGAATCAAACAAAGGCAAAACAAAGATAATCGAGTAGTCGATTGGAAATCGTTTCATCCAATAAGGTAAGTCATTAAGCATATATTTGATATTGCTTAAATGATTGTAAAAATCTATGCAATTGTGTTTAATGGGATGATATATATATATAAATGAAATGTATGTGTATGGAGTGATGACATTTGTTGAATGTAAAAGAAATAGTGAAATGTGCAGAAAGTTGCTTTCGGCACTAAGTGTGCGGGCAATACGTGTGTACGGTGACGAGATTGGCACTAAGTGTGCATGCTGAAAATATATGGCACTAAGTGTGCATGCTGGAAAGATATGGCACTAAGTGTGCATGCTGGAAATATACTGACCTTTGGGTGTGCGAGCTCAAGGGTATGGCACTAAGTGTGCGGGTTTAAAATTGTACAGCACTAAGTGTGCGAGTTTGATTATATAGCACTAAGTGTGCGAGTTGAATACATATAGCACTAAGTGTGCGGATTCACTATATGCTCTTGCATTACAATTGGCACTGAGTGTGCGACATCATCGAGCTAATCCCGGACAGCGGATCGGGTAAGTACCTTGAGCTCATGACGAATAGAAAATACGCTCATGCTCGGGGTTAGTGTGTGATGATTGAAATTGTATGATTATGGTGGAAATGAGTTAGTGTGTGAAAATGCCTCAAATATCTTGTTGTATAGAATATGAAATGTGGATGTATGACTTGGTATGAGATTGAACCGAAAGGTCCGAGGATTTATGGTATAGTTTCAATATGGATGAGTACCTAGCCTCGCTTATTGTTCATGTTGTGATAACTTTATCAATGGATGATTGTTGAATGCTTATGACTTCTGAGTTATAAACTCACTCGGTGTTTTCTTGTCACCCATTTTAGGTCTCTTGGACTCGTATTGTTGCGTGCTTTCGAACCGTCGTTGAAGTCATCACACCGCTGGAAATCTTGTGGTATTGTCTTCGTTGTTGAAGAACATTTGGCATGTATAGGCTATTATGTTTTGTTGAACTGTGGGTTGTAAACTTTAAGCCATGTGAAAATGGCCTATGTGGTCGCCGAGTGGGATGCTAGAACCTATAGCCACGAGTCTTAGAAACTTTAATTTTGATAAGGTGGCCATAATTTGTGTCATGTATGATGGATGATTAAGGCCAAGGAAAGATTCATGAAATTGGCATAGTCTCATCGCAGAAAGCATTGCTAGAGAGAGCAGTAGTGAGATGAGATTGAAAATAACTAAAAATAGTAGAAATAGAATTAAATAGTGAGTAAATTATGACATTGAACCTTGATGAATCTATTTTTATATGGACGAAACGAAAGGACCATATGAGCAGTATACTGAGAGATATTAAAGTTCTCGTGTGACAGGGCCAGAACAGTTTCTGGGTCCCCTGTCCCGACTTTGAAAATTTACCATAAATTATCCAGAAACAATTAGAAGTCATGTCTTATATTCATAGATTCCCCTTTGAGTCTAGTTTCATTAGAAACAAAGGTCATGAGCATTAGAGCTCTGTACGAGATGATATTCAAGTTGTAACGCACGATGGTCAGTGTAGTCGACCCCTGTAACATGGGTGACGTTGACTAATAAACTGTACCAATTGGCCCAACCAAAAATTCTAGAAATAAATCCATGGATGGATATATGAGTCTAAATTCAGGGAAAATTTATGTAATCAGTTTCCGAGTTTTGGAACTCGAGATATGATTTTTAAGGCGACAGTGACGCAGTTTTCCAGCCTGTCTGGAAAGGCCAAATTGATTGGTACTTTGAGAGGATTTGGCCCGTTAACCCCTCGTGTCCGACACCGGTGCGGTCACGGGTTCGGGGTGTTACATTGAAAGCTCAGTTGCAAGAGTTGACGGATAGGGGTTTCGCTCGACCAAGTTTCTCACCTTGGGGTGCACCAGTATTGTTTGTTAAAAAGAAGGACGGAACCATGAGGTTGTGCATCGACTATCGTCAGCTGAATAAAGTGACAATAAAGAATAAATATCCGTTACCGCGTATTGATGATTTGTTTGATCAACTAAAGGGAGCCTCAGTGTTTTCAAAGATAGATTTGAGATCGGGTTATTACCGATTCATGTAATTCGAGATTCGGATATACCCAAAACCGCTTTCGTAAGCGAGATACGGTCACTACGTAATTCTTAGTGATGCCGTTTGGGCTCACTAATGCCCTACGGTATTTATGGATTTGATGAATCGGATCTTTAGACCATATTTGGATCGGTTTGTAGTTGTGTTTATCGATGATATTTTGGTCTATTCGAGAAATGAAACCGATCATGCTAAACACCAGGATTAGTGTTGCAAATTTTTTGGATAAGCGATTATATGCTAAGTTCGAGAAGTGTGGGTTACGTTAAGAGAGGTTAGCTTCTTGGGCCATGTGGTATCTGCATTGGGTATTCGAGTTGACCGAACAAGATTTCGCCATACTTAGCTGGAAGCCTCGAGAAATATTATCGAGGTTCGGAGCTTTTTGGGACTTGCGGTTACTACCGACGGTTTGTAAAAGGTTTCTCGATGATAGCCACACCCATGACGAAGCTACTTCAAAAGATGTTAAGTTGAATGGACGGAAAAATGTCGAAAAGTTTTGATCAATGAAAACTTATTTGACTGAAGCTCAATTTTAGTGCAGCCCGAATCGTGCAAAGAGTTTGTCATCTATAGTGACGCCTCCCTACTTGGGTTAGGTTGCGTATTGATGCAAGAAGGTCGAGTTGTGGCCTATGCGTCGAGACAATTAAAGCCACATGAGAAAAATTATCCGACCCATGATCTCGAATTAGTTGCCATCGTATTCGCCTTGAAAATATGGCGACATTACTTATTTGGTGAGAAGTGCCATGTATTTTCGGATCACAAAAGTCTCAAATATTTGATGACTCGAAGAGACTTAAATCTGTGACAAAGACGTTGGCTTGAGTTGTTGAAAGATTATGAGCTTGTCATTGATTATCACCCGGGAAAGGCTAATGTGGTTGCGGACGCCTTAAGCCGAAAATCACTGTTTGCTTTACGAGCGATGAATGTACACTTGTCTGTTCTACCCGACAACGTGTTAGTAGCTGAATTAAAGGCCAAACCATTATTGATTCATCAAATTCGTGAGGCTCAGAAAGTCGATGACGAATTGGTTGCAAAACGGGCTGAATGTGTTTCGAACATGGAATCAGAGTTTCGAATTGATGACGACGATTGTTTGAGGTTCAGAAGTCGTTTGTGTGTTCCAAGGAATTCAGAACTTATTTCGATGATTCTGAATGAAGCTCATTGTAGCCGAATGTCAATTCACCTGGGGAGTACGAAAATGTACAACGACCTAAGACGTCAGTTTTGGTGGCATGGTATGAAATGAGACATTTCCGATTTTGTCTCGAAGTGCTTATTATGTCAGCAAGTGAAGGCGGAACATCAAGTGCCTACTAGTTTACTTCAGCCGATCATGATACCTGAATGGAAATGGGATCGAGTCACGATGGATTTTGTATCTGGGTTGCCAGTGTCAGCAAGTAAGAAGGATGCGATTTGGGTCGTTTTTGATAGACTGACTAAGTCGGCTCACTTTATCCCTCTACGCACGGATTTTTCATTGGATAAACTAGCTATGTTTCTCAGATTGTGAGATTACACGGGGTACCTATTTCTATCGTGTCGGATAGAGATCCGAGATTCACCTCGCGATTTTGGAAGAAATTACAAGAAGCTTTGGGTACCAAGTTGCATTTTAGCACCGCTTTTCATCCCCAAACCGATGGTCAATCCGAGCGGATAATTCAGATACTTGAGGATATGTTGAGATGTTGCATCCTCGAGTTCAGTGGTTCATGGGAACGGTATCTACCTTTGATTGAGTTCGCTTACAACAATAGTTTTCAGTCAAGCATTAAGATGGCGCCTTACGAGGCTTTGTACGGTCGAAAATGCCGTACACCATTGTTTTGGACCGAGCTCGGTGAAAGTAAAATTTTTGGAGTTGATTTGATTAGATATGCTGAACAGAAAGTAAAAGTAATCCGTGAAAGTCAAGGCGATACCGGATCGTCAAAATCGTATGCGGATTTAAAATGAAGAGATATTGAGTATCAGGTGGGAGACAAAGTGTTTCTTAAGGTATCGCCTTGGAAAAAGATACTCAGATTTGGCCGTATGGGCAAATTGAGTCCGAGATTCATTGGGCCGTATGAGATCTCTGAACGAGTTGGCCCAGTTGCATATAGGTTGCTTTTACCCCCTGAACTCGAAAGGATCCACAACGTTTTTCATGTTTCGATGCTATCCGATCCTACGCACGTAATAAACCCCTCCGAGGTTGAAATTCAAGCCGATATGAGTTATGAAGAAGAACCGATTCGTATCCTAGCTCGAGAAGTGAAAGAGTTGCGAAACAAAAGGGTTCCGTTAGTGAAAGTGTTATGGCTCAAACACGGGATCGAAGAAGCTACTTGGGAAACCGAGAATGCCATGAAAGAACGATACCCAAACCTATTTACCGGTAAGATTTTTGGGGACGAAAATTTCTTAAGTGGGGGAGAGTTGTGACAGCCCTAATGTGACCCTAGTAGGGAAGTGGTTTCGGGGCCACAAAACCGAGTCATAAAAATAATTAGCTGTCATATTTGATGCTTATTATATGTATATATGCATGTGTGAAAAATTTCATATTTGAATTTTGTTTAATTGTAGGTGAATTTTAGTAAATAGGACTTATGTGAGAAAATTTTGAAATGTGATAGGTCAAAACATAAGGATCTATTAGTGCATGAAATAAAAAGGAGGGGACTTGCATGTCAATTTCCCCCCCCCCAATTAGTAGTGGCCGACCATGACAAGTATGGTGGACCATGTGTGATGGGCAAAAACATGTCATAAACATGTTAAATTAGTGTTTCATGGGAGGTATGATAAAATAAGGAGCATGGGAATAAAATAATGAAAGGGAATATGATGAAAACAAAGAAAAAAAAAAGTGTATGGTTGTTCCCCCATTTTACCGAAACTAGAAAAAAAAAAGAAAAGGAAAGGCTTCATCATTTGGTTCTTCTTGGCCGGTTTGAAAGGAGGAAGAAGAGAGGTTTCGGTCACCTTGAGCTTAAGGGGAGGTTAGTATGTTGTGTTAAATTCTTAAGTTTTAAACTTGTTTCTAGTTAATTAGCTAATTTCTTACACAAACCATGGCAAAATTTCGAAATCTCGGTGATGGCTTGAACATTCGGTTTTGGTTGTTGAAAGGAATGAGTTGGAGGTTGGATCATGTTAAGATTCGCCTTGTACATAAACATTAAGAGTTTGATGTTTTGTGATTTTGGAAGGTAAATAAGGTTATACACAAGATAAATACTAAGATTTTGGTTGACTTGTTTTAGTGAGGTTCGCCAAGGACCTTATGTGCAAGTTTATTCGGTTTAAGTAGAGAAAACATGACGGGTAGATATGAAGTAATGTGTATATTGGTTCGGCTGCTAAGCAAGGAAATAATTGTTAGTAACATAGTATCTATGCACTTATGTATATATATGTATGTACAAATAACCTATTTAGCTATGGATATCTAAGGTGTTAAATAATGAAATTCTTGATGACTTGGGTTAAATAGCATTCGCCAAGGACTATATGGGCTTGCTAATTGATTTAAGTGAAGAAACTATGATAGAGAAATATGACTAAATTGTGGACTTTGACAATTTAAATGATGCATTTGACTTGTGTACCGACCTAGGACGATATGTGTTTCTATATGAAGTTAGATGGTGTTGATGAAATTCGGTAATGCATGATGTTTAAATAGTATTGAGCAAGGTCATTGTACTTAAATTGTATGACATACATGTATTGAATGGAATTGCCCAAGTGAAAAATAATTAAATGAATTTATTTGTTTAAATTAAGCTCAAGAGCAAAGGGGATCTAAATCCGATAAAGGGAAGGAAAAAGTGGTCGAATAGCCATCGAAATCGCTCGACAACATCCGAGGTAAGTTTTCGAGTAACGAGACTTAGTTTACGATTTGATTAAGTCATGACGTATGAGCGTAACAAATATACGGTGATATGATGATTCTACTTGAATTTTATGTTGAGTTAATTTGTCTATAAGTGTGACGGGTAGCCGTATGTGCATAGAGATCGTGTCATAAAGCAAACTAAACCATGCTGTTTGTATGTGGCTAGTGAGCCGAAAATGGGATTGCTTAATACATGACTTGTGTTTGAACTCTGATTATGAAAATGGAATATAAATGTGTCATGATTTGTTGATATGTGCATGAATGTTTGGATGATAACCGGGCTAAGTCCCAAAGACATTTGCGCTAGTGACTAGTTCCAGGCTAAGTCCCGAAGGCATTTGTGCGAGTTACTATATCCGGGCTAAGTCCCAAAGGCATTTGTGCGAGTTACTATATCCGGGCTAATTCTCAAGGCATTCGTGTGAGTTACTATATCCGGCTAAGTCCCAAGGCATTCATGCGAAGTTACTATATCCGGCTATGTCCCAAGGCATTCGAGCGAGTAGCTATATCCGGTTAAATCTCGAAGGTACTTGGCTTGGGAATGAGCGACCTTGCTGTAATAGTTTCAATTAATATTTCGTAAAATCCCGGTGATGAGGTATGTTTCAGTATGTGCTTTGAATTAGTTGATCCTTACAAATAAGTATTCGCTCAATCGATAAATGAGCTACCGCCTTTGGCTATGTTGATCTTTTGTGTATGAATATAAGGGTTGGTAATGTGAAGTAAGTATGATATTGAGAATTTGTGCATGTCAAATTATCCATTTAGCCATATGAATGCTACATTTTAGTTGTGTCAAATTGTATGGCTCAAAACTTACTAAGCAATGCTTACTCCGCTTCTGTAAATCTCTGTTTTATAGATTTTGGTTCTTCAACTATCGGACTCGGGATTTTTGAAGTCGAAGTCGCCCACACTATCAAAGCTCCTTTTTGGTACACTTTTGGTAGAACTTTGAAATGGCATGTATAGGACGCCCCTTTTTTTTGTTATTAGTCAAGTATTTTGGTGTTGTATATATTTGGATAGCCATGCAAAAATGGCTTATATATATTTTGAGCATAATGTTATAATCATCTTGAATGTATATGTTCATTAAGAGCCATGGAAATGTTTGGCAACGATTAGCCATTAGAATGGTTCATCATGATTATATTTTTGGGCTATATATGCAAAAGGGCTAGTTGAATCATGGAAACTATGAAATAGGTAAAGTCTACCTTAAAGGCGGATCTTGACAAAGAAGATGATGTAGATTTGAAAAATCACTAAAATAGTAGGAATGGAATTAAATAGTGAATAAATTATGTAATCAAACCTTAATGAATCTACTTTCACATGGAAGAAACGAAACGATCATATGAGTTGTATGTTAAGAGATATTTATGTTTTAGCGAAATAGGGCCGAACGGTTTCGGATTCCTGTTCCGACTTTGGAAATTCATTATAAATTAACCAGAGACATTTAGAAGTCATGCCATATATTTATAGATATCCAACTCGTAATGCATGAAGGTCAGTGTAGTCAAACCCTGAAACAGGGGAGACTTTAACTAATAAACTGTACTAATTGGCTCGACCAAAAATTCTAGAAAAAAATTTGTAGATGGATATATGAGTCTAGTTTCAGGAAAGGTTTACGGAACTGGTTTTTGGGTTTTGGAACTCAAGATATGATTTTTAAAGTGACAGTGACGCAGTTAGCCAGCTCGTCTGGAAATTTAAAATGGACTATGCAAATAAGCGAGTTAAGTCCGCAAACCCCTCGTGTCTAAATCCGGCAACGGTCTCGGGTACGGGGTGTTACAATCCATACCTATACAAACCATATAACTAAAAATTCTAAGTTTAAACACAATAAAACATTTTAGCACCATGGCCAAACACTTCATGAAGTTGCTAAGACCCATCCTTTTCAAATTCTCACACACACTCACATCCAATCCTTTTTGTTAAGCACTCAAACTCTATCATCTTCATACCTCATCAACACAACATCAAACACCAACCAAGAAAGACAACATCCATGGCCGAGTATCATCTCCATCAAATAGCAAAGATTTAAACCATGGGCTAGGTAGAATTCAAACTAACAACTAAAAATATGCATGAATTTCATGGAATAACATCAAACTTACCTCTTCCTAATCATCAACCAACCGAACATGAAGCAAGAGAATTCTTTTCTTCTTCTTCCCTCAAGCCACGGCAATGGAGGAGCAAGGATGAAACAACTTTGGTTTCTCCTCCCACTCACCTCATGTTTTATTATTCTTAATTCATTATTTTATTTTGTAACTAAAAAATGTTAATAGAAAATACATATTACCATTAATAGCCCATACCATGGCCGCCACTATCCAAGATTTGGCTAATTTGACATGCAAGTACACTTTTTTGACATCATGCACTATTAGATCCTTATAGATTAACCTATCACATTTCAAAAGTGTCACACCTAAGTCCTATTAACTAAATTCACATGCAATCGACTAAATCGAAGCTTAAAATTCTCACACATTCATATCAACATATTTTAGACAATAAATATTTTATTCAAATACTTCGGTGATTCGGTTTAGCGATCCTGAAACCGTTTTTCGACTAGGGTCAATTTAGGGCTGTCACAACTCTCCCCCACTTAAGAAATTTTCGTCCCCGAAAATCTTACCAGTAAATAGGTTTGGGTATCGTTCTTTCATAGAGTTCTCGGTTTCCCAAGTAGCTTCTTCGACCCCGTGTTTGAGCCATAACACCTTTACTAACGGAACCCTTTTGTTTTGCAACTCTTTCACTTCACGGGCTAGGATACGAATCGGTTCTTCTTCATAACTCATATCGGCTTGAATTTCGACCTCGGAGGGATTTATTACGTGCGAAGGATCGGATCTGTATCCTCGAAGCATCGAAACATGAAAGACGTTTTGAATCTTTTCGAGATCAGGGGGTAAAATCAATCTATATGCCACTGGACCAACTCGTTCGGATATTTCATACGGCCCTATGAACCTCAGACTCAGTTTGCCCTTACGGCCAAATCGAGTATCTTTTTCAAGGTGAAACTTTAAGAAACACTTTGTCTCCCACGATACTCAATATCTCTTCATTTTAAATCCGCAGACGACTTTCGACGATCGATCTTGCCTTCGGACTTTCACGAATTATTTTTACTTTCGCTCAAAGATCTTTAATCAAATCAACTCCGAAAATTTTACTTTCACCGAGCTCGGTCCAAAACAATGGTGTACGGCATTTAGACCGTACAAAGCCTCGTAAGGTGCCATCTTAATACTTGATTGAAAACTATTGTTGTAAGTGAATTCAATCAAAGGTAAATACCGCTCCCATGAACCACTAAACTCAAGGATGCAACATCTCAACATATCCTCGAGTATCTGAATTATCTGTTCGGATTGACCATCAGCCTGTGGATGAAAAGCGGTGCTAAAATGCAACTTGGTACCCAAAGCTTCTTGCAATTTCTTCCAAAATCGCGAGGTGAATCTCGGATCTCTATCCGACACAATAGAAATAGGTACCCCGTGTAATCTCATAATCTGAGAAACATACAATTCAGCTAGTTTATCCAGTGAATAATCCGTATGTATGGGAATAAAATGAGTCGACTTAGTTAGTCTATCAACAACAACCTAAATCGCATCTTTCTTACTTGCCGACAATGGCAACCCAAATACAAAATCCATCGTGATTCATTCCCATTTCCATTCAGGTATCATGATCGGCTGAAGTAAACTTGTAGGCACTTGATGTTCCGCTTTCACTTATTGACATATTAAACACTTCGAAACAAAATCGGAAATGTCTCGTTTCATACCATGCCACCAAAACTGACGTCTCAGATCGTTGTACATTTTCGTACTCCCCGGGTGAATTGACATTCGGCTTCGTTCAGAATCATCGAAATAAGTTCTGAATTTCTTGGGACATACAAACGACTTCTGAACCTCAAACAATCGTCATCGTCAATTTGAAACTCTGATTCCATGATCGAAATACATTCAGCCCGTTTTGCAACCAATTCATCATAGACTTTCTGAGCTTCACGAATTTGATGAATCAACAAGGGTTTGGCCTTTAATTCAGCTACTAACACATTGTCGGATAGAACAGACAAGTGTACATTCATCGCTCTAAAGCAAACAGTGATTTACAACTTAAAGCATCCGCAACCACATTAGCCTTTCCCGGGTGATAGTCAATGACAAGCTCATAATCTTTTAATAACTCAAGCCAACGTCTTTGTCACAGATTCAAGTCTCTTTGAGTCATCAAATATTTGAGACTTTTGTGATCCGAATATACATGGCACTTCTCACCAAATAAGTAATGTCGCCATGTTTTCAAAGCGAATACGATGGCAGCTAGTTCGAGATCATGGGTTGGATAATTTTTCTCATGTGGCTTCAATTGTCTCGACGCATAAGCTACAACTCGACTTTCTTGCATCAATACACAACCCAACCCAAGTAAGGATGCATCACTGTAAATGACAAACTCCTTGCCTGATTCGGGCTGCACTAGTACTGGAGCTTCAGTCAAATAAGTTTTCAGTTGATCGAAACTTTCTTGACACTTTTCTATCCATTCAAACTTAACATCTTTCTGAAGTAGTTTCATTATTGGTGTGGATATCATCGAGAAACCCTTTACAAAGAGTCTATAGTAATCGGCAAGTCCCAAAAAGCTCTGAACTTCAGTAATATTTCTCGGAGGCTTCCAGTTAAGTATGGCTGAAATTTTGCTCGGATCAACTCGAATACCCGATGCAGATACCACATGACCCAAGAAGCTAACCTCTCTTAACCAGAACTCACACTTACTGAACTTATCATATAACTGCTTATCCTGTAAAATCTGCAACACTAATCCCAGGTGTTCAGCATGATCGGTTTCATTTCTCGAATAGACCAAGATATGATCGATAAAAACGACTACAAATCGATCCAAATACGGTCTGAAGATCCGATTCATCAAATCCATAAATACTGCCGGGGCATTAGTGAGCCTAAACGGCATCACTAAAACTCAGAGTGACCGTATCTCGCTTAAAGCGGTTTTGGGTATATCCGAGTCTCGAACTCATGAATCGATAATAACCCGATCTCAAATCTATCTTTGAAAACACCGAGGCTCCCTTTAGTTGATCAAACAAATCATCAATACGCGGTAACGGATATTTATTCTTTATTGTCACTTTATTCAGCTGACGATAGTCGATGCACAACCTTATGGTTCCGTCCTTCTTTTTCACAAACAATACTAGTGCATCCCAAGGTGAGAAACTCGGTCGAGCGAAACCTCTATCCATCAACTATTGCAACTGAGCTTTCAATTCCTTTAATTCCGTTGGTGCCATACGATACGGAGCTATCGAAATCGGTGTAGTCCGGTACAAGTTTGATGCCAAACTCTACTTCCGAACGGTGGTAACCCGGTAATTCTTGGGAAAAACATCCGGATATTCACAAACCACTGGTACCGATTCAAGTTTCTTTTCTGACTCTTTATTATCAAGTACGTATGCAAGGTACGCTTCACACCCCTTTCTCACATATTTTTGAGCTAACATCGAGGATATTATTGTTGGCAATCCATTCAAAGCAAAGAGACTCAACTCGGATTATCTCATTATTTGCACACCTCAAATCAATAGTCTTACTTTTGCAATTCACAATTGCATCATGTACGGTCAACCAATCCAAACCGAGAATAACGTCAAATTCATCAAATGGTAAAAGCATCAAATCGACCGGAAAACAGGAACCTCTGATTACTAGGGGGCATTTCTTACACACTTTATCGACAAGCACATAACGACCCAAGGGATTCGACACTCGAATTACGAACTCAGTAGACTCAACAGGTAAAGTCTTACTGGATGGTAAGGTCTCACATACATATGAATGAGTAGAACCAGGGTCAATCAAAGCAATCACATTAGTATTAAAGAGAGTGAAAGTACCGGTAATAACATATGGCGAGGAAGCATCCTCGCGTGCGCGTATAGCATAAGCTCTAGCAGGAGTACGAGCCTCAGATCTGATTGTAGCATCTCTAGATCCTCTCTGACCACCACTAGCATTCCCCGTATTTCTAGACGGTCTACCCCGAGTAGTAGTAGCACCTGGTTTCCCACTCTGATTTACATTTTGTTCAGACAGTCTCAGGCAATCCTTAATAAAGTGGTCAACTGATCCGCACTTATAAAGGGAGCAGTCATGGAATCTACAACTCCCCGAATGCCATTTACCACAATACTAGCACTCTGTTCTGTCTTGATGATCATTTCCAACACTGGCAACCGAAGTGACTCGTGTACTCACAGGGGGTCGATCACGATCTCGTCTAGAAAAGCCCGAAGTGTCTTTAGGTCGGCCTAAATCATCTCTAAATTTCTTCAATGACTGTTGAAAGGGCTTTCCCGAAGATCTCTTACGAAACTCCTTTGCTCCCATATCAGCTTTTCTTTTCTCCTTACTGAGCTCTTCGGCTTTCCAAGCTCGCTCGACAAGTACCACAAATTCTCTGATTTCTAAAATACCAACATACAGCTTTATATCATCGTTCAGTCCATCTTCGAAACGTTTGCACATCACAGCTTCTGAAGAAATGAATTCTCGCGCGTACCGGCTCAGCCTTACAAACTTTCGTTCATAGTTAGTAACCGACATGGAACCTTGTTTAAGTTCAAGAAATTCTTTCCGTTTTTGATCAATGAATCTCTGGCTGATATACTTTTTTCGAAACTCGGTTTGGAAAAACTCCCAAGTTACTTGTTCTCTGGGCTGCAGAATCAACGTATTCCACCAATAGTAGGTGGAATCACGTAGCAAGGAGATCGTACACTTTAGGCATTCATCGGGTGTGCAAGATAGTTCATCAAGTACCCGAATAGTGTTGTCCAACCAAAATTCAACTTGCTCGGCATCGTCGCTATCTGTAGCTTTAAATTCAGTAGCCCCGTGTTTTCGGATTCTATCAACTGGGGGCTTATTTAACCTTATCTAGTCGATTCTTGGAGGTATCGCGGTGTGGAAATTTGTATTAGTCGGGAATGGAGGTTGTGGAACAGTAGTATTAGTTCGAATATCTTGATTGAACCAATCATTCATCACGTTATAAAAGCCTGTCTAGCTTCATCATTTCGACATCGGCAATAGGTTGAGAGTCCCGGTCTTTGTCCCTTGTGCGTGAGCAGCGCTACACTCTCAAGATCATCACTACCGCTTCGGTTGGGATCGGGATCCATTACTATAAATAAACACATTTTTAAGCGTAAATCTCCACACTATCAAATAAACACATAATGGCATGTATAGATAGACCGGACGTATTACGGTAGTCCTAGAATCGACTAAACCGTAGCTCGATACCAATAAAATTGTAACGCCTGCGTGCAGAGGCAAGGTTCGGAGTCGAACACGAGGTGTTAATGACTTAATTCCATTATTACACGTTCATTTTAAAATTTCTAGACAAGTTGGTTAAGCGCATCACAGTCACTTTAAAAATTATATCTCGAGTTCCAAAACTCGAAAACTGATTCCGTAAATTTTCCATGAAACTAGACTCATATATCCATCTACAAATGTTTTTCTAGAATTTTTGGTCAGGCCAATTAGTACAGTTTATTAGTTAAAGTCTCCCCTATTTCAGGGTTCGACTACTCTGACCTTCATGCATTACGACTTAGATATCTCCCTGTACAGGTCTTCAATCTTATGCCGTTTGTTTCTAATGAAACTAGACTCAAGAAGGAATCTGTACACATAAAGCATGACTTCTAATTATCTCTGGTTAATTTATGGTGAATCTCCAAAGTCGAAGCAGGGATCCGAAATCGCTCGCCCTGTTTCACGAAAACTTAAACATCTCATAAAATACGGCTTATATGGTGGTTTTGTTTCTTTGATATGAAAATAGACTCATCAAGATTCGATTACATAATTTATTCATTATTTAATTACATTTCTACTATTTTTAGTGATTTTCAAACTCACATCACTGCTGCTATGTCAAGCATCTACTTTAAGGTAAATCTCACCTATTTCATAGTTTCCATGATTCAACTAGCCACTTGACATACATAGCACCAAATATGATCATGATTAACCATTCCAATGGCTAGTCATTACCAAGCATTTCCATACCACTCAATAACCATATATACAAAATGATTATAATGCTATGCTCAAAATATATAAGCCATTTTCTCATGGCTATCCGAATGTATACATTACCAAAAGGTACTTAATTAACAACAAAGGTCAGTCCTATACATGCCACTATCGAAGTTCAACTAAAAGAGTACCAAAAGGGCTTAGATAGTGTGGACGACTTTGACTTTGACAATCCCGAGTCCGATAGCTGACGAACAAAATCTATAAAACAGAGAATTAAAGAAACAGAATAAGCATTGAATGCTTAGTAAGTTTTGAGTAATGAAATTATTTACGACTAAAGTATAGCGTTCATATGACCAAATGAATAATTGCATATATGCATATTCTCAAAATCATACTTACTTCACGCTTCAACCATTATATTCATACGAGGAATCAAACCTATCTAAAGGCGGAAGATCGTTAATCAATTGAGCGAATACTATTAAAAAGGAATCAACTTTTCCGATGCATATACGAAACATACCTTATTGTTTGGATTTTATGAGCGTATTAATTGAAATTATTACAGCAAGATCGCTCATTTCCAAACCCAAGTACCTTCAGAATTTAGCCAGATATAGCAACTCGCACGAATGCCTTCGGGACTTAGCCCAGACATAGTCATTAGCACAAATGCCTTCGGGACTTAGCCCGGATATAGTCACTAGCACAAATGCCTTCGGGACTTAGCCCAGATATAATCACTAGCACAAATGCCTTCGGGACTTAGCCCGGATATAATCACTAGCACAAATGCCTTCGGATCTTAGTCCGGTTATCATTCGAATAATCATGCACATATATCAATAAATCATAACACATCTATATTTCATTTTCATTACTAGAACTCAAACACAAGACACTTATCAACCATTACCATTTTCGGCTCAATAGCCACATACAAAGAGCATGATTTTCTTTACTTCATAACATGATCTCTATACACATTCGGCTGGCCGTCATAAGCATAAACTAATTACCTCAATATATAACTCAAGTAGAATCATTATATCACCATTTATTTGTTATGCTTATGTGTCATGACTTAAACAAATCATAAACTAAGTTCCATTACTAGAAGACTTACCTCGGATGTTGTCGAACGACTTCAACGGCTATTCAATTACTTTTTCCTTTCCTTTATCGGATTTAGTTCCCCTTTGCTCTTGAGCTTAATTTAACAAATAAATTGATTTAATCATCTTGAACATCAAGAGAAATTCAAGGTACTTAGCCCATATATATATTAGACATTAGAGTCATATATATGAAATCATGAATCAAATTCAACATATTAGCTAATATTCTCCTTTAGCCGATTATCTAAGTCAAGATAGAATCATCAATATGCTTACCTATAGCCAAATACATGCAACACCAATCTATGTATTCATTCATGTGGTCGAGTATACATATTCCAATATGATATCATTTCCATTTCATTTAACACTTAACATTTACCACATATCAATTAACCCATTTTTTTTATAATTACAAAACTCTTCATCTATTCATGCTCTCATATTCGGTTATCCATACCTATACTAACCGTATAACTAAAAATTCTAAGTTTAAACACAATACAACATTTTAGCACCATGGCCGAACACTTCATGAAGTTGCTAAGACCCATCCTTTTCAAATTCTCACACACACTCACATCCAATCCTTTTTGTTAAGCAGTCAAACTCTATCATCTTTATACCTCATCAACACAACATCAAACACCAACCAAGAAAGACAACATCCATGGCCGAGTATCATCTCCATCAAATAGCAAAGATTTAAACCATGGGCTAGGTAGAATTCAAACTAACAACTAAAAATATGCATGAATTTCATGGAATAACATCAAACTTACCTCTTCCTAATCATCAACCAACCGAACATGAAGCAAGAGAATTCTTTTCTTCTTCTTCCTCAAGTCACTGCAATGGAGGAGCAAGGATGAAACAACTTTAGTTTCTCCTCCCACTCACCTCATGTTTTATTATTCTTAATTCATTATTTTATTTTGTAACTAAAAATGTTAATAGAAAATACATATTACCATTAATAGCCCATACCATGGCTGGCCACTATCCAAGATTTGGCTAATTTGACATGCAAGTACACTTTTTTTGACATCATGCACTATTAGATCCTTATAGATTAACCTATCACATTTCAAAAGTGTCACACCTAAGTCCTATTAACTAAATTCACATGCAATCGACTAAATCGAAGCTTAAAACTTTCACACATTCATATCCACATATTTTAGACAATAAATATTATATTTAAATACTTTGGTGATTCGGTTTAGCGGTCCCGAAACCGCTTTCCGACTAGGGTCAATTTAGGGCTGTCACATTGAGATAAATGAAATGTACTCACGATGTATTGAAATTTGGAAAGGTATGAATAGAAATTCATGATATGCATGTGTTCATACACGAAAAGAGGTGATCATAAGTTGAGAAATGTGAATAAAAAGTGAAATGAAATGAAAGTTTGTGCTGTGATAAGCTCATCTATGTATGTTGGTATTCATATGATATTATGTGTCCTATTTGATTAAGTGAATATGACATGTAAACTTACCCAATGGACGGAATATGTATGTATGTACTCTTGTTTGATAAATACAGAATCGGTATGTCCACATAGTGGAATCTCATGTTTAACTGTTAAATTAGAGAATATATAATGTTTTGTTTTATGACTTTCTTATGGAACCACAAATATTATAATGGTATGAAGATTGAATTAGAAGATCAAATTGAGTAGAACGTAGGAGATGAGTATGATAGTTCGATAATGAATTGACGAATAAGACCATGGTTAGACCATGGTGGTACATGTGAGTACGTATAAGACCATAGCTGGGCTATGGCATCGTAAAACCATGTAAGACCATAGCTGGGCTATGGCATCGTAATGACATGTAAGACCATAGCTGGGCTATGGCATTGTTATCACATGTAAGACCATGTCTGGGACATGGCATTGGCATCAATATGTGATTTGATTTAAGACCATGACTTGGACATGGCATTGGCATCGATATTTGATTTCGTGTAAGACTATGTCTGGGACATGACATCGATATGAAACTTTGTGTAATACCATAGTTGGACTATGGCATCAAGTAAATGACGTACTCCAACCCGTAAGACGTTCTTTAAATTGACAAATATTGGTAAAAAAAATGAAGTTAAATGTTGGAATTTAATTTGATACTAATATTAAGTTCGAGTAAGTAAATTCATTGTTTGAAATGATGAATGGCAGGAAACATTTGTAAAATCAATAAGTGTGTTAATTTGCTTAGAGTGAACTATGTGATTATGATGATATTACATTATTGATGAATGCTAAGTTATATGTGCATATTTATGAGAGTTAAGTAGAGGCTTTACAACCTTACCCCCTTACCAATGTTGCAATATAACGAAGATTCACGAGAATCATGTTGAATATGTCCTTAAGTGTGAAACTAAATAGTATAGTGGTAGAATAATTAGTAATGCAGACATGATTGAAAGCAATTTGACAAGTGAATATGTAACACCCCCTACTCGTATCCAAGGCCGGAATAGGGTACGAGGCATTACCAGACTTAACTATACACATAGACTAAAACCGGGCCATAAAATTTCATTTAATTCAAAAATTTTCGAACACATGCATAGACTCATATTTAAAGACATATAATGTGGCATAAATGAGCACTTACACATCCATAATCATGCAATAACATGTCATTTACTTTAAACATATTTGCTTACCATCTTGTATATAATATACATTCTTACATTAACTAGAACTAGACATGCTAAATCTTATTCTCATTTTATACCATCATAATGTAGTTACCAATTTTTCCATTAAACATCCATATTCACGGCAACATTACTCATTTCCATTTAATTCATGATCCACTGGCCTGCATTTAACTTACCTGATGTATTACCAAACATGCATAACAAACAAAGCTAATTATATCATCACATCAAAACATAGGACATGGCATGATTAATTAAACTTATAAACCATAATGGATGTAACACCCCGAACCCGAGACCATCGCCGGTGTCGGACACGAGGGGTTAACAAGCCAAGTTCACATGTTTTGCCCACCAATTTGACATTTCCAGTCAGGCTGGAAAACTGCATCACTGTCGCCTTAAAAATCATATCTCGATTTTCAAAACTCGGAAACTGGTTTCGTAAATTTTCCCTGAATTTAGACTCATATATCTATCCATGGATTTATTTCTAGAATTTTTGGTCGGGCCAATTGGTACAGTTTATTAGTTAAAGTCACCCATGTTACAGGGATCGACTGCTCTGACCTTCGCGCGTTATAACTTGAATATCTATCTGTACAGGGCTTTAACACTGGTGACGTTTGTTTCTAATGAAACTAGACTCAAAATGGAATCTGTAAATATAAGGCATGACTCCTAATTCTTTCTGGATAATTTATAGTAAATTTTTAAAGTTGCGACAGGGGACCCAGAAACCGTTCTGGCCCTGTCTCACAATAGCTTTAATATCTCTTAACATGTAACTCCTATGACCATTTCGTTTCTTCCATATGAAAATAGACTCATCAAGGTTCATTTACATAGCTTATTCACTATTTAATACCATTCCTACAAATTTTGGTGATTTTTCA
Source organism: Gossypium arboreum (assembly GCF_025698485.1). Classification (NCBI taxonomy): domain Eukaryota; kingdom Viridiplantae; phylum Streptophyta; class Magnoliopsida; order Malvales; family Malvaceae; genus Gossypium; species Gossypium arboreum. Next base: position 79,736,152 of record NC_069079.1, on the reverse strand, counting down.
CATTCACGTCACTGCAGCTGGCAGCATCTGTTTTTAAGGTAGGTCTTACCTATTTGGTAGTCTCCATGAACCAGGTAGTCTTGCCATACATAGGTTCATATATGATCATTTTAACCATGCCAATGGCTGATCATGTGACCAACATTCCCATTTCCAATCCATAGCCACATCATGACACCAAATATATACATACAAACCACAAATAGTCTAAGTTCATGCTTCCTTTTTTGAGCCATTTTCGCATGGCCGTATATATATACATCACAACATATTTAACCAACAAGGGTAGTCCTATACATGCCATCTCAAGTTCAACCAAAATTTATACCAAAATGGAGGCTTGATAGTGTGGATGACTTCGACTTCAACGATCCCAAATCCGATTGCTTGAGCTTAAATCTAGAAAACCGAGAGCCAAAGCAACGGGTAAGCATTTTATGCTTAGTAAGTCTCAAGGAATATAATCAACTCTAATTACAGCAATACATTCACATAGCCAAATGCATCATTTCATTAATACACATTCTTACTTCACACTTCATCATTATATAATTTCACAAAGTATCAATCAATTCAATAACTGAAATTCATTAGTCGATTGAGCGAATGTTGCTCAAACATGTCGACTTTCCAATGCACATATAAACGCACCTCATTCTTTGGGGTTTTGAGTGTACTCATTGAATTTATTACAGCAACCAACACTCACCTCCAGCCCAAGATTCTTCGGAGTATAACCGATATAACCATGTGCACAAATGCCTTGGTCTTAGCCCGGATAGAATGTCTCGCACGAATGCCTTGGTCTTAGCCCGGATGTAGCCACTAGCACAATTGCCTTCGGTCTTAACCCGGATATAATTTCCAGCATAATTGTCTTCGGATTTAGCCCGGATATCATTCAATTTCCATGAACACATACATCAATTATCATTGGACATACATATTTCATTTTCGTTATTAAGGCTCAAACGCAATTATAGTCACAAGCATATTCGCCTTGGGACTTAGCCCGGTAGAATTCAAATACTCATGCACACATAATCAATAATCAATACACATCCATACTTTATTTCACATAATTCAAGTAGGGTCACTTCTTGAGGACTTACCTCGGATGTTGTCGAACGGCTTTTTCGGCTATTCGATCACTTTCTCCTTCCCTTGTCCAATTGTGGCCCTCTAAGCTCTTGAGCTAATTCAAACAAATTCAATTTATTAAAACCTCATTGTGCTAGCTTATGGCGAATATGACAAGGAGTTTAAATGGTCATATGGCCACCCTTTAGCTTGAATACACAATGGTCATGCACATTTTAGACTATATCAAGCAATTCAATACAATTTATTCGAGCATCAAGGAAATGCTAAGGCCTTCAATAGGCTACCCAAGGCCGAATATTCATGTACATGTTGAGGCCAATTATGCACTTAATACCTCACAAAAACAGCATGCATTTTACTAGTTAATGCTTTGCATATTGTGGCTCAAAACTTATAATATAGCATCAAGCACTTATATGTGTGCTAGGTCAATTGTGCTTGCAAATTTCACAATTATTCTTCAACATCTTCTTCTTTAAACAAACTTATTCATCACTTCCTTCATAACCAAAACATCATGTGCAAACATATATATACATATATGAGCATGGCAATTTCAAGGTGTCCATAGCCATCCAAAACACAAATTTTAACTAACATGCAAGAAGCATGAACCATGCTCATGAATGCATCATGGCCGAATATGACAATCATGCTCCTTTTCAACTTCAATCATGATAAAACAAAAGAAAGCTCAAAATCTTACTCAAGAGTAGACAATCCATCATTGCATGCATCATCATCAAGCTTCACACTTAGCATGCAATGGCTTTATCACCATAACAACTTTGGCCAAATACCATTTCCATGGCTTAACAAAGATTTGAGCCATGGCTAACATGCACATCAAGTTAGCAACCAAAACATGCATGAAACTCCTAACACAACCTCATACATACCTTAATCTTGATGCAAACTTAGCCAAATCTCCTTCTAGATCTCTTCCAAACCAAGCATGAAGCAAAAATCCTCCTTCTTCCTTAGTTTTGGCTCAAAGAAAGGATGAACAAAATTTTTTCTTTCCTTCTCTACAACTCACGACAATGGGGGAATACCTCACTCACACACATTTTTTTTCATTCTTTTCTTACCCATACACCTTTGTTTATTATTTCTCCCTAATGCGCCAACAAAACATGTTTCATGACATGTTTTGCCCATCCTCTCTTGCCATGGCGGCCACTTCATGTTGGGGGAAATTTGACATGCAAATCCCTTATTTTTGCATGCATGAGCAACTAGTCATCACACATTTCCCCATCATACTTTCAAAGTTCACTACTAGGTCCTTTCTAGTGAAATTCGCATTTATAACACTAAATCGAAACATCAAAAATGTCGACACAAATTAACACATATCATAGGCATCAAAATAAATTTTAAATTATTTTATGCCTCGGTTTTGTGGTCCCGAAACCACATCCCGACTAGGGTCAATTTTGGGCTGTCACAACTCTCCCCACTTAAGAAATTTTCGTCCCCGAAAATCTTACCGTAAATAGGTTTGGATATCGCTCTTTCATAGAGTTCTCGGTCTCCCAAGTAGCTTCTTCTATCCGTGCTTGAGCCATAACACTTTCACCATGGAACCCGCTTGTTTCGCAACTCTTTCACTTCTCGTGATAGGATACGAATCGGTTCTTCCTCATAACTCATATTAGCTTGAATTTCAATTTCTGATGGACTAATCACGTGCGATGGATCGGATCTATAGTGTCGAAGCATCGAAATGTGAAAGTCATCGTGAACCTTTTTGAGTTTAGGGGGCAAAATCAAACGATATGCCACTGGACCGACTCGCTCGGATATCTCATATGGCCCAATGAACCTCGGGCTCAGCTTGCCCTTACGGCCGAATCTGAGTATCTTTTTTCCAAGGCGATACCTTGAGAAACACTTTATCACCCACCTGATACTCGATATCCTTACGCTTCAGATTCGCGTACGACTTCTGACGATCGGAGGCTATCTTCAGACTTTCATGGATTAATTTCACTTTCTATTCAGCATCTCTAATCAAATCCACCCCGAAAATCTTGTTTTCACCAAGCTCAGTCCAAAACAATGGTGTACGGCATTTACGACCGCACAAAGCCTCGTAGGGTGCCATCTTAATACTTGATTGAAAGTCGTTGTTATAAGCGAATTCAATCAACGGCAAATACCGCTCCCATGAACCACTAAACTCGAGGACGCAACATCTTAACATATCCTCAAGTATCTGAATTATCCGCTCGGATTGACCATCGGTTTGGGGGTGAAAGGTGGTGCTGAAATGCAACTTGGTACCCAAAGCTTCTTGCAACTTTTTCCAAAATCGTGAGGTAAATCTCGGATCTCTATCCGACAAGATGGAAATAGGCACCCCGTGTAATCTCACAATCTGAGAACGTACAATTCGGCTAATTTGTCCATTGAAAATCCGACGACGGGGACAAAGTGAGCCGACTTAGTCAATCTATCAACCACGACCCAAACCGCATCCTTCTTACTTGCGACAATGGCGGTCCGGATACAAAGTCCATTGTGACTCGATCCCATTTCCACTCGGGTATCGTGATTGGTCAAGTAACTCAAGGCACCGATGTTCCGCTTTCACTTGTTGACATATTAAACATCTCGAAACAAAGTCGGAGATGTCTCGCTTCATACCATGCCACCAAAACCGACGTTTCAAATCATTGTACATCTTCAGACTCCCGGGTGGATTGCCATTCGGCTACAATGGGCTTCATTCGAATTATCGAAATGAGTTCAATTCTTTGGAACACACAGATGACTTTTGAACCTCAAACAATCGTCATCGTCGATTTGAAATTCGAGTCCTTGTTCGAACACACTCAGCCGCTTTTGCGACCAACTCGTCGTCGACTTTCTCGAGCTTCTCGAATTTGATGTATCAATAGTGGTTTGGCTTTCAATTCAGCTACTAACACACTATCGGATTGGACAAACAAGTGCACGCTCATCGCTCAGAAAGCGAATAATGATTTACGACTCAAGGCATCCGCAACCACATTCGCCTTTCCCGGGTGATAGTCAATGATCAGCTCATAATCCTTTAACAGCTCGAGCCAACGTCTTTGTCGCAGATTTAAGTCTCTTTGGGTCATCAGATATTTGAGACTCTTGTGATCCGAGTACACATGGCACCTTTCACCAAATAAGTAATGTCGCCATATCTTTAAGGCGAACACGATGGCGGCCAATTCGAGATCATGAGTCGGATAATTTTTCTCATGTGGCTTTAATTGCCTCGACGCATAGGCCACAACTCGACCCTCTTGCATCAATACACAACCTAATCCAAGTAGGGAGGCGTCGCTATAGATGACAAACTCTTTGCCGGACTCGGGTTGCACTAGAATTGGGGCTTCAGTCAGATAAGTTTTCAGTTGATCGAAACTTTTTTGACATTTCTCCGTCCATTCGAACTTAACATCCTTTTGGAGTAGCTTCGTCATCGGCGTGGCTATCGTTGAGAATCCTTTTACAAATCGTCGGTAATAACCTAAGCAAGCCCCAAAAAGCTCGAACCTCGTAATATTTCTGAGGCTTCCAATTAAGTATGGCTGAAATTTTATTCGGGTCGACTCGAATACCCGATGCAGATACCACATGACCCAAGAAGCTAACCTCTCTTAACCAGAACTCACACTTGCTGAACTTAGCATATAATTGCTTATCCCGTAAAATTTGCAGCACTAACCGCAGGTGTTCAGCATGTTCGGTCTCATTTCTTGAATAGACCAAGATGTCATCAATAAACACGACTACGAATCGATCCAAATATGGTCTAAAGATCTGATTCATCAAATCCATAAATACCGCAGGGGCATTAGTGAGCCCAAACGGCATCACTAAGAACTCATAGTGACCATATCTCATTTTGAAGGCAGTCTTGGGCACGTCCGAATCTCGGATTCGCAATTGATAATAGCCCGATCTCAAATCTATTTTCAAGAACACCGAGGCTCCCTTCAGTTGATCGAACAAGTCATCAATACGTGGCAACGGATACTTGTTCTTTATTGTCGCTTTATTAAGCTGACGATAGTCGATGCACAGCCGCATGGTTCCATCCTTCTTCTTCACGAACAACACTGGCGCACCCCAAGGCGAAAAACTCGGGCGAGCAAAACCTCTATCCACCAATTCTTGCAACTGAGCTTTCAACTCCTTTAATTCCGTTGGTGCCATACGATACGGAGCTATCGAAATTGAGTGGTACCAGTACCAATTCGATGCCAAATTCTATTTCCGAATAGGTGGTAAACCCGACAATTCTTGGGAAAACATCCGGTATTCACAAACCACGCACAGATTCGGGTTTCTTTTCGATTCCTTGTCATCGAGCACGACGCAAGGTACGCCGCACTCTTTTCTTACATATTTTCGGGCCAACATTGCTGATATTACGGTGGGCAACCCTTTAAGTCCGTAGACTTAACCCGAATTATCTCGTTATTCGCAAGCACCTCAAATCGATAGTCTTGCTTTTGCAATTTACGACCGCATCGTGCATGGTCAACCCATCCAAACCAAGAATAACGTCAATTCATCAAACGGCAAAAGCATCAAGTCCGCCGGAAACAAGAACCTCGGAACACTAGGGACTTTTCTTGCACACTTTGTTGACAAGCACGTAATGACCCAAGGGTTTGACACCGAATTACAAACTCAAGAGACTCAATAGGCAAAGTCTTCTATGGATGCTAAGGTTTCACATATATAAGATTGAGTAGAACCAGGTCAATCAAAGCAATCACATTAGTATTGAAAAGAGTGAAAGCACCGTGTAATGACATCCGGAGAGGCAAGATCCTCGGCGTGCGCAGATGGCATAAGTCCTCGCAGAGCACGAGCCTCGGATCCGATGGTAGCATCTCTAGATCCTCTCGACCGCCAATCGACATTGCCCATATTTCTAGGTGGCCTACCTCGAGCAATGGTAGCACCCGAGTTTCCACTCGACTCACATTCTGCTCAAGCATCCTCGGGCAATCCTTCCTAAAGTGGTCGGCCGATCCACACTTATAGCAGAGCGATCACGAAACCAACAGTCCCCGAATGCCATTTGCCACAATGTTGACACTCGCCTCTCTCGGCGATCATTTCCACCATCGGCGATCGAAGTGACTCGTGTGGTCACAGGGGTCGATCGCGTCCTCGTCTAGAAAAGTGCAAAGCGCCTCTAGACCGGTTCACATCATCTCGAAATCTCTTCAAGGCTGTTGAAGAGACTTTCCGAGGACCTCTTTCGAATTCTCCGGTTCCCACATCAGCTTTTTGTTTCTCCTTTCTAAGCTCTTCGACTTTACAAGCTCGCTCAACAAGTACTACGATCTCGATTTCGAGAATGCCAACGAACATCCTTATATCATCATTCAGCCCATCCTCGGCGTTTACACATAATAGCTTGGACGAAATGCATTCTCGCGTGTATCGGCTAAGCCTCACAAATTTTCGTTCATAGTCGGTAACCGACATAGAACCTTGCTTAAGATCAAGAAATTCCTTCGCTTTTGGTCGATGAATCTCGATCGATATACTTTTTTTTTTTTGAACTTGGTTTGAAAGAATTCCCAAGTCACTTGCTCTCTAGGTACCACGAAGTCGAGTACTCCACCAATAGTAGGTGGAATCACGTAGCAAGGAGATGGTACACTTTAAGCACTCATCGGGTGTACAAGATAGCTCATCGAGCACCGGATAGTGTTGTCCAACCAAAATTCAGCTCGTTCGCATCATCATCATCCGTAGCTTTAAATTCAGTGGCCCCATGTTTTGAATCCTATCGATCGGGGCTTACTTGACCTTATTTGGTCGATTCTCGGAGGTATTGTAGGTGCGGGGTTGCATTTGTCGGGAATGGAGGTTGTGGGACAGCCGTGTTAGTTCGAATGTATTGATTAAACCATTCGCTCATCACACTATAAAAGGCTTGCCTAGCCTCATCATTCGGATTGCTGGCCATAGGTTGAGAGTCCGCCGGCGCTGTCCCTTGTGCGGAGCAGACGCCACACTCTCCACATCATCAGCTATTGCTCGGTTGGGATCGGGATCCATTTCTATAAACAAACTCAAAGTCAAATTGTCGAAATCACCACACTATCGATTCATCATTTAATGGCATGTATAGCTAGACCCCAAACACCTCACGGTAGTCCTAGAATCGACTAAACCGTGGCTCGATACCAATAAAATTGTAACACCCGAACCCGAGACCATCGCCGATTATGGGACACGAGGGGTTACCAAGCCAAGTTCACTTGTTTTGCCCATCCATTGGACATTTCCAGTCAGGCTGGAAAAACTGCGTCACTGTCGCCTTAAAATCATATCTCGAGTTTCAAAACTCGGAAACTGGTTTCGTAAATTTTCCTGAATTTAGACTCATATATCCATCCATGGATTTATTTCTAGAATTTTGGTCGGGCCAATTGGTACAGTTTATTAGTTAAAGTCACCCATGTTACAGGGATCGACTGCTCTGACCTTCGCGCGGTATAACTTGAATATCTCTCTGTACAGGGCTTTAATGCTGGTGCCGTTTGTTTCTAATGAAACTAGAGTCAAAATGGAATCTGTACATATAAGGTATGTCTCCTAATTCTTTCTGGATAATTTATAGTAAATTTTTAAAGTTGCGACAGGGAACCCAGAAACCATTCTGGCCCTGTCTCACAATAGCTTTAATATCTCTTAACATGTAACTCCTATGACCATTTCGTTTCTTCCATATGAAAATAGACTCATCAATGTTCATTTACATAGCTGATTCACTATTTAATATCATTCCTACAAATTTTGGTGATTTTTCACATTCACGTTACTGCAGCTGGCAGCATCTGTTTTTAAGGTAGGTCTTACCTATTTGGTAGTCTCCATGAACCAACTAGTCTTGCCATACATAGGTTCATATATGATCATTTTAACCATGCCAATGGCTGATCATGTGACCAACATTCCCATTTCCAATCCATAGCCACATCATGACACCAAATATATACATACAAACCACAAATAGTCTAAGTTCATGCTTCCTTTTTCGAGCCATTTTCGCATGGCCGTATATATATACATCACAACATATTTAACCAACAAGGGTAGTCCTATACATGCCATCTCAAGTTCAACCAAAATTTATACCAAAATGGAGGCTTGATAGTGTGGATGACTTGACTTCAACGATCCCAAATCCGATTGCTATCGAGCGAAATCTAGAAAAGCGAGAGCCAAAGCGGTGGAGTAAGCATTTTTATGCTTAGTAAGTCTCAAGGAATATAATCAACTCTAATTACAGCAATACATTCACATAGCCAAATGCATCATTTCATTAATACACATTCTTACTTCACACTTCATCATTATATAATTTCACAAAGTATCAATCAATTCAATAACTGAAATTCATTAGTCGATTGAGCGAATGTTGCTCAAACATGTCGACTTTCCAATGCACATATAAACGCACCTCATTCTTTGGGGTTTTGAGTGTACTCATTGAATTTATTACAGCAACCAACACTCACCTCCAGCCCAAGATTCTTCGAATATAACCGGATATAACCATGTGCACAAATGCCTTGGTCTTAGCCGGATAGAATGTCTCGCACGAATGCCTTGGTCTTAGCCGGATGTAGCCACTAGCACAATTGCCTTCGGTCTTAACCGGATATAATTTCCAGCATAATTGTCTTGGATTTAGCCCGGATATCATTCAATTTCCCATGAACACATACATCAATTATCATTGGACATACATATTTCATTTTCGTTATTAAGGCTCAAACGCAATTATAGTCACAAGCATATTCGCCTTGGGACTTAGCCCGGGTAGAATTCAAATACTCATGCACACATAATCAATAATCAATACACATCCATACTTTATTTCACATAATTCAAGTAGGGTCACTTCTTGAGGACTTACCTCGGATGTTGTCGAACGGCTTTTTCGGCTATTCGATCACTTTCTCCTTCCCCTTGTCCAATTGTGGCCCTCTAAGCTCTTGAGCTAATTCAAACAAATTCAATTTATTAAAACCTCATTGTGCTAGCTTATGGCCGAATATGACAAGGAGTTTAAATGGTCATATGGCCACCCTTTAGCTTGAATACACAATGGTCATGCACATTTTATACTACATCAAGCAATTCAATACAATTTATTCGAGCATCAAGGAAATGCTAAGGCCTTCAATAGGCTACCCAAGGCCGAATATTCATGTACATGTTGAGGCCAATTATGCACTTAATACCTCACAAAAACAGCATGCATTTTACTAGTTAATGCTTTGCATATTGTGGCTCAAAACTTATAATATAGCATCAAGCACTTATATGTGTGCTAGGCCGAATTGTGCTTGCAAATTTCACAATTATTCTTCAACATCTTCTTCTTTAAACAAACTTATTCATCACTTCCTTCATAACCAAAACATCATGTGCAAACATATATATACATATATGAGCATGGCGAATTTCAAGGTGTCCATAGCCATCCAAAACACAAATTTTAACTAACATGCAAGAAGCATGAACCATGCTCATGAATGCATCATGGCGAATATGACAATCATGCTCCTTTTCAACTTCAATCATGATAAAACAAAAGAAAGCTCAAAATCTTACTCAAGAGTAGACAATCCATCATTGCATGCATCATCATCAAGCTTCACACTTAGCATGCAATGGCTTTATCACCATAACAACTTTGGCCAAATACCATTTCCATGGCTTAACAAAGATTTGAGCCATGGCTAACATGCACATCAAGTTAGCAACCAAAACATGCATGAAACTCCTAACACAACCTCATACATACCTTAATCTTGATGCAAACTTAGCCAAATCTCCTTCTAGATCTCTTCCAAACCAAGCATGAAGCAAAAATCCTCCTTCTTCCTTAGTTTTGGCTCAAAGAAAGGATGAACAAAATTTTTTCTTTCCTTCTCTACAACTCACGGCAATGGGGGAATACCTCACTCACACACATTTTTTTTCATTCTTTTCTTACCCATACACCTTTGTTTATTATTTCTCCCTAATCGCCAACAAAACATGTTTCATGACATGTTTTGCCCATCCTCTTGCCATGGCGGCCACTTCATGTTGGGGGAAATTTGACATGCAAATCCCTTATTTTTGCATGCATGAGCAACTAGTCATCACACATTTCCCCATCATACTTTCAAAGTTCACTACTAGGTCCTTTCTAGTGAAATTCGCATTTATAACACTAAATCGAAACATCAAAAATGTCACACACAAATTAACACATATCATAGGCATCAAAATAAATTTTAAATTATTTTTATGCCTCGGTTTTGTGGTCCCGAAACCACATCCCGACTAGGGTCAATTTTGGGCTGTCACAATGGATAAGGACCACATCTCATGATCATATACGATAACTCAATGCAGACTGATACGGATGGTCAAAGTCATAATAATAATACATATCACAAACCAAATTCCTATACATGCCACGCACTTGATATTTCTAATATTTGAATTAATTCTCCCAAAAATGATAGTTTGATAGTGTGATTTTGCCTCCGACGATCTCCAACCCCGACCCGACCTGCAAATACTAAAGAAATGGAGAGGATGGGTAAGCTTTACGCTTAGTAAGTCCATATGAAATTAATAAGCAATTACTAACATGCTTTTCAAGATAAAACACTATAATTGTACAATTACACATGTTTAGGTTAAGTTGTTTTATCGAGTTACAGTTACTAAATCCTTCATATCTGGAGCTAAAAAACTCTAAATTTAGTTTTCTTAATTTTCCTTGAAACTAGACTCATATACCGTTCTTCCATAAAATTTCCAGAATGTTTGGTTTAGCCAATTAGTACAGTTTATTCATTAAAGTTTCCCCTGTTTTGCTGTCCAATAGTTCTGACCTCTCTTAACTAAAAATTATTTATCTCATATTTCGGGACTTATATGATGTTTCTGTTAATTCCTCCTGAACGTAGACTTAGTTAGGATTCTATTTATATAAATTAGAACTCATAATTATTTTTTTACAATTTTTAATGATTTTTCCAATTCAGAAAAGGGGATCCCGAATTCATTCTGACACTGACTTACAAAAATTAGAATATCACATATTATAGAACTCTTTTGCTCCCCATGTTTCTTTTATATGAACATAGACACATTAATCTTTAATTCCATAATTTTTTTCAAATTTATTTCAACTGACACAATTTTTGGTGAATTTTCAAAGTCACGCAACTGCTACTCCAACACTATTTTACTATTAAAATTCACTCTTACATAATTTCACTTAATCCATTTTGTCTTATCGAAGTTCACTCAAATATCGAGCACATTGCTCATAATTTTCAGAAACATATACCTGCACTTATTCATCATATAATCATGTTCACATCTATTTTTACTTAATCGATTTTCCCATTGAACTCTTCGGAAGAATGACTAATATTTAGTAGCCTGCACATATTTTCACACTTGTAGACAAGGCTATCTGGTACGCATAGTAGCCTACAGTTAGTACTACACATGCGACCAATTATCCAGTACACGTAGTAGCCTGCACTTAGTACTACACATGTGACCTAACCATCTGATACACGTAGTAGCCAGCACTTAGTACTACACACGTAATCGAAGTTATCGGGTACACATAGTAGCCTGCATTTAGTACTACACACGTGACCTCACAATAGATCATTCGTATCGTTTCTATTCTGAAAGCTCAACTGGGAAATTCCTCACTTTCCAACATGTTACAAATTTATTCATAGTCCTTTTTCAATTTGCAATTTACAAAAAATAATCTTTCTATAGGAAGCCACATTTCATATGATAACAAAATATAATAGAATAAAAAGAATCGATAAGCTATTTACGTACAAACTTGTTGAAATCTCATCTGGTACAACTCATGTAATAGTAATTTAAATTCAATTCATGTAACAATAATTTGCCATTCAATTTCACATGACACAACAAGCATCACATTTTCCATATCATACACACCATCCATCAACTTCAGTTAAACATATTAAATCATAGAATTTATGCCATAACAATAGAAAATTACAATTCAAGTATGGTATTGCATTATTATTAACACACGAACTTACCTCGTATACGAAAATGACCATTTTTACCATTTTGTCCATAACTTGGTATTTTGTCGATTTTACCCCGAATTTCAATTTTCCTTGCTCTATCTTTACAAATATAGTGTAATTAGGACTCACATTATTCAAATTGACCCAAAATCATTTTTTTCAAAATTACAATTTTCCCCCTAAACTTTGTCAAAATTACATTTTTACCCCTAGGCTCGTAAATTAAACTTCATCCTATTTTCTTATGTTTTATGACATGCTGATCATTTTTCCCTTCTATAGAAACATCAAATTCACACTCTAACATGTACTTATGAACATTAGGTATTTTTACCGATTATGTCGTTTTACTCGTTTTCACGTAAAATAGCTTAGTAAAAGTTGTTTAACACCATTTCAAGCTTCACATTCTACCATAAAACATCAAAATAAACACATTTCACCTATGGGTATTTTTCCAAATATAAACCCTAGGTTAAATTATTGCTAGAATAATCTTAACCAAGTTACCGGGATTTGAAAAATGTAAAGAACTTTAAAAACGTGGCTAAGGAGCACTTACAATCAAGCTTGGGCGATTGAACAAACCTTAACCACGACTACTGCTGGTAGAAACAGTTGAATGAAGAAGATGATAGCTAATTTGACTTATTTCCCTTTTTAATTCTTTTAATTATTAGTTCCCCAAAATACCCCTAACTTAAAAATATTTTATTACACCCATTTCATGTCTATTTTTGTCCAGCAATTAACCAATGGTCTAATTATACCATTTAAGGACCCTCAATTTAAAATTTCATAACAATTGGACACCTCTAGTATGTAGAACTCAACTTTTGCACTTTTTACGATTTAGTATTTTTGACTAAATCAAGTGCCCGAATGTCAAAATTTTTGAACGGAATTTTCACGAAACTATTCCGTGAAATTGTAGACCATAAAAATATAATAAAAAAATAAAATTTTCATCGTCAGATTTGTGGTCCCAAAACCACTTTCTGACTAGGCCTAAAACCAGGGTGTTACAACTCTCCCCACTTTAGGGATTTTCATCCCCGAAAATCTTACCGGAAAAGTGGTCTTCACTTAGATTCCTCAATCTCATACTCGATACCAAAGTACCTTCACTCAGGCAGTGCCTCCAATACATCTCTTTAATTTCTCAAATGATTTGAAAGCTTACGAACTCAACTCCCAATTGTTAAATTTTCAAAGGCTTCTCAGTTTCCCATGATATCATGACATAAAACCTGGATCTCAATTTGGTTTATAGAGACTAGAATTCCAAGAAATCCAACAATCAAAGGGACCTGCACTCTTCCGAAATAAATCATATAGATTTTCATCATCGATAAATCACAATCCAATAACATCTGAATCAAATTACAGTACACGTCATTACTCTCTGAATAAATAGGCAAATTTTCACTGTGAGCTTCGTAGAGTTCTTTCTGTATAAGCCTCGGAATAATAATACCATGAATCAGATCCAATCTGAAATTCAACATCAAAAGTCGATCCTCACTGTACTCTTTTAGTTTACTACTCACTATCACATTTTTCTTATTTTCTTGAAACACATCACCCTTCATACCATAGTGCATTACTAAAAATTAGGAAATCTTTACTCAATGCAGTCTAGTCCAGTTTAGACGCTTTGTTTAGTAATATTCTCATCTATCCAAACCTTGCTAACATGTAATAAACTTTTCAGCTTTCGCAAGATGAAAACTTTATCATTCTTAGTAGCTTTAACTCATGTCAAAATTTTCTAAGAGATATACACTTCTCGTACAGACTATTTTCCTTTTATCCGTAAAGAAATGAAATTCTATTATCAAATTTGTGAAAAAGGATCCTGACATAATTGTCATATGAAATCTTTCAAATAAATAATTCACACAGATTAAACACTCGAGCCGATGTAAACACCGTTGAATGACATTTCACGTAATCCTTTCTTCTAGTTACTAAACAATTCATCATACAGTCCTTTACTATTCATTCCTTACGCTAATCAAAACAATCTCAATTGCATTAGCTCAAGTAACCAAAATATCTCAATTGAAGACATTAACTATAATTGACTTAATTTAGAAAAGTAATCCACCATATCGATTGAAACTCGCGCTTTTATCACTTATGCCTTTACTGTTGTCAAATCCTTACACGGAAATTTGAGAAATTCCAATACTAAAATCACCACATTACCAAGATCAAATCAGAAGTATAGTCATGCTTGTCATAATTATCACGAGCTGAAAAACACACTTCAAACATAAGTCATAATTGACAAATTATGGAATAAAGATAACAAGAAAACCGAATAAAGAAATCCAAGATACGATACCATGTCGGAAAATCGAAAACCAAACTCATAGGAAAATATGGAAGATCTCAAAAAATCCTCAAAGAAAAGAAGTCCAGAAGAAAACACCATTTAATTTCACTGGAATCAAATATAACAAGAACAATGTGTCTTCCCATACATATATATCAAATGGGGCATCAAGTAGAAGAAACAGTATCATAATATCATACATATCCTCTCATCAATTCCTATCAGACGAAATGTAATAAAATGCCCGAGAAAATACAGCAATACAAATTATAAACCAGTCAGACTACCAATGCTACTATCTAACATCAAGATTAGAAAACATTCCAATATAACAAGAATTTCTTCAAAAGATCAACAGCCATAGAAATTTTTGTGAGAACGGATAAATACATAGAGCATCTCAGAAGAAACTGTTAAATCTGTTCAGCCATAACTGTCACACTCAGATATTACACATTTCAAGTATCATTTCCCACAACTAGTTCTGCCATCACAAATTTCATGTTAGACCTTTCACTAAAGAAGACCAGTTCTAAATAAATTTTGATTTACACTTTTATCGACCTTGTACCTGAGTAATTCAATTTACCAAAGTAAATTCATTCTCTAACTGGGACAGTGCATAGCTCCAATAATATTTATGTCAACCTGATACTTTTCTAGCTTTGACTTTACTTATCAACTCATTCTCAATCTCTAATCATACTTATAATTATTCTATCATTGAACTCTTTGGTTTTTTAACCGGGAACTTATTCAGTACAAATCTCATGGAATTCCATTATAAGCACCACTTCGATAAGTGGGAGGGGTTGTAGGGCCTCTGACTCGACTTTCTTATACATATACATATGACACAACTTTCATCATCAAAATCATGCCATTCATTTCAGGCAACACAACATTAATGTTGGTTTACACCAATTTTCCAATTATCCCATTCAACTTGTCAAGTAAGATAAATGCACTACATCATATGAGCATTAAGCAAATATAGATATTTATCACAACATAAACTATCATATCACGTGTTATCACTTATATATCATAAACTTTTATTCATACTTTTCTAAACCGAGACTTATCATAATCATAATTTTACTCAAATACCTTCAATCACCTTGAACATGGTCGGTGCAGCTCGGTTGGAGAGTACCTTTGTCTAAATAAGATAGTGCTCTTACGCGTCGGGAGATATCACACTATCACGGATCCGTGGCATGTATAACTAGGCTTTTACACATGCTAGGTTAGTCCGAGAACCGACTAAACTATAGCTCTGATACCACCAAATGTAACACTCTTTACCAGTATCCAAGGCCAAAATAGGGTACGAGGCATTACCAGATTTAACCATACACAGACTAAAACCGAGCCATAAAATTTCATTTAATTCAAAAATTTTCGAACACATGCATAGACTCATATTTAAAGACATATAACATGACATAAATGAGCACTTACACATCCATAATCATGCAATAACATGTCATTTACTTTAAACATATTTGCTTACCATCCTATATATAATATACATTCTTACATTAACTAGAACTAGACATGCTAAATCTTATTCTCATTTTAGACCATCATAATGTAGTTACCAATTTGTCCATTAAACATCCATATTCAAGGCAACATTACTCATTTCCATTTAATTCATGATCCACTGGCCTGCATTTAACTTACCTGATGTATTACCAAACATGCATAACAAACAAGGCTAACTATATTATCACATCAAAACATAGGACATGTCATGATTAATTAAACTTATAGACCATAATGGATACGGACCACATCTCATGATCATATATGATAACTCAATGCAGACTGATACGGATGGTCAAAGTCATAATAATAATACATATCACAAACCAACTTCCTATACATGCCACTCACTTGATATTTCTAATATTTGAATTAATTCTCCCAAAAATGATAGTTTGATAGTGTAATTTTGCCTCCGACGATCTCCAACCCCGACCCGACCTGCAAATACTAAAGAAATGGAGAGGATGTGTAAGCTTTACGCTTAGTAAGTCCATATGAAATTAATAAGCAATTACTAACATGCTTTTCAAGATAAAACACTATAATTGTACAATTACACATGTTCAGGTTAAGTTGTTTTATCGAGTTATAGTTACTAAATCATTCATATCTGGAGCTAAAAAACTCCAAATTTAGTTTTTGTAATTTTCCTTGAAACTAGACTCATATACCTTTCTTCCATAAAATTGCTAGAATGTTTCGTTTATCCAATTAATACAGTTTATTCATTAAATTTCCCCCTATTTTTCTGTCCAACAGTTCTGACCTCTCTTAACTGAAAATTATTTATCTCATATTTCGGGACTTAGATGATGTTTTCGTTAATTCCTCCTGAAGGTAGACTCAGTTAGGATTCTATTCATATAATTTATAACTCTAAATTATTTTTTTTACAATTTTTAATGATTTTTCCAAGTCAAAAAAGGGGATCTCAAATTCATTCTGACACTAACTCACAAAAATTAGAATATCACATATTATAGAACTCTTTTGCTCCCCATGTTTCTTTTATTTGAAAACAGACTCATTAATCTTTAATTCCATAATTTTTTTTTAAATTTATTTCAACTTACACAATTTTTGGTGAATTTTCAAAGTCACGTAACTGCTATTGTCCAACACTATTTTACTATTAAAATTCACTCTTACACAATTTCACTTAATCCATTTTGTCTTATCGAAGTTCACTTAAATATCGAGTACATTGCTCATAATTTTCATAAACATATACCTGCACTTATTCATCATATAATCATGTTCACATCTATTTTTACTTAATCAATTTTCCCGTTGAACTCTTCGGAAGAATAACTAATACTCAGTTGCCTGCACATATTTTCACACTTGTAGACAAGACTATCTGGTATGCATAGTAGCCTGCAGTTAGTACTACACATGCGACCAATTATCCGGTACACGTAGTAGCCTGCACTTAGTACTACACACGTGACCTAACCATCTGATACACGTAGTAGCCTACACTTAGTACTACACACGTAATTGAAGTTATCGGGTACGCATAGTAGCCTGCACCTAGTACTACACATGCGACCAATTTTTCGATGCACGTAGTAGCCTGCACTTAGTACTACACACGTGACCTCACAATAGATCATTCGTATCGTTTCTATTCCGAAGGCTCAACCAGGAAATTCCTCACTTTCCAACATGCTACAAATTTATTCATAGTCCTTTTTCTACCTACAATTTACAACAAATAATCATTCTATAGGCAGCCACATTTTATATGATAACAAAATATAATAAAATAAAAAGAATTGATAAACTATTTACGTACAAACTTTTCAAAATCTCATCACGTACAACTCATGTAATAGTAATTTAACATTCAATTTATGTAACAATAATTTGCCATTGAATTTCACATGAAACAACAAACATCACATTTTCCATATCATACACACCATCCATCAACTTCTCCTAAACATATTAAATCATACAATTTATGCCATAACAATAGAAAATTACAATTCAAGTATGGTATTTCATTATTATTCACACGAACTTACCTCGTATATGAAAATGGCCATTTCTACCATTTTGTCCACAACTTGGTATTTTACTGATTTTAGCCTGAATTTCAATTTTTCTTACTCTATCATTACAAATATAGCCTAATTAGGACTCACATTATTCAAATTGACCCAAAATCATATTTTGGAAAATTACAATTTTGCCCCTAAACTTTGTCAAAACTACATTTTTGCCCCTAGGCTCGTAAATTAAACTTCATCATATTTTGTTATGTTTTATGACATGCTGATCATTTTTCCCTTCTATAGAAAAATCAAATTCACACACTATCATGTACTTATGAACATTAGGTATTTTTACCGATTATGTCGTTTTACTCGTTTTCACGTAAAATCGCTTAGTAAAAGTTTTTTAACACAATTTCAAGCTTCATATTCTACCATAAAACATCAAAATAAACACATTTCACCTATGGGTATTTTTACAAATATAAACCCTAGGTTAAATTATTGTAGAATAAGCTTAACCAAGTTACCGGGATTTCAAAAATGTAAAGAACTTTAAAAACGGGGCTAAGGAGCACTTACAATCGAGCTTGGGAGTTTGAAAAAACCTTAACCATGGCTGCTACTGGTAGAAACGGTTGAATGAAGAAGATGATAGCTAATTTGGCTTATTTCTCTTTTTAATTCTTTTAATTATTAGTTTACCAAAATACCCCTAACTTAAAAATATTTTATTACACCCATTTCATGTCTATTTTTGTCAAAAAAAATTAACCAATGGTCTAATTACCATTTAAGGACCCTCAATTTAAAATTTCATAACAATTTGGCACCTCTAGTATGTAGAACTCAACTTTTGCACTTTTTACGATTTAGTACTTTTGACTAAATTAAGTGCCCGAATGTCAAAATTTTCGAACGAAATTTTCATGAAATTATTCCGTGAAATTGTAGACCATAAAAATATAATAAAAAAAATATATTTTTCATCGTCGGATTTGTGGTCCCAAAACCACTATTTTGACTAGGCCCAAAATCAGGGTGTTACAGAATACAGTTTGGAAGAGATATCAGATTGTTATAAAGATAATTTAGATGACGCAATGTCATTGTTAGAGAAGAAGTTAGTCTCGGCTAAACGACTCAGTTAGATATGGAGTCTAACGATGTGTTTAATGAAAGTTCTTCCGAGTCTCATTGGTGAGCGGAATAATACGGGGTTTATGATAGTAGAATTAGTTAGAAAAATGATGTTTGAGTTGTAAAGATGTCTGTGTGTAACAGCTACGGTTGAATAGATTACGATGATCTCTTCTGAGTGTATATATATTCATTCATGCACAGGGGTTCATGCGAAAGTTCGTTCTCTAATGAAATTCTTATCAAGTAAGAATGTTAGCTAACTTTAATGTTAGACAAAATTACTGATGGTCTATTTGATTTATGATTGGAACTGCCTTATCTCTTCGGGATTCTACCCCCTAAGATGTTGGAATGAAGTCGGTGATAAAATTTATGTGATATTATTTATCTATTTTGACTGGATGTTGTTTTGTTGTATATATATAAATATTTGGAATGTATATTATCTTTATTATGATAGAATTCCAAAGTTGGAATGTGGTGATTCTGGTATTAGGATTTCTCTAATTTTTGTGGAAGATATTGACGTTGGCAAGGGAATAAATGGTGAAAGCACAAGCTTAAATTGTATGGTAGTTTTCTTTCCTCAGGTAAGTTTGAATAAAGTCGATGAATTCGAGCAAGATGTTTGTTTCCACGAACAAATACGATTGAAGAGGTCTTTGATAGCATGACAATAGAATTTTGAAAGATTGTGTGTTTGAATTGTTTTAATAGCATGAGAAAAGGAGCATTTTAATATGTTATTACTTGATAGTTGAGATCGACTCAGTTGTTTTGTCAAAACAAGCTGGTCAGTTGAAATATGATGTGAGTTATATGTATCCAAGTATATCCTTAAATAAGAAAATAGATTTTGTGTATTCATGAGTATATCGATGTATAGTCTGATTGAAGAATTGATGTTCTAGAGAGTATGATACTGAGATATGCCTATTAGAATTATTCTAACTGGATGATGTTATTATGAATTGAAGCTACTCTGAATGATAAGTCATCACATTAATGAAAGATTGAATGATCTATGCATGTTAATAAAGTTGTAAATGGTAGAAAGGTAGTTTATACTTTTAGACGGTTAAAGTTACATCAAAAGGACCTATTCGACTGGTGATTTAGAGACGACCACTTTTATGTCGGTATTGTGAATTCGATGATATAGTGTGTTCAACGGAAAATGTCATATGTTTCCTGGTTCTAATGGTATAAAGTATCTAATGTTACAGAAAAAGATCTAAAGTTTAAGACATTGTCAACGGATTTAGATATTGAAGGATTTCGAGAAATTGTCGATTTACCTTTTTGGAAAGCAAGTATGGTTATAAATGCTTCAATGGAAATTTTTGTTTATTTTGTGAGAGTTGGATACATTATTAACTTTATTTAATGACGGTCTAATTCTAGCTATATTAAATGCTAAAACGAAGTTTTCTTTGTGAAACTGAAAAGCTTAGAAATGTGATAGTGAATGGTAATCTAAATGAGTTTAGAGCAAGTTTACTTCTGATGTTGAATTTCAGGTCAAACATGATTCCTATTATTATTGTTATTTCAAGATCTGATAAACCGTAATTTATACATATTTTTATCCCATGCTTAGCACATTTATGGATGGTTTCTCCTTAGAATTGGTGAATTTAATGCTCCTAATCCTTTAATTTCATGTTTTATACTTAGGTGAGCATAAGAGAGTAAAAAGAGCGAGAAACGGGTCGAAAACGGAGAAAATGGACGCATGTGGGAAATTAACACAGCTGGACTTTCTCACACAGGCGTGTCACACAGCCATGTCCCTTTGGCAGGATTGAAGCACGACTTACATGGGTATACTACACGCCTGTGCCTGTTCAACAGCCTTAAACACGGGATGGAGTAATCGCACACGGTCGTGTCCTTACCGAGCTCTAGTATAACCCTATTCAGAAAAGGCCAATTTTAGGGGCTCTTAGGCATTCTAAAGCCTATTTAAACACATGAGAAGGCACTTAAGAGGGGGCGCAGAGTAGGAAGCAGGGAATTACTCAAAGAAAGCCGATTGATCCATCTCAGAAGCCGGATTCGTCATCAAGACTGAAGATCTCCCTTCAAGTTCCTTCAGGAGTTTTGTAACACCCCGAACCGAGACCGTCGCCGGAGTCGAACACGAGGTGTTAACAGACTTCAAACCACTTATTGAAAAGTTCCAGACAAGCTGCCAATCTGTGTACTAGTCGCTTCAAAAATCATAACTTGTGTTTTAGAACTCGAAAATCAGTTTCGTAATTTTTTTCTGGAACTAGACTCACATTTCCGTCTACAGAATTTTTTCTAGAATTTTTGGTTGGGCCAATTGGTACAGTTTATTAGTTAAAGTCACCCGTGTTACAGGGGCCGACTACACTGACCTTCATGCGTTACAACTCAAATAACTCCCTGTGCAGGACTTCAATACTGCTACCGTTTGTTTCTATAGAAACTAGACTCAAAGAGGAATTCATACATATATGGTATGACTCCTAATTATTTCTGGTTAATTTATAATGAATTTTCAAAGTCCGAGCAGGAAATCCTGAAACCGTTCTGGCCCGTTCCACTAAAACCCAAATATCTCTCAACATACAACTCATATAACCGTTTCGTTTCCTCCATATGAAAATAGACTCATCAAGGTTCATTTACATAATTTATTCACTATTTAATTCTATTCCTACTATTTTTAGTGATTTTTCACATCCACGTCACTGTTGCTGCCAGCATCATATTCTAGGATAGACTTTCTTTAACACATAGTCTCTATGATTCAACCACCCCTTTTTCATATATGGTCCAAAATATAAGCATGATGACCCATTCTAATGGCTGGTCATTGCCAAACACTTCCATGCCTCTTAATGAGCATATACATACCAAATAATTATAACATTATGCTCAAAACATTCATAAGCCATTTTCGCATGGCTAGGCAATATTTTACATACCGAGTTCAAACAAAACATAATAGCCTATACATGCCGAAATGTTTTCTTAAACCATCTAAGAAGAAGATACCAAAAAGTCGCTAGACGGTGTGATGACTTCGATGACAGTCCCGAGCACGCAAAATGGATCAAGAACCTAAATAAACAACAAATAAGCACACCAAATGAGTACATAACTCAGTAAGTCGTAAGCACTACTCTACCATCAACAATAACAATCATAAGTGAATAATCAAATAATACAAAATAGATGTTTCCAGCCATATCAAACTATACTGCAATTTCTAAGATTTTTGGTTCGATCTCATGCCCAATCCTTCAACCAAATCAAACGACAAGTCAGCCCAATCGATTTGAATCTGTTTCCTCAAGTTGGAACAACAATGCACTAGATAATTTTATGCATACACCGTACAATCCCAATTTCGATATTTAGTTAGTAACTCAATCACTTACCTCGTTCATGCACAATTTATTTCCACAACCGAATGTGACTATAGCAAATCGCACACATAGTGCTATAGCAAATCGCACACATAGTGCCATAGTAAATCGCACACATAGTGCTATAGTAAATCGCACACATAGTGCCATAGTGAATCGCACACATAGTGCCATAGTGAATCGCACACCTAGTGCCATAGTAAATCGCACACATAGTGCCATAGTGAATCGCACACATAGTGCCATAGTGAATCGCACACATAGTGCCATAGTAAATCGCACACATAGTGCCATAGTAAACCGCACACATAGTGCCATATGGTCTTTGCACACATTGTGCCTTATGTCAATTCATCATGGTAAAGCAACTTACTAAATTCAATTTGTACATATAATCATAATAATAAATAGGAGAATCACTCCGAAAAATATCTATCCAAGGAGTTCTCACAACAAGTGCTTAAGGACTTACCTTGTGTTGAGTATAACGGTTTCGACCCGGCTACTCGATGTCCTTGGCTTTGCCCTTGCTTGTTTCTCCTTCTTTAACTTCTCGGGCTTAATAGATAAATAAACTAGTTTAATCATCTTGCTATACATTTATAGTTCAATTACACATGCATATGTATATTTGTATATTCGGCAACCATCCTCACTCATTACCCATTTGGTCAACAATCTAAGCCAAGATAAGGCTCCAATATGGTTGCCTCTAACCGAATACATGCACACCAATCTACTTCCTTTGGCCGAATATGCATGTCTATGTGGAGGCAAATTTTACACCTTATACTACACAAAAAACAGCATACATTTTCCTAATTAACGCATTACATATTGTAGTTCTATACACATCTCTCATTTATTTCATAACCAAACAACATCACAAGCAAATAGACACCTCAAAATAGTATACATGTCATACCAATTCATCATGTGCAAACATATATTCATGTAGGTGCAATGGCGAATTCTCAAGTGGCTTATATCCAAATATAGACACATATCCAAAGCTTAAATCTTACTCACCATGCAACATGCATGAATCATATTTATGGATACAACATGGCGAATACCACAACACCATACCGTTTCAATTTGGTCATGGTTAAACAAAGAACTTAATATCTCATTCAAAATGCTAAAAGAAAATCTAAGAATCCTCAATCTACCATCACATGAATCATTATCAAGCTTGATATTTAGCATGCAATGGCATTACCACCATAACAACTTTGGCCAAATACCATTTCCATGGCATAACAAAGATTTGAGCCATGGCTAACATGCACATCAAGTTAGCAACCAAGACATGCATGAAACCCTAACACAACCTCATACATACCTTAATCTTGATGCAAACTTAGCCAAATCTCCTTCTAGATCTCTTCCAAACCAAGCATGAAGCAAAAATCCTCCCCTTTTCCTTAGTATTTTCGGCCAAGAAGTGAAAATGGATGAGCAAAATTTTCTTTTCTTTCCTTAGGACATTCGCCAAGAGCAATGGTGAAAGATGAACACTTTTTTTCCTTTTTTTTCTCATACTCTTATTTTATTATTTCTAACATGCACCACTAGCAAAACATGTTTGAAACATGTTTTCTTTTGCCCATATTCATCACCATGGCCGCCACTATAGTCAAATTTGGGGAATTTGACATGCAAGGACAACATTTCCTAGTGTGCATCAATAGGCCACTTCCACATTTGCCTATCTCAATTCTAAATTTTCTCACACAAGTCCTTTCTAGTGAAATTCACCTTTATAACACTAAATCAATCATCAAAAATGTCATACATGAATACTCACATATTATAGGCATCGAAATAAATTTTAAATTATTGTTATGCCTCGGTTTTGTGGTCCCAAACCACATTCGGCTAGGGTCTATTTTGGGTGTCACAACCCCCCTCTTAAGGAATTTTCGTCCCGAAAATCTTACCGTAAATAGGTTTGGATATCGTTCTTTCATAGAGTTCTCGGTCTCCCAAGTAGCTTCTTCTATCCCGTGCTTGAGCCATAACACTTTCACTAGCGAAACCCGCTTGTTTCGCAACTCTTTCACTTCTCGCGATAGGATACGAATCGGTTCTTCCTCATAACTCATATTAGCTTGAATTTCAATTTCGATGGACTAATCACGTGCGATGGATCGGATCTATAGCGTCGAAGCATCAAACGTGAAAGACATCGTGAACCTTTTGAGTTCGGGGGCAAAATCAAGCGATATGCCACCGGACCGACTCGCTCGATATCTCATATGGTCCAATGAACCTCGGGCTCAACTTGCCCTTACGGTAGAACACGAGTATCTTTTTCCAAGGCGATACCTTGAGAAACACTTTATCACCCACCGATACTCGATATCCTTACGCCTCGAGATCCGCTGCGACGACTTCGACGATCGGAGGCTATCTTCGACTTTCACGGATTACCTTCACTTTCTGCTCAAGATCCCTAATCAAATCCACCGAAAATCTTGCTTTCACCGAGCTCACCCAAAACAATGGCGCACGGCATTTACGACCATACAAGGCCTCGTAGGGTGCCATCTTAATACTTGATTGAAAGTTGTTGTTGTAAGCGAATTCAATCAACGGCAAATACCGCTCCCATGAACCACTAAACTCGAGGACGCAACATCTTAACATATCCTCAAGTATCTCGAATTATCCGCCGGATTGACCATCGGTTTGGGGTGAAAGGCGGTCTTTGAAATGCAACTTGGTACCCAAAGCTTCTTGCAACTTTTTCCAAAATCGCGAGGTAAATCTCGGATCTCTATCGACACGATAGAAATAGGCACCCGTGTAATCTCACAACTGAGCAACGTACAATTCCGCTAATTTGTCCATTGAAAATCCGACGACGGGGACAAAGTGGGCCGACTTAGTCAATCGATCTACCACGACCCAAACCGCATCCTTCTTACTTGCGACAATGGCGGTCCGGATACAAAGTCCATTGTGACTCGATCCCATTTCCACTCGGGTATCGTGATTGGTCAAGTAATCCTCAAGGCACTTGATGTTCCGCTTTCACTTGTTGACATATTAAACATCTCAAACAAAGTCGGAGATGTCTCGCTTCATACCATGCCACCAAAATCGACGTTTCAAATCATTGTACATCTTCGTACTCCCGGGTGGATTGCCATTCGACTACAATGGGCTTCATTGAATTGTCGAAATGAGTTCAATTATTTGGGACACACGACGACTTTTGAACCTCAAACAATCGTCATCGTCGATTTGGAACTCCGAGTCCTTGTTCGAACACACGCAGCCCGTTTTGCAACCAACTCGTCATCGACTTTTCGAGCTTCTCGAATTTGGTGTGTCAATAATGGTTTGGCTTTCAATTCAGCCACTAACACACCGTCGGATCGGATAGACAAGTGCACATTCATTGCTCGTAAAGTGAATAACGATTTACGACTCAAGGCATCCGCAACCACATTCGCCTTTCGGGTGATAGTCAATGATCACTCATAATCCTTTAACATTTCGAGCCAACGTCTTTGTCGCAGATTTAAGTCTCTTTGGGTCATCAAATACTTGAGACTTTTGTGATCCGAGTATACATGGCACCTTTCACCAAATAAGTAATGTCGCCAAATCTTTTAAGGCGAATACGATGGCGGCCAATTCGAGATCATGAGTCGGATAATTTTTCTCATGTGGCTTTAATTGCCTCGACGACAGGCCACAACTCGACCTTCTTGCATTAATACGCAACCTAACCCAAGTAGAGAGGCGTCGCTATAGATAACAAACTCCTTGCCGGACTCGGGTTGCACTAGAATTGGGGCTTCATCAAATAAGTTTTCAGTTGATCGAAACTTTTTGGCATTTCTCCGTCCATTCGAACTTAACATCCTTTTGGAGTAAGCTTCGTCATCGGCGTGGCTATCGTTGAGAAGCCTTTACAAATCGTCGGTAATAACCTAAGAAGCCCCAAAAAGCTTCGAACCTCAAGAATATTTCTGAGGCTTCCAATTTAGTATGGCTGAAATTTTATTCGGTCGACTCGAATACCCGATGCAGATACCACATGACCCAAGAAGCTAACCACTCTTAACCGTAACTCACACTTTTGAACTTAGCATATAATTGCTTGTCCCGTAAAATTTGCAAGACTAACCGCAGTGTTCAAGATGTTCGGTCTCATTTCTTGAATAGACCAAGATGTCATCAATGAATACGACTACGAATCGATCCAAATATGGTCTAAAGATTCGATTCATTAAATCCATAAATACCGTAGGGCATTAGTGAGCCCAAACGGCATCACTAGGAACTCATAGTGACCATATCTCGCTCAAGGCGTCTTGGGCACGTCTGAATCTCGGATTCGCAATTGATAGTAGCCCGATCTCAAATCTATTTTCGAGAACACCGAGGCTCCTTCAATTGATCGAACAAGTCATCAATACGTGGCAACGGATATTTGTTCTTTATCGTCGCTTTATTAAGTCGACGATAGTCGATGCACAATCGCATGGTTCCATCCTTCTTCTTCACGAACAACACCGGCGCACCCCAAGGCGAAAAAACTCAGGCGAGCAAAACCTCTATCCACCAATTCTTGCAACCGAGCTTTCAACTCCTTTAATTCGTTGGTGCCATACGATACGGAGCTATCGAAATTGAGCGGTACCAGTACCAATTCGATGCCAAATTCTATTTCCGAACAGGTGGTAAACCGGCAATTCTTGTGGAAAACATCCGGAATTCATAAACCATCGCACAAATTCGGGTTTCCTTCCGACTCCTTGTCATCGAGCACATACGCAAGGTACGCCGCACCCTTTTCTTACATATTTCGGGCCAACATCGGCGATATTACGGTGGCAACCCTTTAAGTCCGTAGACTCAACCCGAACAATCTCGTTATTAGCGCACCTCGGATCGATAGTCTTGCCTTTGCAATTTATAACCGCGTCGTGCATGGTCAACCAATCCAACCCAAGAATAACGTCAAATTCGCCGAACGGCAAAAGCATCAAGTCCGTAGAAAAACAAAAACCTCAAACACTAGGGGACTTTTCTTACACACTTTGTTGACAAGCACGTAATGACCCAAGGGGTTTGACACCAATTACAAACTCGAGAGACTCAATAGGCAAAGTCTTCTTTGGATGCTAAGGTTTCGCATATATAAGAATGAGTAGAACCAGGTCAATCAAAGCAATCACATTAGTATCGAAAAGAGTGAAAGTCTGGGTGATAACGTCGGGGAGGATGCCTCCTCTCGTGCGTGGATGGCATATGCTCTAGCAGAGCGCGAGTCTCGGATCGAGCGATCGTGTCAAGAGCCCCTCTCGACTACCACCCCTACCTCCTGAAATTCTTGGTGGTCTACCTCTAGTCGTCATTCCACTAGGTCTCGTGACCTTGCATCCTATTCTTCTCATCGAGCCCCGTGCAATCTCTAATGAGGTGGTCCTTCGAACCGCATCCGTAACAAGCCTTATTGGTAGTCTTACCCCAACATTCACCTATGTGTCTTCTCCCACATTGGGGGCATTCAGATTTCTCTTGACGGTTATTGCCCACACTAGCTACCGAAGTAGCTCGGGAGTCCGTCAATGGTCGTGGTCTAAT
Source organism: Gossypium arboreum (assembly GCF_025698485.1). Taxonomy (NCBI): domain Eukaryota; kingdom Viridiplantae; phylum Streptophyta; class Magnoliopsida; order Malvales; family Malvaceae; genus Gossypium; species Gossypium arboreum. Next base: position 79,707,882 of record NC_069079.1, on the reverse strand, counting down.
GGAAATCCCCGCAATCGTCCTCGATCTATTGGTGTCCTCCCTGAACTTCTTTACGTACCAAAACGGAGCTTTACCCGTCGATCTTTTGCGATAGTCTCTAGCTTCAAATTCAGCCTTCTTCTTCTCCTTTCCAAGTTCCTCCGCCTTGCGTGCTCGCTCAACTAGTGTTACTGAATTCTTTTATCTCCAAAATACCCACTAGTAATCTTAGATCTTCATTCAACCCTTCTTCAAACCTCTTGCACATAGCAACCTCATCAGCCACACACTCCCGGGCATACCGACTGAGTCTTACGAACTCATGTTCGTATTCAGATACTGTCATGCGGCCTTGCTTGAGTTCCAGAATTCCTTACGCTTTTGATCAATGAACCGTTGACTAATATATTTCTTTCAAACTCCGTTTGAAAGAAATCCCAAGTAACTCGTTCGTTTGGAACTATGGAAATCAAGGTCCTCCACCAATAGTAGGTTGAGTCCCGCAACAAGGATATAGCACACTTTAGACATTCATCGGTGTGCATGATAGTTCATCAAACACCGAATGGTGTTGTCAAGCGTAACTCGGCCCTTCGGCATCATCGATAATTACTACTGAACTCTTCAGCCCCGCGCTTCCTAATCAAATCTACGGTGGCTTACTCAGCCTCTGTGGTCGATGAATCGATGGCATTACGGGCTCTTGGGGTGGATTATTCAAATTGGATTTGTTGGACAGCCGGATTGGTTCGGGCATATTGCGCGACCCACTCATTCATCATGGTAAAGAAGGCTTGTTTAGCCCCTCACCTTGATTATTCGCAGATGACCGAGGTTCAACAGCGGCGCCCTTGTGCAGGAGCAGCCGCTACACTTTCGACGTCATCCGCCAAGGTTCTCTCTACTTCGGGATCCATTTACTAATCAAAACAAACAAAAAAAAACATTTTAACCGTCAGAAGTCATCACACGTTTAAACATTAACATTAAGGCATGTATAGCTAGACTCATACGTGCCATGGTAGTCTTAGAACCGACTAAACCATGGCTCTGATACCAATAAAATTGTAACACCCCGAACCGAGACCGTCGCCGGAGTCGAACACGAGGTGTTAACAGACTTCAAACCACTTATTGAAAAGTTCCAGACAAGCTGCCAATCTGTGTACTAGTCGCTTCAAAAATCATAACTTGAGTTTTAGAACTCAAAAATCAGTTTCGTAATTTTTTTCTGGAACTAGACTCACATTTCCGTCTACAGAATTTTTTCTAGAATTTTTGGCTGGGCCAATTGGTACAGTTTATTAGTTAAAGTCACCCGTGTTACAGGGGCCGACTACACTGACCTTCACGCGTTACAACTCAAATAACTCCCTTTGCAGGACTTCAATACTGCTACCGTTTGTTTCTATAGAAACTAGACTCAAAGAGGAATTCATACATATATGGTATGACTCCTAATTATTTCTGGTTAATTTATAATGAATTTTCAAAGTCCGAGCAGGAAATCCCGAAACCGTTCTGGCCCCGTTCCACTAAAACCCAAATATCTCTCAACATACAACTCATATAACCGTTTCGTTTCCTCCATATGAAAATAGACTCATCAAGGTTCATTTACATAATTTATTCATTATTTAATTCTATTCCTACTATTTTTAGTGATTTTTCACATCCACGTCACTGTTGCTGCCAGCATCATATTCTAGGATAGACTTTCTCTAACACATAGTCTCTATGATTCAACCACCCCTTTTTCATATATGGTCCAAAATATAAGCATGATGACCCATTCTAATGGCTGGTCATTGCCAAACACTTCCATGCCTCTTAATGAGCATATACATACCAAATAATTATAACATTATGCTCAAAACATTCATAAGCCATTTTCGCATGGCTAGGCAATATTTACATACCGAGTTCAAACAAAACATAATAGCCTATACATGCGAAATGTTTTCTTAAACCATCTAAGAAGAAGATACCAAAAAGTCGCTAGACGGTGTGATGACTTCGATGACAGTCCCGAGCACGCAAAATGGATCAAGAACCTAAATAAACAACAAATAAGCACACCAAATGAGTACATAACTCAAGAAGTCGTAAGCACTACTCTACCATCAACAATAACAATCATAAGTGAATAATCAAATAATACAAAATAGATGTTTCCAGCCATATCAAACTATACTGCAATTTCTAAGATTTTTGGTTCGATCTCATGCCCAATCCTTCAACCAAATCAAACGACAAGTCAGCCCAATCGATTTGAATCTGTTTCCTCAAGTTGGAACAACAATGCACTAGATAATTTTATGCGCACACCGTACAATCCCAATTCGATATTTAGTTAGTAACTCAATCACTTACCTCGTTCATGCACAATTTATTTCCACAACCGAATGTGACTATAGCAAATCGCACACATAGTGCTATAGCAAATCGCACACATAGTGCCATAGTAAATCGCACACATAGTGCTATAGTAAATCGCACACATAGTGCCATAGTGAATCGCACACATAGTGCCATAGTGAATCGCACACCTAGTGCCATAGTAAATCGCACACATAGTGCCATAGTGAATCGCACACATAGTGCCATAGTGAATCGCACACATAGTGCCATAGTAAATCGCACACATAGTGCCATAGTAAACCGCACACATAGTGCCATATGGTCTTTGCACACATTGTGCCTTATGTCAATTCATCATGGTAAAGCAACTTACTAAATTCAATTTGTACATATAATCATAATAATAAATAGGAGAATCACTCCGAAAAATATCTATCCAAGGAGTTCTCACAACAAGTGCTTAAGGACTTACCTTGTGTTGAGTATAACGGTTTCGACCCGGCTACTCGATGTCCTTGGCTTTGCCCTTGCTTGTTTCTCCTTCTTTAACTTCTCGGGCTTAATAGATAAATAAACTAGTTTAATCATCTTGCTATACATTTATAGTTCAATTACACATGCATATGTATATTTGTATATTCGCAACCATCCTCACTCATTACCCATTTGGTCAACAATCTAAGCCAAGATAAGGCTCCAATATGGTTGCCTCTAACCGAATACATGCACACCAATCTACTTCCTTTGGCGAATATGCATGTCTATGTGGAGGCAAATTTTACACCTTATACTACACAAAAAAACAGCATACATTTTCCTAATTAACGCATTACATATTGTAGTTCTATACACATCTCTCATTTATTTCATAACCGAAACAACATCACAAGCAAATAGACACCTCAAAATAGTATACATGTCATACCAATTCATCATGTGCAAACATATATTCATGTAGGTGCAATGGCCGAATTCTCAAGTGGCTTATATCCAAATATACACACATATCCAAAGCTTAAATCTTACTCACCATGCAACATGCATGAATCATATTTATGGATACAACATGGCCGAATACCACAACACCATACCGTTTCAATTTGGTCATGGTTAAACAAAGAACTTAGTATCTCATTCAAAAATGCTAAAAGAAAATCTAAGAATCCTCAATCTACCATCACATGAATCATTATCAAGCTTGATATTTAGCATGCAATGGCATTACCACCATAACAACTTTGGCCAAATACCATTTCCATGGCATAACAAAGATTTGAGCCATGGCTAACATGCACATCAAGTTAGCAACCAAGACATGCATGAAACCCCTAACACAACCTCATACATACCTTAATCTTGATGCAAACTTAGCCAAATCTCCTTCTAGATCTCTTCCAAACCAAGCATGAAGCAAAAATCCTCCCCCTTTTTCCTTAGTATTTTCGGCCAAGAAGTGAAAATGGATGAGCAAAATTTTCTTTTCTTTCCTTAGGACATTCGCCAAGAGCAATGGTGAAAGATGAACACTTTTTTTCCTTTTTTTTCTCATACTCTTATTTTATTATTTCTAACATGCACCACTAGCAAAACATGTTTGAAACATGTTTTCTTTTGCCCATATTCATCACCATGGCGGCCACTATAGTCAAATTTGGGAATTTGACATGCAAGGACAACATTTCTAGTGTGCATCAATAGGCCACTTCCACATTTGCCTATCTCAATTCTAAATTTTCTCACACAAGTCCTTTCTAGTGAAATTCACCTTTATAACACTAAATCAATCATCAAAAATGTCATACATGAATACTCACATATTATAGGCATCGAAATAAATTTTAAATTATTGTTATGCCTCGGTTTTGTGGTCCCGAAACCACATTCCGGCTAGGGTCTATTTTGGGTGTCACAACCCCCTCTTAAGGAATTTTCGTCCCGAAAATCTTACCGTAAATAGGTTTGGATATCGTTCTTTCATAGAGTTCTCGGTCTCCCAAGTAGCTTCTTCTATCCCGTGCTTGAGCCATAACACTTTCACTAGCGAAACCCGCTTGTTTCGCAACTCTTTCACTTCTCGCGATAGGATACGAATCGGTTCTTCCTCATAACTCATATTAGCTTGAATTTCAATTTCTGATGGACTAATCACGTGCGATGGATCGGATCTATAGCGTCGAAGCATCGAAACGTGAAAGACATCGTGAACCTTTTGAGTTCAGGGGGCAAAATCAAGCGATATGCCACCGGACCGACTCGCTCTGATATCTCATATGGTCCAATGAACCTCGGGCTCAACTTGCCCTTACGGCCGAACCTGAGTATCTTTTTCCAAGGCGATACCTTGAGAAACACTTTATCACCCACCTGATACTCGATATCCTTACGCCTCAGATCCGCGTACGACTTCTGACGATCGGAGGCTATCTTCAGACTTTCACGGATTACCTTCACTTTCATTCAGCATCCCTAATCAAATCCACCGAAAATCTTGCTTTCACCGAGCTCACCAAAACAATGGCGTCACGGCATTTACGACCGTATAAGGCCTCGTAGGGTGCCATCTTAATACTTGATTGAAAGTTTGTTGTTGTAAGCGAATTCAATCAACGGCAAATACCGTTCCCATGAACCACTAAACTCGAGGACGCAACATCTTAACATATCCTCAAGTATCTGAATTATCCGCCGGATTGACCATCGGTTTGGGGGTGAAAGGCGGTCTTGAAATGCAACTTGGTACCCAAAGCTTCTTGCAACTTTTTCCAAAATCGCGAGGTAAATCTCGGATCTCTATCCGACACGATAGAAATAGGCACCCGTGTAATCTCACAATCGAGCAACGTACAATTCCGCTAATTTGTCCATTGAAAAATCCGTGACGACGGGGACAAAGTGGGCCGACTTAGTCAATCGATCTACCACGACCCAAACCGCATCCTTCTTACTTGCTGACAATGGCAGTCCGGATACAAAGTCCATTGTGACTCGATCCCATTTCCACTCGGGTATCGTGATTGGCTGAAGTAATCCTGAAGGCACTTGATGTTCCGCTTTCACTTGTTGACATATTAAACATCTCGAAACAAAGTCGGAGATGTCTCGCTTCATACCATGCCACCAAAATCGACGTTTCAAATCATTGTACATCTTCGTACTCCCCGGGTGGATTGCCATTCGACTACAATGGGCTTCATTCAGAATTGTCGAAATGAGTTCCGAATTCTTTGGGACACACAGACGACTTTTGAACCTCAAACAATCGTCATCGTCGATTTGGAACTCCGAGTCCTTGTTCGGAACACACGCAGCCCGTTTTGCAACCAACTCGTCATCGACTTTCTGAGCTTCTCGAATTTGGTGTGTCAATAATGGTTTGGCTTTCAATTCAGCCACTAACACACTGTCGGATCGGATAGACAAGTGCACATTCATTGCTCGTAAAGTGAATAACGATTTACGACTCAAGGCATCCGCAACCACATTCGCCTTTCCCGGGTGATAGTCAATGATCAGCTCATAATCCTTTAACAGCTCGAGCCAACGTCTTTGTCGCAGATTTAAGTCTCTTTGGGTCATCAAATACTTGAGACTTTTGTGATCCGAGTATACATGGCACCTTTCACCAAATAAGTAATGTCGCCAAATCTTTAAGGCGAATACGATGGCGGCCAATTCGAGATCATGAGTCGGATAATTTTTCTCATGTGGCTTTAATTGCCTCGACGATAGGCCACAACTCGACCTTCTTGCATTAATACGCAACCTAACCCAAGTAGAGAGGCGTCGCTATAGATAACAAACTCCTTGCGGACTCGGGTTGCACTAGAATTGGGGCTTCATCAAATAAGTTTTCATTGATCGAAACTTTTTGGCATTTCTCCGTCCATTCGAACTTAACATCCTTTTGGAGTAGCCGTCATCGGCGTGGCTATCGTTGAGAAGCCTTTACAAATCGTCGGTAATAACCGGCAAGCCCCAAAAAGCTTGAACCTCAAGAATATTTCTGAGGCTTCCAATTTAGTATGGCTGAAATTTTATTCGGTCGACTCGAATACCCGATGCGAGATACCACATGACCCAAGAAGCTAACCTCTCTTAACGAACTCACACTTCTTTGAACTTAGCATATAATTGCTTGTCCCGTAAAATTTGCAGCACTAACTGCGGTGTTCAAAGATGTTCGGTCTCATTTCTTGAATAGACCAAGATGTCATCAATGAATACGACTACGAATCGATCCAAATATGGTCTAAAGATTCGATTCATTAAATCCATAAATACCGTAGGGCATTAGTGAGCCCAAACGGCATCACTAGGAACTCATAGTGACCATATCTCGCTCAAGGCGGTCTTGGGCACGCTCGAATCTCGGATTCGCAATTGATAGTAGCCCGATCTCAAATCTATTTTCGAGAACACCGAGGCTCCCTTCAATTGATCGAACAAGTCATCAATACGTGGCAACGGATATTTGTTCTTTATCGTCGCTTTATTAAGCTGACGATAGTCGATGCACAGTCGCATGGTTCCATCCTTCTTCTTCACGAACAACACCGGCGCACCCCAAGGCGAAAAACTCGGGCGAGCAAAACCTCTATCCACCAATTCTTGCAACTGAGCTTTCAACTCCTTTAATTCCGTTGGTGCCATACGATACGGAGCTATCGAAATTGGAGCGGTACCAGGTACCAATTCGATGCCAAATTCTATTTCCCGAACAGGTGGTAAACCCGGCAATTCTTCAGGGAAAACATCCGGGAATTCATAAACCACTGGCACAAATTCGGGTTTCCCTTCCGACTCCTTGTCATCGAGCACATACGCAAGGTACGCTTCGCACCCTTTTCTTACATATTTACGGGCCAACATCGGCGATATTACGGTGGCAACCCTTTAAGTCCGTAGACTCAACCCGAACAATCTCGTTATTAGCGCACCTCAGATCGATAGTCTTGCCTTTGCAATTTATAACCGCGTCGTGCATGGTCAACCAATCCAACCCAAGAATAACGTCAAATTCGTCGAACGGCAAAAGCATCAAGTCCGCCGAAAAACAAAAACCTCGAAACACTAGGGGACTTTTCTTACACACTTTGTTGACAAGCACGTAATGACCCAAGGGGTTTGACACCCGAATTACAAACTCAGTAGACTCAATAGGCAAAGTCTTCATTGGATGCTAAGGTTTCGCATATATAAGAATGAGTAGAACCGGGGTCAATCAAAGCAATCACATTAGTATCGAAAAGAGTGAAAGTACCGGTGATAACGTCGGGGAGGATGCCTCCTCTCGTGCTTGCGGATGGCATATGCTCTAGCAGAGCGCTGAGTCTCAGATCGAACAGTCGTGTCAAGAGTAGCCCTCTCGACTACCACCCCTACCTCCTGAAATTCTTGGTGGTCTACCTCTAGTTGTCATTCCACTAGGTCTCGCACCTTGCATCCTATTCTTCTCATCGAGCCCGTGCAATCTCTAATGAGGTGGTCCTTGAACCGCATCCGTAACAAGCCTTATTGGTAGTCTTACCCCAACATTCACCTATGTGTCTTCTCCCACATTGGGGGCATTGATTTCTCTTGACGGTTATTGCCCACACTAGCTACCGAAGTAGCTCTGGAGTCCGTCAATGGTCGTGGTCTAATGGAAATCCCCTTGATCGTCCTCGATCTATTGGTGTCCTCCCCGAACTTCTTTACACTGAAAGCGGAGCTTTACCCGTCGATCTTTTGCGATAGTCTCTAGCTTCAAATTCAGCCTTCTTCTTCTCCTTTCCAAGTTCCTCCGCCTTGCGTGCTCGTTCAACTAGTGTTACGAATTCTTTTATCTCCAAAATACCCACTAGTAATCTTAGATCTTCATTCAACCCTTCTTCAAACCTCTTGCACATAGCAACCTCATCAGCCACACACTCCGGGCATACCGATCGAGTCTTACGAACTCATGTTCAGATTCAGAGATCTTGTCATGCGGCCTTGCTTGAGTTCCGAGAATTCCTTACGCTTTTGATCAATGAACCGTTGACTAATATATTTCTTTGAAACTCCGTTTGAAAGAAATCCCAAGTAACTCGTTCGTTTGGAACTATGGAAATCAAGGTCCTCCACCAATAGTAGGTGAGTCCCGCAACAAGGATATAGCACACTTTAGACATTCATCGGTGTGCATGGCAGTTCATCAAACACCGAATGGTGTTGTCAAGCGTAACTCGGCCCTTTCGGCATCATCGATAATTACGGCCTGAACTCTTCAGCCCCGCTTCCTAATCAAATCTACGGTGGCTTACTCAGCCTCACGTGGTCGAGAATCGATGGCATTACGGGCTCTTGGGGTGGATTATTCAAATTCGGATTTGTTGGACAGCCGGATTGGTTCGGGCATATTGCGCGACCCACTCATTCATCATGGTAAAGAAGGCTTGTTTAGCCCCTCACCTTGATTATTCGCAGATGACCGAGGTTCAACAGCGGCGTCCCTTGTGCAGGAGCAGCCGCTACACTTTCGACGTCATCCGCCAAGGTTCTCTCTGCCGGGATCCATTTACTAATCAAAACAAACAAAAAAACATTTTAACCGTCGAAGTCATCACACGTTTAAACATTAACATTAAGGCATGTATAGCTAGACTCATACGTGCCATGGTAGTCTTAGAACCGACTAAACCATGGCTCGATACCAATAAAATTGTAACACCCGAACCGAGACCGTCATGGGAGTCGAACACGAGGTGTTAATGACTTCAAACCACTTATTGAAAAGTTCCAGACAAGCTGCCAATCTGTGTACTAGTCGCTTCAAAAATCATAACTTGAGTTTTAGAACTCGAAAATCAGTTTCGTAATTTTTTTCTGGACCTAGACTCACATTTCCGTCTACAGAATTTTTTCTAGAATTTTTGGCTGGGCCAATTGGTACAGTTTATTAGTTAAAGTCACCCGTGTTACAGGGGCCGACTACACTGACCTTCACGCGTTACAACTCAAATAACTCCCTTTGCAGGACTTCAATACTGCTACCGTTTGTTTCTATAGAAACTAGACTCAAAGAGGAATTCATACATATATGGTATGACTCCTAATTATTTCTGGTTAATTTATAATGAATTTTCAAAGTCCGAGCAGGAAATCCCGAAACCGTTCTGGCCCCGTTCCACTAAAACCCAAATATCTCTCAACATACAACTCATATAACCGTTTCGTTTCCTCCATATGAAAATAGACTCATCAAGGTTCATTTACATAATTTATTCATTATTTAATTCTATTCCTACTATTTTAGTGATTTTTCACATCCACGTCACTGTTGCTGCCAGCATCATATTCTAGGATAGACTTTCTCTAACACATAGTCTCTATGATTCAACCACCCCTTTTTCATATATGGTCCAAAATATAAGCATGATGACCCATTCTAATGGCTGGTCATTGCCAAACACTTCCATGCCTCTTAATGAGCATATACATACCAAATAATTATAACATTATGCTCAAAACATTCATAAGCCATTTTCGCATGGCTAGGCAATATTTTACATACCGAGTTCAAACAAAACATAATAGCCTATACATGCCGAAATGTTTTCTTAAACCATCTAAGAAGAAGATACCAAAAGTCGCTAGGCGGTGTGATGACTTCGATGACAGTCCCGAGCACGCAAAATGGATCAAGAACCTAAATAAACAACAAATAAGCACACCAAATGAGTACATAACTCAGTAAGTCGTAAGCACTACTCTACCATCAACAATAACAATCATAAGTGAATAATCAAATAATACAAAATAGATGTTTCCAGCCATATCAAACTATACTGCAATTTCTAAGATTTTTGGTTCGATCTCATGCCCAATCCTTCAACCAAATCAAACGACAAGTCAGCCCAATCGATTTGAATCCGTTTCCTCAAGTTGGAACAACAATGCACTAGATAATTTTATGCGTACACCGTACAATCCCAATTTCGATATTTAGTTAGTAACTCAATCACTTACCTCGTTCATGCACAATTTATTTCCACAACCGAATGTGACTATAGCAAATCGCACACATAGTGCTATAGCAAATCGCACACATAGTGCCATAGTAAATCGCACACATAGTGCTATAGTAAATCGCACACATAGTGCCATAGTGAATCGCACACATAGTGCCATAGTGAATCGCACACCTAGTGCCATAGTAAATCGCACACATAGTGCCATAGTGAATCGCACACATAGTGCCATAGTGAATCGCACACATAGTGCCATAGTAAATCGCACACATAGTGCCATAGTAAACCGCACACATAGTGCCATATGGTCTTTGCACACATTGTGCCTTATGTCAATTCATCATGGTAAAGCAACTTACTAAATTCAATTTGTACATATAATCATAATAATAAATAGGAGAATCACTCCGAAAAATATCTATCCAAGGAGTTCTCACAACAAGTGCTTAAGGACTTACCTTGTGTTGAGTATAACGGTTTCGACCCGGCTACTCGATGTCCTTGGCTTTGCCCTTGCTTGTTTCTCCTTCTTTAACTTCTCGGGCTTAATAGATAAATAAACTAGTTTAATCATCTTGCTATACATTTATAGTTCAATTACACATGCATATGTATATTTGTATATTCGGCAACCATCCTCACTCATTACCCATTTGGTCAACAATCTAAGCCAAGATAAGGCTCCAATATGGTTGCCTCTAACCGAATACATGCACACCAATCTACTTCCTTTGGCCGAATATGCATGTCTATGTGGAGGCAAATTTTACACCTTATACTACACAAAAAAACAGCATACATTTTCCTAATTAACGCATTACATATTGTAGTTCTATACACATCTCTCATTTATTTCATAACCGAAACAACATCACAAGCAAATAGACACCTCAAAATAGTATACATGTCATACCAATTCATCATGTGCAAACATATATTCATGTAGGTGCAATGGCCGAATTCTCAAGTGGCTTATATCCAAATATACACACATATCCAAAGCTTAAATCTTACTCACCATGCAACATGCATGAATCATATTTATGGATACAACATGGCCGAATACCACAACACCATACCGTTTCAATTTGGTCATGGTTAAACAAAGAACTTAGTATCTCATTCAAAATGCTAAAAGAAAATCTAAGAATCCTCAATCTACCATCACATGAATCATTATCAAGCTTGATATTTAGCATGCAATGGCATTACCACCATAACAACTTTGGCCAAATACCATTTCCATGGCATAACAAAGATTTGAGCCATGGCTAACATGCACATCAAGTTAGCAACCAAGACATGCATGAAACCCTAACACAACCTCATACATACCTTAATCTTGATGCAAACTTAGCCAAATCTCCTTCTAGATCTCTTCCAAACCAAGCATGAAGCAAAAATCCTCCCCTTTTTCCTTAGTATTTTCGGCCAAGAAGTGAAAATGGATGAGCAAAATTTTCTTTTCTTTCCTTAGGACATTCGCCAAGAGCAATGGTGAAAGATGAACACTTATTTTTCCTTTTTTTTTCTCATACTCTTATTTTATTATTTCTAACATGCACCACTAGCAAAACATGTTTGAAACATGTTTTCTTTTGCCCATATTCATCACCATGGCCGGCCACTATAGTCAAATTTGGGGAATTTGACATGCAAGGACAACATTTCCTAGTGTGCATCAATAGGCCACTTCCACATTTGCCTATCTCAATTCTAAATTTTCTCACACAAGTCCTTTCTAGTGAAATTCACCTTTATAACACTAAATCAATCATCAAAAAATGTCATACATGAATACTCACATATTATAGGCATCGAAATAAATTTTAAATTATTGTTATGCCTCGGTTTTGTGGTCCCGAAACCACATTCCGGCTAGGGTCTATTTTGGGCTGTCACAAGTTTTTGGGTTTTTGTAACACCCCGAACCCGAGACCGTCGCCGGAGTTGAACGCGAGGTGTTAACAGACTTCAACCCACTTATTGACAATTTTCAGACAAGCTGCCAATCTGAGTACTAGTCGCTCTAAAATTCATAACTTGAGTTTTACAACTCGAAAATCAGTTCCGTAAATTTTTCCTGAAACTAGACTCATATGTCCATCTACATATTTGTTTCTAGAATTTTTGGTCGAGCCAATTAGTACAGTTTATTAGTTAAAGTCTCGCCTGTTGTAGGGATCGACTACACTGACCTTTGTGCGTTACGAATTGGATATCTCCCTGTACAGGGCTTCAATACTAATGCCGTTTGTTTCTATAGAAACTAGACTCAGAGAGGAATCTACACATATATGGAATGACTCCTAATTATCTCTGGTTAATTTACAATGATTTTCCAAAGTTGGAACAGGGGATCCAGAAACCGTTCTGGCCCTATTTCACAAGAACTTTAAAATCTGTTAACTTATAACTCATATGACCATTCGTTTCTTCCATATGAAAGTAGATTCATCAAGGTACACTTACATAATTTATTTGCTATTTAATACCATTCCTACTATTTTTAGTGATTTTTCACATCCACGTCACTGCTGCTGTCAGCATCTGCCTTTAGTAGGCTTTACCTATTTCATACTTTCCATGATTCAATTGGCCCTTTTTACATACATAGCACAAAGCGTGATCATGATTAACCATTCCAATGGCTAATCGTTTCAAAATAATTCCATACCTCATAAGGGTCAACATACAAACGATTATAGTTCTATGCTAAAACATTATATAAGCCATTTTCGCATGGCTATCCAAGTTTACACAAACGGAAGGTACATGACCTTCAACAAAGGATGGTCCTATACATGCCATTTCAAAGTTCAACCAAAATTTGTACCAAAATGGGGCTTCGATAGTGTGGATGACTTGACTTCTTTGATCCCGAATCCGATAGCTAACGGCGAAACCTATAAAACAGAGAGCCAAAGCAGCGGGTAAGCATTTTAATGCTTAGTAAGTCTCAAGCAATGAAATCAGCTTTGACTAAGGTATTTTATTCACATGGCTAATTAAACCACTTTACTAATTCACATTCCCATACTCATACTTATTTCACATCACCGACCCTTATGTTCATACACAAAAGAACAACTTAGCCCAAGGCCGGTAGCTCGTTTATCAACTTAGCGCATACTTACTTGTAAGAATTCAATTAGTACAAGCACATACAAACATACCTCATTGCTGGAATTTTCACAAGTGTATAAGCTGAAATTTTCACAGCAAGATTGCTCACTTCGAATCACATACTTTCGGTTTTAACCGGATATAGCGATCAAGACGATTGCCTTGGTCATAACCCGGATTTGGTGACTTGCACAAAGGCCTTGGTCTTAGCCGGATATATCAACTCGCACGAATGCCTTGGTCTTAGCCCGGATATATCAACTTCATACGAATGCCTTGGTCTTAGCCGGATATATCAACTCAGACGAATGCCTTGGTCTTAGCCGGATATATTTCCAATGTTCACTTACATATATATCAATATTCAAGACACGTCCATAGTTCATTTTCGTTACTAAAGCTCTAACACAAAATATCTATCAACCTTTACTATTTGGCTCAATGGCCACACAAACAAGGAGCATAATTTTGATATAATTCAAGTAGGGTCATCACTCAAGACTTACCTTGGATGTTGTCGAGCGATTTCGACGGCTATTCAACTACTTTTTCCTTCCCTTTATCGGATTTAGCTCCCTTTGCTCTTGAGCTAATTTACACAAATTTAACTTATTAAAATCTCATCATGATAGCTTATGGCGAATATGACAAGGAGTGTAAATGGTCATATGGCCATCCTTTAGCTCAAATACACAATGGTCATGCACATTTTACATCACAACAAGCAATTCAATACATTCAAACATCAACGTGAAGTTCAAAGTACTTGGCCCTTATATACATTAGGCATCAAAGTTGTATATGTACGAAATCATAAATCGAACTCAACACATTAGTTAATATTCCTCTTAGCGAATTTTCTATGCCAAGAATAGGCATCAATATGCTTGCCTCAAACCGAATGCATGCACACTAATTACCCCTCATGTGGCGAATATACACTTAATACCACACAAAAAAAAAAACAGCATACATTTTACTACTAACACATTACATATCGTAATTCATTGCACATCTCTTATTTACTTCATAAGCAACACATCATCACAAGCAAATATACACTTTGAATTAGTATATATGTCATACCAATCCATCATGTGCAAACATATATTCATGTAGGTGCAAGGGCGAATTCTCAAGTGGCTTATATCCAAATATATACACATTTCCAAAGCTTAAATCTTACTTACCATGCAACATGCATGAATTATACTTATGGATATATCATGGCGAATACCACAACACCACACCATTTCAATTTGGTCATGGTGAAACAAAGAACTTAGTATCTCATTCAAAAAATGCTAAAAGAAAATCTAAGAATCTTCAATCCTCCATCACATGTATCACTTTCAAGCTTGTTATTTAACATGCAATGGCATTAACACCACATTCACTTTGGCCGAATTTCATTCCCATGACATAACAAGGATTTGAACCATGGGCTAACAAGAACATTAAGCTAGCAACTAAAAACATGCATGAACCTCAAACATACCTTAATCTTGATGCAAGTTTAGCCAACCTCTTCCTAATCCTCTTCCAAACCAAGTATGAAGCAAAACTCCTTCCTTAACCTTAGTATTTTCGGCCAACAAGAGAGTGAAAAGAGATGAACAAAATTTTTTTCTTTCTTCCTTTAGGACATTCGGCCAAGCTATGGAGGAAGATGGACACTTTTTTTTTTTGTTTCTCATCTACTAACATTAATTGTTTATTCCATAACCCTTATTTTATTCTTTCCATCATAACCCATTTACCAAACATGTTTCATGACATGATTTTTGCCCATAAATCCTTGTCATGGCCGGCCACTAGCTATGGGGGGGGGGAAATTTGACATGCAAGTCCATTGTTTTGCATGCATCCTTTAATTAGTCATCACACATTTCCCCTCATACTTTCAAAGTTTATTACTAGGTCCTTTCTAGTGAAATTCACATCTATAATTCTAAATCAAAGCATAAAAAATATCACACATGAGTTAACACACATTATAGGCAATAAAATAAATATTAAATTATTTTTATGCCTTGGTTTTGTGGTCCCGAAACCACATTTCGACTAGGGTCGTTTTAAGGCTGTCACAACTCTCCCCCACTTTAGAGATTTTCGTCCCCGAAAATCTTACCGGTAAATAGGTTTGGATATTGCTCTTTCATAGAGTTCTCGGGTTCCCAAGTAGCTTCTTCTATCCCGTGTTTGAGCCATAACACTTTCACTAGCGGAACCCTTTTGTTTCGCAACTCTTTCATTTCACGAGCTAGGATACGAATCGGTTCTTCTTCATAACTCATATCGGCTTGAATTTCAACCTCTGATGGACTAATTACGTGCGACGGATCAGATCTATAGCGTCGAAGCATTGAAACATGGAAGACGTTGTGAATCTTTTCAAGTTCAGGGGGCAAGATCAAACGACACGCGAATCGGGCCAACTCGTTCGGAGATTTCAGTGCGGCCCAATGAATCTCGGGCTCAACTTGCCCTTACTACCGAATCGAGTATCTTTTTCCACGGCGAAACTTTAAGAAACACTTTATCTCCCACGATACTCAATGTCCTTTCGTTTCAAATCCGCATACGATTTACGACGATCGGAGGCTATCTTCAGATTTTCACGGATTACTTTTACTTTCTGTTCAGCATCTTTAATCAAATCCACTCCAAAAATTTTGTTCTCACCGAGCTCGGTCCAAAACAATGGTGTACGGCATTTACGCCCGTACAAAGCCTCGTAAGGCGCCATCTTAATACTTGATTGAAAACTATTGTTGTGGCGAATTCAATCAAAGGTAGGTACCGTTCCCACGAACCCGAACTCGAGGATGCAACATCTCAACATATCCTCAAGTATCCGAATTATACGCTTCGGATTGACCATCGGTTTGGGGGTGAAAAGCGGTCTTTGAAATGCAACTTGGTGCCCAATGCTTCTTGTAATTTCTTCCAAAATCGCGAGGTGAACCTCGGATCTCTATCGACACAATGTAAATCGGTACCCGTGTAATCTCACAATCGAGAAACGTACAATTCAGCTAGTTTATCCAATGAAAAATCCATACATACGGGGATAAAGTGAGCCGACTTAGTCGATCTATCAATAATAACCCAAATTGCATCCTTCTTACTTGCGACAACGGCGGTCCGGACATAAAGTCCATTGTGACTCGATCCCATTTCCACTCGGGTATCGTGATCGGTGAAGTAACCACGAAGGCACTTGATGCTCCGCTTTCACTTGTTGACATATTAAACATCTTGCAACAAAGTCGGAGATGTCTCGTTTCATACCATGCCACCAAAACCGGCGTTTCAACTCATTGTACATCTTCGTACTCCCGGGTGGATTGCCATTCGGCTACAATGAGCTTCGTTCGAATTATCGAAATAAGTTCAATTCTTTGGAACACACAAACGACTTCGAACCTCAAACAATCGTCATCATCAATTTGAAACTCCGATTCCTTGTTCGAACACACTCGGCCCGTTTTGCACGCAACTCCTCATCAACTTTCGAGCTTCACGAATTTGATGAGTCAACAATGGTTTGGTGTTAATTTGGCTACTAACACATTGTCGGGTAGGATAGACAAGTGTACATTCATCGTCAGTAAAAGCAAGCGGTGATTTCGGCTTAAGGCATCCGCAACCACATTAGCCTTTCCCGGGTGATAGTCAATGACCACTCATAATCCTTTAACACTCGAGCCAACGTCTTTGTCGCAGATTTAAGTCTCTTTGAGTCATCAAATATTTAAGACTTTTGTGATCCGAATACACATGGCACTTCTCACCAAATAAGTAATGTCGCCATATCTTTAAGGCGGATACGATGGCGACCAATTCGAGATCATGGGTCGGATAATTTTTCTCATGTGGCTTTAATTGTCTCGACGATAGGCCACAACTCGACCTTCTTGCATCAATACGCAACCTAACCCAAGTAGGGAGGCGTCACTATAGATGACAAACTCTTTGCCGATTCGGCATTTGTACTAATCTTGGAGCTTCCGTCAAATGAGTTTTCAATTGGTCAAAACTTTTTCGACACTTTTCCGTCCATTCAAACTTGACATCTTTACAAGCGGTTTCGTCATGGGTGTGGCTATCGGCGAGAATCCTTTTACAAACCGTCGGTAGTAACCGCAAGTCCCAAAAAGCTCGAACCTCAAGAATATTTCTTGGAGGTTTCCAGTTAAGTATGGCTGAAATTTTGCTTGGGTCGACTCGAATACCGATGCGAGATACCACGTGACCCAAGAAGCTAACCTCTCTTAACCGAACTCACACTTGCTAAACTTAGCATATAACCGCTTATCCCGTAAAATTTGCAACACTAATCTCGGGTGCTCGCATGTTCGGTCTCATCTCTTGAATAGACCAAGATGTCGTCGATGAACACAACTACGAACCGATCCAAATATGATCGAAGATCCGATTCATCAAATCCATAAATACCGTAGGGCATTAGTGAGCCCAAACGGCATCACTAAGAACTCGTAGTGACCATATCTCGCTCAAGGCGGTTTTGGGTATGTCCGAATCTCGGATTCATGAATCGATAATAGCCCGATCTCAAATCTATTTTTGAGAACACCGAGGCTCCTTCAGTTGATCGAACAAATCATCGATCACGTGGTAACGGATACTTGTTCTTTATTGTCACTTTATTAAGCTGACGATAGTCGATGCACAACCTCATGGTTCCGTCCTTCTTTTTCACAAACAACACTGGTGCACCCCAAGGTGAAAAACTCGGGCGAGCAAAACCTCTATCCATCAACTCTTGCAACTGAGCTTTCAACTCCTTTAATTCCGTTGGTGCCATACGATATGGAGCTATCGAAATCGGTGTGGTCCCAGGTACAAGCTCAATGCCAAACTCTATCTCCCGAACAGGTGGCAAACCCGGCAATTCTTCGGGAAAAACGTCCGGGTATTCACAAACCACCGGCACATGATTTGGGTTCTATTCTAACTCCTTATCATCAAGTACATACGCAAGGTATGCTTCACACCCTTTTCTTACATATTTCTGGGCCAACATTGATGATATTACAGCTGGCAACCCCTTCAAGTTCGTAGACTCAACTCGGATCATCTCGTTGTTTGCGCATCTCAAATCAATAGTCTTGCTTTTGCAATTCACAACCGCATCATGCACGGTCAACCAATCCAACCCAAGAATAACATCAAATTCATCGAACGGCAAAAGCATCAAGTCCGCCGGAAAACAGTACCTCAATTACTAGGGGCATTTCTTACACACTTTGTCGACCAGCACATAACGACCCAAAGGATTTGACACCGAATTACGAACTCGATGAGACTCAATAGGCAAAGTCTTCTTTGGATGCTAAGGTTTCGCATATATAAGAATGAGTAGAACCAGGTCAATCAAAGCAATCACATTAGTATCAAAGAGAGTGAAAGTACCGTAATAACATCCGGCGAGGAGGCATCCTCGCGTGCTGGCAGATAGCATAAGTCCTAGCTGAGCGCGAGCCTCGGATCTGGTCGCAGACATCTCTAGATCCTCTCGACCACCACTAGCCTTGCCCGTATTTCCGGATGGTCTACCTCGGCGGTGGTAGTACCCGGTTTCCCACTCCGATCTACATTACATGCTCGACAACCTCGGGCAATCTTTAATGAAGTGGTCAACTGATCCACACTTGTAACAGAGCGGTCACGGAATCTACTGACTTCAAAATGCCATTTGCCACAATATCGGCACTCCGTCCTCTCTCGTCGATCATTCCCACTCATGGCGATCGAAGTGATTCGTGTGGTCACAGGGGTCGATCGCGATCTCGTCTAGAAAAGCCCGAAGTGTCTCTAGATCGGCCTAAGCCATCTCTAAGTTTCTTTGATGATGTTGGAAGGGCTTCCCGAATACCTCTTATGAAACTCCCTTGCTCCCGCTTCGCTTTCCTTTTCTCCATACTAAACTCCTCGGCTTTGCCGCTCGCTCGACGAGAGTCACAAACTCTCGGATTTCCAAAATGCCAACATACAGCTTTATCTCATCATTCAGTCCATCTTGAGCGTTTACACATCACGACTTCGAAGAAATGCATTCTCGCGTGTCGGCTAAGCCTCACGAATTTTCGTTCATAGTCGATGTAACCGACATGGAACCTTGTTTAAGTTCGAGAAATTCCTTTCGTTTTTGGTCCATAAATCGACCGATATACTTTTCCGAAACTCGGTTTGGAAGAACTCCCAAGTTACTTGTTCGCGGGCACTGTGAAGTCGAGTACTCCACCAATAGTAGGCGTAATCACGTAGCAAGGAGATGGTACACTTTAGGCATTCATCGGTGTACAAGATAGCTCATCGAGTACCGGATCGTGTTGTCCAACCAAAATTCGACTTGCTCGGCATCATCACTATCCGTAGCTTTAAATTCAGTAGCCCCATGTTTTCGGATTCTATCAACTGGGGCTTATTCGACCTTATTTGGTCAATTACCGGAGGCATTGTAGGTCTTGGGTGTGTTTGTTGGGAATGGAGGTTGTGGAACAGCCAGTATTAGTTCGAATGTATTGGTTGAACCAATCATTCATCACGCTATAAAAGGCTTGTCTAGCCTCGTCATTCGGATTGCTAGCAACAGGTTGAGAGTCCGCCGGCGCTGTCCCTTGTGCGGAGCAGCGCCACACTCTCCACATCATCAGCTATCGCTCGGTTGGGATCGGGATCCATTACTATAAATAAACACAAGTTCAAACGCGTAAATCACCACACTATCATATAATCACATAAAATGGCATGTATAGCTAGACCCCAAACGCATTACGGTAGTCCTAGAATCGACTAAACCGTAGCTCTGATACCAATAAAATTGTAACACCCCGAACCCGAGACCGTCGCCGGAGTCGAACGCGAGGTGTTAACAGACTTCAACCCACTTATTGACAATTTTCAGACAAGCTGCCAATCTGAGTACTAGTCGCTCTAAAATTCATAACTTGAGTTTTACAACTCGAAAATCAGTTCCGTAAATTTTTCCTGAAACTAGACTCATATGTCCATCTACATATTTTTTCTAGAATTTTGGTCGAGCCAATTAGTACAGTTTATTAGTTAAAGTCTCGCCTGTTGTAGGGATCGACTACACTGACCTTTGTGCGTTACGAATTGGATATCTCCCTGTACAGGGCTTCAATACTAATGCCGTTTGTTTCTATAGAAACTAGACTCAGAGAGGAATCTACACATATATGGAATGACTCCTAATTATCTCTGGTTAATTTACAATGATTTTCCAAAGTTGGAACAGGGATCCAGAAACCGTTCTGGCCCTATTTCACAAGAACTTTAAAATCTGTTAACTTATAACTCATATGACCATTTCGTTTCTTCCATATGAAAGTAGATTCATCAAGGTACACTTACATAATTTATTTGCTATTTAATACCATTCCTACTATTTTTAGTGATTTTTCACATCCACGTCACTGCTGCTGTCAGCATCTGCCTTTAGTAGGCTTTACCTATTTCATACTTTCCATGATTCAATTGGCCCTTTTACATACATAGCACAAAGCGTGATCATGATTAACCATTCCAATGGCTAATCGTTTCAAAATAATTCCATACCTCATAAGGGTCAACATACAAACGATTATAGTTCTATGCTAAAAACGTATATAAGCCATTTTCGCATGGCTATCCAAGTTTACACAAACCGGAAGGTACATGACCTTCAACAAAGGATGGTCCTATACATGCCATTTCAAAGTTCAACCAAAATTTGTACCAAAATGGGGCTTCGATAGTGTGGATGACTTGACTTCTTTGATCCCGAATCCGATAGCTAACGGCGAAACCTATAAAACAGAGAGCCAAAGCAACGGGTAAGCATTTTAATGCTTAGTAAGTCTCAAGCAATGAAATCAGCTTTGACTAAGGTATTTTATTCACATGGCTAATTAAACCACTTTACTAATTCACATTCCCATACTCATACTTATTTCACATCACCGACCCTTATGTTCATACACAAAAGAACAACTTAGCCCAAGGCGGTAGCTCGTTTATCAACTTAGCGCATACTTACTTGTAAGAATTCAATTAGTACAAGCACATACAAACATACCTCATTGCTGGAATTTTCACAAGTGTATAAGCTGAAATTTTCACAGCAAGATTGCTCACTTCGAATCACATACTTTCGGATTTAACCGGATATAGCGACTCAGACGATTGCCTTTGGTCATAACCCGGATTTGGTGACTTGCACAAAGGCCTTGGTCTTAGCCGGATATATCAACTCGCACGAATGCCTTGGTCTTAGCCGGATATATCAACTCGCACGAATGCCTTGGTCTTAGCCCGGATATATCAACTCATACGAATGCCTTGGTCTTAGCCGGATATATTTCCAATGTTCACTTACATATATATCAATATTCAAGACACGTCCATAGTTCATTTTCGTTACTAAAGCTCTAACACAAAATATCTATCAACCTTTACTATTTCGGCTCAATGGCCACACAAACAAGGAGCATAATTTTGATATAATTCAAGTAGGGTCATCACTCAAGACTTACCTTGGATGTTGTCGAGCGATTTCGACGGCTATTCAACTACTTTTTCCTTCCCTTTATCGGATTTAGCTCCCTTTGCTCTTGAGCTAATTTACACAAATTTAACTTATTAAAATCTCATCATGATAGCTTATGGCGAATATGACAAGGAGTGTAAATGGTCATATGGCCATCCTTTAGCTCAAATACACAATGGTCATGCACATTTTTACATCACAACAAGCAATTCAATACATTCAAACATCAACGTGAAGTTCAAAGTACTTGGCCCTTATATACATTAGGCATCAAAGTTGTATATATACGAAATCATAAATCGAACTCAACACATTAGTTAATATTCCTCTTAGCGAATTTTCTAAGCCAAGAATAGGCATCAATATGCTTGCCTCAAACCGAATGCATGCACACTAATTACCCCTCATGTGGCGAATATACACTTAATACCACACAAAAAAAAAAACAGCATACATTTTACTACTAACACATTACATATCGTAATTCATTGCACATCTCTTATTTACTTCATAATCAACACATCATCACAAGCAAATATACACTTTGAATTAGTATATATGTCATACCAATCCATCATGTGCAAACATATATTCATGTAGGTGCAAGGGCGAATTCTCAAGTGGCTTATATCCAAATATATACACATTTCCAAAGCTTAAATCTTACTTACCATGCAACATGCATGAATTATACTTATGGATATATCATGGCGAATACCACAACACCACACCATTTCAATTTGGTCATGGTGAAACAAAGAACTTAGTATCTCATTCAAAAAATGCTAAAAGAAAATCTAAGAATCTTCAATCCTCCATCACATGTATCACTTTCAAGCTTGTTATTTAACATGCAATGGCATTAACACCACATTCACTTTGGCGAATTTCATTCCCATGACATAACAAGGATTTGAACCATGGGCTAACAAGAACATTAAGCTAGCAACTAAAAACATGCATGAACCTCAAACATACCTTAATCTTGATGCAAGTTTAGCCAACCTCTTCCTAATCCTCTTCCAAACCAAGTATGAAGCAAAACTCCTTCCTTAACCTTAGTATTTTCGGCCAACAAGAGAGTGAAAAGAGATGAACAAAATTTTTCTTTCTTCCTTTAGGACATTCGGCCAAGCTATGGAGGAAGATGGACACTTTTTTTTTGTTTCTCATCTACTAACATTAATTGTTTATTCCATAACCCTTATTTTATTCTTTCCATCATAACCCATTTACCAAACATGTTTCATGACATGATTTTTGCCCATAAATCCTTGTCATGGCGGCCACTAGCTATGGGGAAATTTGACATGCAAGTCCATTGTTTTGCATGCATCCTTTAATTAGTCATCACACATTTCCCTCATACTTTCAAAGTTTATTACTAGGTCCTTTCTAGTGAAATTCACATCTATAATTCTAAATCAAAGCATAAAAAATATCACACATGAGTTAACACACATTATAGGCAATAAAATAAATATTAAATTATTTTTATGCCTTGGTTTTGTGGTCCCGAAACCACATTTCGACTAGGGTCGTTTTAAGGCTGTCACAGTTTTCTTATGTTTTTTCATCTTTATGCTTTTGAGATGTTTTCTTTCATAAATATGAACTCAACCCCCTAAATACCTAAGGGGAATGAAACCTCAGACGGATCTTGTTATTATTATCTGAATTGTATGATAAATATTTAATTTGTTCTTAATTATGTGTTCTTAATTCTTATTTTAATATTCCAGGATATTGATTCAAGTTAACGCTCTTATTCAGAGGAGGACTAGACCCTATCTAAGAGTAAATTTTTCTTAATTAAGTGGATTTGATTGTGTGCCTAGAGATAGGGTGACAAGATTTTGCCGGATTAGCGTGAAACCTAATGGGGAATCCATAGATCGAGTTAACGTAATTCTAGGGTGTTAATTAGATAGAGATTTCAATTATTCAACCGAAGGTTTGACGTTTTTAGTCTCGAGAGAGATAATAATATAACTTAGGGATTTTTACGGATCAAGTCAAATGAACAAGTCGTCTGATTCAGAGTCAAATAACAAGTGAAGTCTAGGTGGATTTTTCCTTAGGTATTGTCTTAATCAATCGAATTTTGCCAAAAGTATTTCCCCAAGTTTTTTTTCTATGCATTCTTAGTTAGTAATTAGTTTAGATAACCAAACCTCTTAATTTTTAGGCTAGATAATAAAAAGGAAGTAAATACTAGTACTCGTAGTTCTTTTGGGTTCGATAATTCGGTCTTGCTGAGCTATACTACTGTACGATAGGTACACTTGCCTCAATTGTGATAATAAGTTAGTCTCAAGAACGATCCATTTATAAATTTTTAAAACATGTTACGAATATCACGCATCAAATTTTTGGCGCCGTTGCCAGGGACACTAGGATATTAGGAACACTTGATTTTTATTACTTGAGCCGTTTTACTTTTATTGCAATTTAAATTTTTATTTTCTTTTCTAATTCTTCATTTATTTTCTTCTGACAGGTTTTCTAGTTTATGACCAGAAGAAACCCGTCAGGACCACTACTTTTTGACGGTGAGATCGACCGCACAGTTTGCAAAAATTGAAGAGAAATAAGGTGAAGCCTAAGATACACAGAGGAGGAGCAAGAGGACGATACTTCAACCACAACCAAGAAGATGGTTGAAAACCAAGAAAATCCGCAAATCAAAATCCTGCTTCATGCACTATGTATGATTATGCTAAACCTAATTTAACAGGAACTGAGTCAAGTATAGTTAGACCTGCTATTGCTGCAAATAATTTTGAACTGAAACCTAACACAGTTCAAATGATACAACAGTTTGTTCAGTTTGGTGGTTTGCACGACGAGGATCCCAATGCTCACTTGGCAAATTTCTTAGAGTTTTGCGGCACTTTTAAAAGCAATGGCATTTCTGATTATGCCATTCGCCTTCGGTTGTTTCCCTTTTTGTTGAGGAATAAGGCTAAACAGTGGTTGAACTCGTTGCCACAAGGATCAATCACTACTTGGGAACAGATGATTGAAAAATTTTTATTAAAATATTTTCCACCGGCTAAAACAGCCAAATTACGTAATAATATCTCCTCTTTTGTACAGATGGATTTAGAAACACTCTACGATGCATGGGAGAGATACAAGGACCTTTTGTGAAGATGCCCTCACCATGGGTTACCACTCTGGCTATAGGTCCAAATGTTTCACAATGGCCTGAACCCTTCGACTCGGTAGACGGTTGACGCAACTGCTGGTGGAACTATCAATAATAAGACACCTGATGCAGCTTACGAATTTATTGAGGAGATATCACTGAATAACTATATGTGGCAAGTTATGAGGACAAAGCCGACGAAAGCAACTGGTGTTTTCAACCTCGATGCGGTTACTATGCTATCTAACCAAGTAGAACTCTTAAATAAAAAGATTGACGATTTGTGTGGTTCTACTCAAGTACATCCAGTTATGAGGTGTGATTCGAATGGAGGAGGAGCATGCAAAGAATACCAACCCTTCAATCCTAGCATCGAGGAGGAACAAGTCCAATATATGGGTAACAATAACTCTAGACCCCAAAATAACCCGTATAGTAACATTTATAATGCAGGTTGGAGGAACCATCCCAATTTCTCGTGGGGCGGTCAAGGAAATCAAAGGCCATAACATCCTTCGGGTTTTCAACAACCACCTTACCAACAGGAAAAGAAGCTGAACCTTGAGGAGATGTTGACAAAGATCATCGGTGTCAGAAACTCGTTTCCAGAATACCGAGATAGCCCTTAAGAATCAACAAGCGTCAATCCAAGGGCTCGAAACTCAGATAGGCCAACTCGCCAAACTGATTTCTGAACAACCATAAGGTAGCCTGCCAAGTAACACTGAATCTAACCCAAGGGAGCAAATCAATGCAATTACATTAAAGATGTGGAAGGGTTAGTTGCAACTAAACCAGAACCGAGGAAAGAAACTGGGGTAAGTAAAGGTAAGAGTGAGGTGGACCACAATGACCAGAAACCGGTAAGTAAAGAATACAAACCTCGTGTGCCATACCCAAACGCGACAAGGAAAGACCGCACAGAAGAATAATTTGGTAAATTCCTTAATTATTAAAAAAATTACATATTAACTTACTGTTTATTGAAGCTCTTTCACAGATGCCAAACATAGACAATTCGGTAAATTCCTTAAATTATTAAAAAAATTACATATTAACTTACCATTTATTGAAGCTCTTTCGTAGATGCCAAACACAGTCAAATTGTTAAAAGAGCTTTTAACAAATAAATGAAAGTTGGATAAGGCGTCGCATGTGGAGTTGAATGCAGTTTGCTCAGCCATTCTACAGAATAAGCTACCCAACAAATTGAAAGATCCAGGGAGTTTTACGATTCCTTGTTTAATTGGTAGTTAGATGTTCATAGTACATTGGCTGACCTAGGGGCAAGCATTAATGTTATGCCTTATAAAATGTTTAAACAGTTAGGTCTTGGGAAACCCAAACAGACTAGGATGAGCATTGAATTGGCTGATAAAACCATTAGATTTCCTAGGGTTATCATTGAAGATGTTCTTGTTAAGATCGATAAATTTATATACCCAGTAAACTTTGTTGTTCTAGACATGGAAGAGGATAGTAACGCACCTTTAATTTTAGGATGACCCTTTTTGGCGACTGCTAGAACCATTATTGATATTGGTACAGGTGAACTCATATTTCGTGTGGGAGATGAAACAATCACCCTTCAAACTAGTAATTCGAGTAACACATCAAAAATTGAAGGTGGTTGTATAAATCATTCTACTAGTACTGATCATGTGGTGAAACCCTCTGTGCATGAAATAGTTACGAAGAACGCATATGAGTCGTGTTCAAACAACAACAAAAGACCTATCTATGAAGAACAAAGGCTAAAAATCGAGGAGCTAGATGAATGGTGGACACAGAAATCGAGAATACCTGATAAATCGAAATTGAGCCAGGGTGAGCTCAATACCTCACCAAATCAACTTAAGGTTGGAGACAAAGTACTACTAGATGCAACAGATCCTCGCATTACCACTCCTGAACCTAATGAAGAAATTCCTCTTATGGTACTCAGTATTTTCCCATATGGTACAGTCGAGGTAATTCATCACAAATTCGGTAGTTTTAAGGTAAACAACACTCATCTTAAACCTTATGTTGATAAAGTTGATAGCAGGGATGAGGAGTGTAAACTCCTTACACCACCTTGACCATGCAGAAGAGAGGTAAGTCCAGCTTAAGCTATAAATAAGCGCTTCTCGGGAAGCAACCCAAGCACTAACAATAATGACTTATTTAAATTCTAGTTTTTCACATCTAACGTACTAACTGAGTCTTGAAACATAGGGTTTTCCCGTCCACATGGCCAGGCACACGGGCATGCCTTAGGCCATGCTCACACCATAGGAGGAGACACAGTTGTGTGAAAACAGGGTAAAATTTTTCCCCAACACGGGATACGATAAGTTGCCACGGTCGTTCGATATGGCCGTGGGCAAAACTGCTAAAACAACATGGGCATGAAACACGCCCGTACCTTGAAACTGTGGTTGAAACTGAGAATGTAACACGGGCGTGTGCCACGCCTGCGCCCGCGCTATCCACCCGTGGTTGACACTGTCAAAACAAACACGGGTGTGGACTTATGTACACGGGTATGGGAGAAGTGAACGAAGCAAGACACGATCGTGTGCATAAACACGCCCAGAGAACACGGGCGTGGGCTGAATGTCAGACGTGCCCAAACTCAAAATTTACGAAACACATGGGCAAAAATTAGGACACACGGGCGTGTCCCATGGGTGTGTGCCCTAAAATCTATATAAACCTGTCACTACTTATCATCTCCCTCCTCAAAAAAATCCCTAACCCTAGCCGCTACAACTTCACATGCCCTATCCTCCACGCCCGTACGCCACCTACAATACCATTCCGACGCCCCAAGCTCCTTTCTTTTGCATTTGTTTACTCTTTTCTCTCTATTTTTCTGTAAATATGTTGCTTATTTCATGATTTCTCTACTCTATTGAACTATTTTGAATGAATATTCATAGTTAGAATATTAAAATACTCATGCTTGTTTTATAAAAATTTTGTCATTCTAGTTACTACATTATGCTATACTATTTCATTTTTCGTTGTTTCCTTAAAATTTATGCTTACCCACATGCATTCATTCATATTCTCGTTACATTATTCCCATAATCCTATAGCTTGATATATTTATTTGTTTTAGTTTGTATCATCTAGTACGTAAATCTCAATAAATATTCATATTTAGTCTTCATTTTCCATACTATTCTTGGGCATATTGGTTGAACTTTGATTTTTCAATCCAGGTACAATGTCGTCCTCACGTGGTAAGAAGACCGCTATTCCTTCCTCGAAGAAGAAGGAGTAGTATCATCATTGGGTCCTACCAAGGAGATTAGGCATCCGTTCCTTCAGGTTCCCTTGGGAGCCCAGGAGGAATTATATCAGATATTATGGGCCCGACCCCTAGGTGTAGGCTGCTGCATTGTCTGGGCTGCACTCGAACAGATCCAATTAGCTGACGTAGTCTAAACCCTCCTGACGATTGACCCGTGGGGGCTCTTCTTTGAGATCATCGAGCCGACGTATCTCGAGTTCATATTGGAACTCTACTCACGTTCCATCTTCAGACCGTCATGACCAACTTCGACAATCCTGAAATGGTCCAGCTCTGCCTGGATGGTCTAGTACGCCAGTTGAGCATACCTGAATTTGGGATTGCACTAGGGCTCTACACGGAGGAGTTCATGGATGATAATGAACTCGACACCCTCCACCACCACATCCACTACTCCCCCTCAAAATACTGGAGGGACCTCGTCCTGCCTCGGCCACCTACGATCCTAGCCGCTCCAAGGCATCGGCTCTCCCTCTATCCTTGAGGTATCTACATGCCATCTTGGCTCACACTTTAATAAGGAGACAAGAGAGCACCGGCGTCGTCACCACCCACGACACCTATTACTTATGGAGTATGGCGAATGGGCACGTCATCGACCTCGCCTACTTTATTGCACTCGCCATTCGCCACTAGACGGAGCGGCAGAAAAGAGGGGTCATCTCTATCGGGCCCTATGTGACTCGATTGGCCCGACACTTTGGGCTCCTCAACACAGCAACACAATCATCCTCCCTCACTCTCATTGACCAGATGTCCCCATAGGGTATCTCAAGCATGCTAAGTATGAGGATGATCAAGAAATGACGTGGCACATACCCTCCTCAGTACCGCCTCTCCTAGTCCACCGAGGAGGACTACCCAGAAGACATTTTTGATGATGTCTTCCACATCACGAGGATCCACTAACTCAGCCACCACCTCCTCATCACCCAGTTCATGCGACGACTTCATATTCTGACATCTCTGAGCGCCTTACACGATTTGAGTAGCAGTGTTTTCAGCGTTTTGATCACATTGATACCACAATTCACCAGATTTGTCAACACCTTCACATCTCATTGCCACCCCCACCTCACGAACCATCTAGCGATGAAGATGTTTAAAAACTTTTATTTATTATTTTATGTTTTTACTTTTATTCTATTTTAAGACTACTTTTTATTTTTCTTTAAGCTTATTTTTATTAGGTTTTATAATTATTATTTTCCAATTTTTAATTTTAGCTATTTTAATTATGAGTAATTATGCTTCTTTATATTCCCTAAAAAGTTCTTGATTCTATCACAATTATAAAGAGCTCCAAAGCTCATTGTCGCATAGGAACTAAAAACTCCACCGGGAAATGTTCTCCACGACTGCCATGTCCTACTCGACGACCACCATAGCTACCACCAGATATAATATTCTTTTGGCGCAGGATTTATGGATTAATGAACCTCTACCACTACCGGAGTATCCTCCCCCACTCTCATCATTGCTTTGGCTGATTACTCTCTATCACTCCAATTCAAGGAGTTCATTCATCATTCAGGAAGTTTCACTTCTCTCCCTATCTTATGATTATTTTTATCAATATATCTATCTTTGTCCATTGAGGGCAATGTATATCTTAAGTGTGGGGGGTCTTTTATATCATCATTAGAAATCCCTGAATTGTGTCTTATTCTCACGTGAATCACTCACATCACTATTAGAATGATTGTTAATTAATTTATGATTTTTATTGATATGTCTTGAATTAAAACATAGGCATTTATTCGTTGATTATTTAAACTTTAAGACATTAGGGAATCAAGCATGATAAGTTGATTTTTGAAGAATTAAAAACTTTTAGGTTGTTTCCCCAAGTTTAAGTATTATCTTGAGTTGAAATTCACAAGTTTGAACATCAAAAAGCCATAATTTTTGTTAGATCTTAAGCCTTTAGAGCATATTTTACTCCTTTCATACTCACTTTTATTATGAGTGCGTCAGTATTAATTTGTTATTCTAGAACTTATTTGTTTATGCATGTCAAGACCACACCATTTGATTTGATATGTCAAGATGATAAAGGAACTTAGGTTTAACCCACTCACTCCACAAAAGCCTACCTTCATAATTAACTCTTAGTGAACCCCTTTGAGCCTAACAAGCCATTAATTGATTTACCCTCAATATTAACCCATAACCCATTATTGTTGAAATCCCCTAATTTGATCCCTATTTTTGTCGAGATCTGATTTGAACTAATTGCTTAGCTATGTTTTGCTCTTCTATGTATTTGATTTGTTCTTAAAAAACAGTTTACTTCAATACATATTAGTTGTAATTCGTCATTTTTGAGCGTAAGCGTCAATTCCATATTCTGAGAAGAAGCTCACTTGTATTCAACTGATGACTAGTCATTTTTCTAGCTAGGTAAATTTTCAATTCAATCTCGATTTTAACCTTTTTTTTTAGCTTGTGACCATACCCCCTAACCAAAGCCACGTTACAACCTTCTAAAAAGACCTTTTTGATTGATGTATCAGCTCATTGTATAGTGGTGGATATTTGATTTTCAAGCAAGCCTATGGTAATAACTTTTCATATTGACTAATGAGTGCCTTTATTGATGTCCTTAAACACCTTGAGTGATTTGAGTAAATCTTTAGTGAGGATGTTAAACTCTGTGATATTTTGATCAAAGGTAATCACTTAGATAAGGGGAGATACCTATGTTTTGGTGATGAAATGCTCAACTTGGAATGTTTGAAACTCTGATTTACTTTTAGTTGAATTTTCAATGTATGAATACTTATGGATTATTTTGAGATATTATTGATAAGGATTATAAATTGAGAAGAATTTATTTTGATTGTGAGTTGAGGATTTTGCTTGAGGACAAGCAAATTCTTAAGTGTGGGGGTATTTGATAAACAATAATTTATACATATTTTTATCCCATGCTTAGCACACTTATGGATGGTTTCTCCTTAGAATTTGTGAATTTGATGCTCCTAATCCTTTAATTTCATGTTTTATACTTAGGTGAGCATAAAAAAGTAAAAATAGCGAGAAACGGGCCAAAAATGGAGAAAATGGACCCACGTGGGAAATCAACATGGCCTAGACTTTCTCACATGGGTGTGTCACACAGTCGTGTCCTTTTGTCAGGATTGAAGCACAACTTACATGGGTATACTACACGCCCGTGCCTGTTCAACAGCCTTGACCATGGGCTAGAGTAATCGCACACGGGCGTGTCACACTAGCGTGTCCCTGCTGATCCCAAGTATAACCCTATTCGAAAAAGGCCAATTTTGGGGGTTCTTAGGCATTCTAAACCCTATTTAAACACCTGAGAAGGCACTTAAGAGGGGGCGTAGAATAGGAAGTAAGAAATTACTCAAAGAAAGCCAATTGATCCATCTCAGAAGCCGGATTCATCATCAAGACTAAAGATCTCCCTTCAAGTTCCTTCAAGAGTTTTTGAGTTTTCTTATGTTTTGTTATCTTTATGCTTTTGAGATGTTTCCTGTCATAAGTATGAACTAAACCCCCTAAATGCCTAAAGGGAATGAAACCTAAGACGAATCTTGTTATTATTATCTGATTTGTATGATAAATATTTGATTTGTTCTTAATTATGTGTTCTTAATTCTTTTTTTAATATTCCAAGATATTGATTCAAGTTAACGCTCTTATTCAGAGGAGGAATAGACCCTGTCTAAGAGTAAATTTGTCATAATTAAGCGGAGCTGATTGCGCACCTAGAGATAGGGTGACAAGATTTTACCAGATTAGGATGAAACCTAATAGGGGAATCCATAGATCGAGTTAATGCAATTCTAGGGTGTTAATTAGAAAGAGATTTCAATTATTCAACCTAGGGTTAGACGTTATTAGTCTCGAGAGAGATAATAATATAACTTAGGGATTTCTATGGATCAAGTCAAATGAATAAATCAACTGATTCAGAGTCAAATTACAAGTGAAGTCTCGGTGGATTTTTCCTTAGGTATTGTCTCAATCAATAAAATTCCCAAAAGTATTTTCCCAAGTTTTCTTTCTGTGCATTCTTAGTTATTAATTAGTTTGGATAACCAAGCCTCTTAATTTTTAGGCTAAATAATAAAAAGGAAGTAAATAATAGTTGTGACATCCCAAAATTGACCCTAGTCGGGATGTGGTTTCGGGACCACAAAACTGAGGCATAAAAAAATAATTTATAATTTATTTTGATGCCTATGATATGTGTTAATTCATGTGTGACATTTTTGATGTTTCGATTTAGAGTTATAAATGTGAATTTCACTAGAAAGGGCCTAGTAGTAAACATTGAAAGTATGATGGGGAAATGTGGGATGACTAGTTTATAATGCATGCAAAAATAAGGGATTTGCATGTCAAATTTCCCCCCCCTAACATGAAGTGGCCGGCCATGACAAGGAATCATGGGCTAAACATGTCATGAAACATGTTTTGTTGGTGCACTAGGGAGAAACAATAAACAAATGAGTATGGGTAATAAAGAAAGAAAAAAAATGTGTGTGTGTGAGTGAAACCCCCCTTGCCGTGCATTGTGGAAGAGAAAAGAAAAATTTTGTTCATCCATTTTCT
The DNA here is from genome assembly GCF_025698485.1 of Gossypium arboreum. Lineage (NCBI taxonomy): Eukaryota > Viridiplantae > Streptophyta > Magnoliopsida > Malvales > Malvaceae > Gossypium > Gossypium arboreum. Next base: position 79,674,808 of record NC_069079.1, on the reverse strand, counting down.
CTTCTTTGGCCGAAAATACTAAGGAAAAAGGAGGATTTTTGCTTCATGCTTGGTTTAGAAGAGAACTAGAAGGAGATTTGGCTATACTTGCATCAAGATTAAGGTATGTTTGAGGTTGTGTCATGAGATTCATGCTTGTTTTGGTTGCTAACTTGATGTGCATGTTAGCCATGGTTCAAATCCTTGTTATGCCATGGAAATGGTATTTGGCCAAGGTGGATTTTGTGTTAATGCCATTGCATGTTAAATATGAAGCTTGTTAATGGTGTATGTGATGGGGATTGATGGCTCTTGGACTTTCTTTTTAGTATTTTTGAGTGAGACATTAAGTTCTTTGCTTAATCATGACCAAAATGATGGTGTTGTGATGTATTCGGTCATGGTATATCCACAAGTATGATTCATGCATGTTGCATGGTAGGTAAGATTTGAGCTTTGAATATGTGTTTGCACATGATGAATTGGTATGACATATATACTATTTCAAGGTATATATTTGCTTGGGATGATGTTTTCGGTTATGTAGTACATGAGAGATGTGTATTGAGCTACAATATGTAATGCGTTAGTTAGTAAAATGCATGCTGTTTTGTGTGGTATTAAGTGCATAATCGGCCTCAACATGGGCATGCATATTCGCCACATGAGGGAAATTGGTGTGCATGCATTCGGTTAGAGGCAAGCATATTGATGCCTATTCTTGGCTTAGAAAATTGGCTAAGAGGAATACTAACTAAGGTGTTGAGTTCGATTCATGATTTTGTACATATGCGACTTTGATGCCTAATGAGTAGATATTTATATATTGGCTAGGCATCTTGAATTCCTCTTCCGATGCTCAAATGATAAAACCAATTTATTTGTTAAATTTAGCCCAAGAAGCTAGAGGTGGAGAATCAAGCAAAGGCAAAGGAAAGATAATCGAGTAGTCGATTGGAAATCGTTTCATCCAATATAAGGTAAGTCATAAAGCATACATTTGGCATTGATTTAAATGATCATAATATATATATGCAATTGTGTTTAATGAATTGATGTGTAAGTGGAAATGTATGTGTATGGAATGATGCCATTGTTGAATGTATAAAGGTAGTAAAATGCATAACGTATTGGTCTTGGCACTAAGTGTGCGGGTATAAATGGACACGGTGACAAGATTGGCACTAAGTGTCTTGGATTTAAAATTTGTACAGCACTAAGTGTGCGAATTTGATTATATAGCACTATGTGTGCGAGCTGATTATATAGCACTAAGTGTGCGGACTTATTATATGCTTTTGCATCACTATTGGCACTGAGTGTGCGATATTATCGAGTTGATCACGGACAGCGGATCGGGTGAGTACCTCGAGCTCATGATGAATAGAAAATACGTCCATGCTTGGGGTTGAATTGGTAAGCCTTAAATCTATGTGATGATTGAAATTGTATGGTTGTGCTGGAAAATGAGTTAATGTGTGAAAAATACTTCGATTATCTTGTTGTGTAGATTATGAAATGTGGATGTATGACTTGGTACGAGATTGGACCGAAAGGTCCGAGGTATTATGGTATAGATTCGATATGGATGAGTACCTAGCCTCGTTTGCTGTACATGTTGTAGTGACTTTATTAGTGGATTGATAAATGCTTATGACTTACTGAGTTGTAAACTCACTCAGTGTTTTCTTGTCACCCATTTTAGGTCACTTTGGGACTCGTGATCTTGTTGTGTGCTCGGAACCGTCGTTGAAGTCATCACACCGGCTGAAATCTTGTGGTATTGTTTTTTGTTGTTGAAGAACATTTGGCATGTATAGGCTATTATATTTTGTCGAATTGTGGGTTGTAAACTTTAAGCCATGTGAAAATGGCCTATGTGGTCGTCGAGTGGGATGCTAGAACCTATAGCCACGAGTCTTAGAAACTCAAATTTTGTTAAGGTGGCCATAATTTGTGTCATGTATGATGGATGATTAAGGCCAAGGAAAAATTCATGAAATTGGCATAGTCTACTGCAGTAACTGTTGCGGACAGCAGCAGTGAGATGAGATTGAAAAATCACTAAAAATAGTATAAGTAGAATTAAATAGTGAGTAAATTATGGAACTGATCCTTGATGAATCTATTTTATATGGACGAAACGAAACGACCATATGAGCAGTATACTGGGAGATATTAAAGTTCTCGTGAGACAGGGCCAGAACGATTTCTGGGTCCCCTGTCGTGACTTTGAAAATTTACCATAAATTATCCAGAAAGAATTAGGAGTCATGCCTTATATGTACAGATTCCATTTTGAGTCTAGTTTCATTAGAAACAAACGGCACTAGTATTAAAGCCCTGTACAGAAAGATATTCAAGTTGTAACGCGCGGAGGTCAGAGCAGTCGATCCCTGTAACATGGGTGACTTTAACTAATAAACTGTACCAATTGGCCCAACCAAAATTCTAAAAATAAATCCATGGATGGATATATGAGTCTAAATTCAGGAAAATTTACGAAACCAGTTTCCGAGTTTTGGAACTCGAGATATGATTTTAAGGCGACGGTGACGCAGTTTTCCAGCCTGTCCAGAAATGCCAAATTGGTCGGTACTTTAAGAGGATTTGTCTCGTTAACCCTCGTGTCCGACACCGGCGTCGGTCACGAGTTAGGGTGTTACAATTTTATTGGTATCAGAGCTATGGTTTAGTCGGTTCTAGGACTACCATAGCGTGTGAGTCTAGCTATACATGCCAAATTGATAGTGCTTAATAATGTGATGACTTGACGGTTGAAATTTTTGTTTTGATTAGCGATGGAACCCGGTAGAGAGACCCTTGGCGGATGACGTTGAAAGTGTAGCGGCTGCTCTGCGCAAGGGACACCGCTGTTGAGCCTCAGTCATCCGCGAATAATCAAAATGAAGGGCGAAACAAGCCTTCTTCACTATGATGAATGAGTGGGTCATAATATGCCCGAACCAACCCGGCTGTCCAACCATTCCCGAATTTAAATACTCCACCCCAAGACTCGCAATGCCTCCGATTCTTGATCCCGTGAGGCTGAGTAAACCACCGTGGACTTGATTAGGAAGCGTGGGGCCGAGGAGTTCAAGGCCATAGTTCTTGATGATGCCGAAAAGGCCGAGTTCGCTCGATAACACCATTAGAGTGTTAGATGATCGTCGTGCACACCCGACGAATGTCTTAAGTGTGCTATATCCTTGTTAAGAGACTCGACTTACTATTGGTGGAGGACTTTAATTTCCATAGTCCCAAATGAACGAGTTACTTGGGATTTCTTCCAATCCAATTTCGAAAGAAATACATTAGTCAACGGTTCATCGATCGAAGCGTAAGGAATTCTTGGAACTCAAGCAAGGCCGGATGATCAGATCGAATCTGAACATGAGTTCGTAAGACTTAGTCGGTATGCTCGGGAGTGTGTGGCTGATGAGGTTGCGATGTGCAAAAGATTTGAAGAAGGATTGAATGAAGAGTTAAAGTTACTAGTGGGAATTTTGGAGATAAAGGAGTTCGTGACACTAGTCGAACGAGCACGCAAGGCGGAAGAACTTGGGAGGAGAAGAAGAAGGCTGAATTTGAAGCAAGAGATTACCGTAAAAGATCGATTGAGTAAAGCTCCGTTCTCGGCTGTAAAGAGGTTCGGGGAGGACACCGATGAAGTCGAGGACGATTGCGGGAATTTCCATTAGAGCCCGACCATTGACGGACTCCGAGCTACTTGAGTAGCTAGTGTGGGCAATAATCGTCAAGAGAGACCTGAATGCCCCCAATGTGGAAGACGACACCTAGGTGAATGTTGGGGTAAGTCTCATTAATAGGGCCTGTTATGGATGCGGTTCAAGGACCACTTCATTAGAGATTGCACGGAGCTAGATGAGAGGAATAAGACGCAAGGTGCAAGACCTAGTGGAACGACGGTGGAGGTAGGCCCCGAGAATCTCGGAGGTAGGGGTGGTAATCGAGAGGAGCCTCTAATACGGCCGTCCGATCCGAGACCGTGCTCTGCTAGAGCATATGCCATCCAGCACGAGAGGAGGCATCCTCCCCGACGTTATCACTGGTACTTTTACTCTCTTTGATACTATTGTGATTGCATTGATTGACCCGGCTCTACTCACTCATATGTATGTGAAACCTTAGCATCCAAGAAGACTCTACCGTTGAGTCTCTTGAGTTCGTAATTCAGTGTCAAACCCTTTGGGTCAATACGTGCTTGTTGATAAAGTGTGCAAGAGATGCCCCTAATAATTCGAGAATCTGCTTTTCCTACCGATCGATGCTTCTACCATTTCATGAATTCGATGTTATTCTTGGTATGGATTGGTGACCGTACATGATGCAAGGTGGTGGACGCAAAAGGAAAACCATTAATTTGAGGAGTGCAAATAATGAGGTAGTCCGAGTCGAGTCTCTTGATTTAAAGGAGTGCCGCAATAATATCTTCTATGACCGTCGAAGATATGTGAAAAGGGGTGTGAAACATACCTTGCGTATGTGTTTGGGAGTAAAGAGACGGAAAGGAAACTCGAATCGGTACCAGTGGTTTGTGAGTATTCAGATGTTTTTCCGAGGAGTTACCGGATTGCCACCGGTTCGAGAAGTGGAATTCGCATCGGTTGTACCGGTACTACGCCGATTTCAATAGCCCCGTATCGTATGGCATTAACGGAATTAAAGGAATTGAAGGTTCAATTGCAAGAATTGACGGATAGAGGTTTCGCTCGACCGAGTTTTTCTCCATGGGCGCTTTTGTATTGTTTGTGAAGAAGAAGGACGGAACCATGAGGTTGTGCATCGACTATCGTCAACTCAATAAAGTGACGATAAAGAATAAATATCCATTGCCACGAATTGACGATTTGTTTGATCAATTAAAGGGAGCCTCGGTGTTTTCAAAGATAGATTTGAGGTCGGGGTACTATCAGTTGAGGGTCCGAGAATCGGACATACCCAAAACCGCTTTTAGAACGAGGTATGGTCACTACGAATTCTTGGTGATGCCGTTTGGGCTCACTAATGCCCCTGCGGTGTTTATGGATTTAATGAATAGAATTTTCAGGCCATACTTGGATCGGTTCGTAGTTGTATTTATCGATGACATTTTGGTCTATTCGAGAGATGAAACCGAACATGCTGAACACCTGAGGCTAGTGTTGCAAATCTTACGAGATAAGCAGTTATACGCAAAGTTCAGTAAATGTGAATTTTGGTTGAAAGAGGTTAGCTTTTTGGGGCACGTGGTGTCCGCATCGGGTGTCAGGGTGGACCCGAACAAAATTTCGGCCATAGTCGATTGGAAACCACCAAGGAATGTTACCGAAGTTAGGAGCTTTTTGGGGCTTGCCGGTTATTACCGACGATTTGTAAAAGGTTTCTCGACGATAGCCACGCCAAATGACGGCTACTCCAAAAGGATGTTAAGTTCGAATGGACGGAGAAATGTCGAAAAGTTTCGATCAACTGAAAGCTTATTTGGTGAAGCCCCAATTCTAGTGCAACCCGAATCGGGCAAAGAGTTTGTCATTTATAGTGACGCATCCCTACTTGGGTTGGGTTGCGTATTGATGCAAGAAGGGCGAGTTGTGGCCTATGCGTCGAGACAGTTAAAGCCACATGAGAAAAATTATCCGACCCATGATCTCGAATTGGTCGCCATCGTATTCGCCTTAAAGATATGGCGACATTACTTATTTGGTGAGAAGTGCCATGTGTATTCGGATCACAAAAGTCTCAAATATTTGATGACTCAAAGAGACTTAAATCTGCGACAAAGACGATGGCTCGAGTTGTTAAAAGATTATGAACTCGTTATTGATTATCACCGGGAAAGGCCAATGTGGTTGCGGATGCCTTAAGTCGAAATCTTTGTTTGCTTTTCTGAGCGATGAATGTACACTTGTCTATTCTACCCGACAATGTGTTAGTAGCGAATTGAAGGCCAAACCATTGTTGGCTCATCAAATTCGGGAAGCTCGAAAGTTGATGAGGAGTTGCTTGCAAAGCGGGCTGAGTGTGTTCTGAGCAAGGAATCAGAGTTTCAAATTGATGATGACGATTGTTTAAGGTTTAGAAGTCGTCTGTGTGTTCCAAAGAATTCGGAACTTATTTCGATGATTCTAAATGAAGCCCATTGTAGTCGAATGTCAATCCACCCGGGTAGTACTAAAATGTACAATGACCTGAAACGCCAATTTTGGTGGCCCGGTATGAAACGAGACATTTCTGAATTTGTTTCAAGGTGTCTGATATGTCAACAAGTGAAAGCGGAACATCAAGTGCCATCGGGATTACTTCAGCCGATCATGATACCCGAATGGAAATGGGATCGAGTCACAATGGACTTTGTATCCGGACTGCCATTGTCAGTGAGTAAGAAGGATGCGATTTGGGTCGTTGTCGATAGACTAACTAAGTCGGCTCACTTTATCCCCGTACGTACGGATTTTTCAATGGACAAATTAGCGGAATTGTACGTTTCTCAGATTGTGAGATTACACGGGGTGCCTATTTCTATCGTGTCGGATAGAGACCCAAGATTCACGTCGCGATTTTGGAAGAAATTGCAAGATGCTTTGGGTACCAAGCTGCATTTTAGCACCGCTTTTCATCCCCAAACCGATGGTCAATCCGAACGGATAATTCAAATACTCGAGGATATGTTGAGATGTTGCATCCTTGAGTTTAGTGGTTCATGGGAACGGTATTTACCTTTGATTGAATTCGCCTACAACAATAGCTTTCAATCAAGCATTAAGATGGCGCCTTACGAGGCTTTATACGATCGTAAATGCCGTACCCCATTATTCGGGTGAACTTAGTGAAGGTAAATTCTTGAGGTTGATTTGGTTAAGGATGCCGAGCAAAAGTTCGAGTAATTCGTGAAAGTTTGAAAGTCGCCGGATCGCCAAAAGTCGTATGCGGATTTGAAAAGAAAAGATATTGAATATCAGGTTGGAGACAAGGTCTTTCTCAAAGTTTCACCTTGGAAGAAGGTGCTTAGATTTGGTCGTAAGGGCAAATTGAGTCCGAGGTTTATCGGGCCATATGAAGTATCCGAACGAGTTGGGCCAGTCGCATATCGATTAATTTTGCCCCCTGAGCTCGAAAGGATTCACAACGTTTTTCATGTCTCGATGCTTGACGATATAGGTCGATCCATCGCACGTAATTGCTCCATCCGAGATTGAGATTCACCTAATTTGAGCTATGAAGAGGAACCGGTTCGCATTATGATGCGTGAAGTAAAAGAGTTACATAATAAGAAAATCCCGTTGGTGAAGGTGTTGTGGCATAAACACGGAATTGAAGAAGCCACTTGGGAACTTGAGGACTCTATGAAAGAGCGATACCCGAGCCTATTTACGGTAAGATTTTCGGGACGAAAATTTCTTAAGTGGGGAGAGTTGTGACATCCCAAAATTGACCCTAGTCGGGATGTGGTTTCGGGACCACAAAAGCGAGGCATAAAAAATAATTTATAATTTATTTTGATGCCTATGATATGTGTTAATTCATGTGTGACATTTTGATGTTTCGATTTAGAGTTATAAATGTGAATTTCACTAGAAAGGGCCTAGTAGTAAACATTGAAAGTATGATGGGGAAATGTGGGATGACTAGTTTATAATGCATGCAAAAATAAGGATTTGCATGTCAAATTTCCCCTAACATGAAGTGGCCGGCCATGACAAGGAATCATGGGCTAAACATGTCATGAAACATGTTTTGTTGGTGCACTAGGGAGAAACAATAAACAAATGAGTATGGGTAATAAAGAAAGAAAAAAAAATGTGTGTGTGTGAGTGAAACCCCCCCTTGCCGTGCATTGTGGAAGAGAAAAGAAAAATTTTGTTCATCCATTTTCTCTTCTTTGGCCGAAAATACTAAGGAAAAAGGGAGGATTTTTGCTTCATGCTTGGTTTAGAAGAGAACTAGAAGGAGATTTGGCTATACTTGCATCAAGATTAAGGTATGTTTGAGGTTGTGTCATGAGATTCATGCTTGTTTTGGTTGCTAACTTGATGTGCATGTTAGCCATGGTTCAAATCCTTGTTATGCCATGGAAATGGTATTTGGCCAAGGTGGATTTTGTGTTAATGCCATTGCATGTTAAATATGAAGCTTGTTAATGGTGTATGTGATGGGGATTGATGGCTCTTGGACTTTCTTTTTAGTATTTTTGAGTGAGACATTAAGTTCTTTGCTTAATCATGACCAAAATGATGGTGTTGTGATGTATTCGGTCATGGTATATCCACAAGTATGATTCATGCATGTTGCATGGTAGGTAAGATTTGAGCTTTGAATATGTGTTTGCACATGATGAATTGGTATGACATATATACTATTTCAAGGTATATATTTGCTTGGGATGATGTTTTCGGTTATGTAGTACATGAGAGATGTGTATTGAGCTACAATATGTAATCGTTAGTTAGTAAAATGCATGCTGTTTTTGTGTGGTATTAAGTGCATAATCGGCCTCAACATGGGCATGCATATTCGCCACATGAGGGAAATTGGTGTGCATGCATTCGGTTAGAGGCAAGCATATTGATGCCTATTCTTGGCTTAGAAAATTGGCTAAGAGGAATACTAACTAAGGTGTTGAGTTCGATTCATGATTTTGTACATATGCGACTTTGATGCCTAATGAGTAGATATTTATATATTGGCTAGGCATCTTGAATTCCTCTTCCGATGCTCAAATGATAAAACCAATTTATTTGTTAAATTTAGCCCAAGAAGCTAGAGGTGGAGAATCAAGCAAAGGCAAAGGAAAGATAATCGAGTAGTCGATTGGAAATCGTTTCATCCAATATAAGGTAAGTCATAAAGCATACATTTGGCATTGATTTAAATGATCATAATATATATATGCAATTGTGTTTAATGAATTGATGTGTAAGTGGAAATGTATGTGTATGGAATGATGCCATTGTTGAATGTATAAAGGTAGTAAAATGCATAACGTATTGGTCTTGGCACTAAGTGTGCGGGTATAAATGGACACGGTGACAAGATTGGCACTAAGTGCGGATTTAAAATTTGTACAGCACTAAGTGTGCGGATTTGATTATATAGCACTATGTGTGCGAGCTGATTATATAGCACTAAGTGTGCGGACTTATTATATGCTTTTGCATCACTATTGGCACTGAGTGTGCGATATTATCGAGTTGATCACGGACAGCGGATCGGGTGAGTACCTCGAGCTCATGATGAATAGAAAATACGTCCATGCTTGGGGTTGAATTGGTAAGCCTTAAATCTATGTGATGATTGAAATTGTATGGTTGTGCTGGAAAATGAGTTAATGTGTGAAAAATACTTGATTATCTTGTTGTGTAGATTATGAAATGTGGATGTATGACTTGATGCGAGATTGGACCGAAAGGTCCGAGGTATTATGGTATAGATTCGATATGGATGAGTACCTAGCCTCGTTTTTGTACATGTTGTAGTGACTTTATTAGTGGATTGATAAATGCTTATGACTTACTGAGTTGTAAACTCACTCAGTGTTTTCTTGTCACCCATTTTAGGTCACTGGGACTCGTACTGTTGTGTGCTCGGAACCGTCGTTGAAGTCATCACACCGGCTGAAATCTTGTGGTATTGTTTTTTTGTTGTTGAAGAACATTTGGCATGTATAGGCTATTATATTTTGTCGAATTGTGGGTTGTAAACTTTAAGCCATGTGAAAATGGCCTATGTGGTCGTCGAGTGGGATGCTAGAACCTATAGCCACGAGTCTTAGAAACTCAAATTTTGTTAAGGTGGCCATAATTTGTGTCATGTATGATGGATGATTAAGGCCAAGGAAAAATTCATGAAATTGGCATAGTCTACTGCAGTAACTGTTGCGGACAGCAGCAGTGAGATGAGATTGAAAAATCACTAAAAATAGTATAAGTAGAATTAAATAGTGAGTAAATTATGGAACTGATCCTTGATGAATCTATTTTTATATGGACGAAACGAAACGACCATATGAGCAGTATACTGGGAGATATTAAAGTTCTCGTGAGACAGGGCCAGAACGATTTCTGGGTCCCCTGTCGTGACTTTGAAAATTTACCATAAATTATCCAGAAAGAATTAGGAGTCATGCCTTATATGTACAGATTCCATTTTGAGTCTAGTTTCATTAGAAACAAACGGCACTAGTATTAAAGCCCTGTACAGAAAGATATTCAAGTTGTAACGCGCGGAGGTCAGAGCAGTCGATCCCTGTAACATGGGTGACTTTAACTAATAAACTGTACCAATTGGCCCAACCAAAATTCTAAAAATAAATCCATGGATGGATATATGAGTCTAAATTCAGGGAAAATTTACGAAACCAGTTTCCGAGTTTTGGAACTCGAGATATGATTTTTAAGGCGACGGTGACGCAGTTTTCCAGCCTGTCCAGAAATGCCAAATTGGTCGGTACTTTAAGAGGATTTGTCTCGTTAACCCCTCGTGTCCGACACCGGCGTCGGTCACGAGTTAGGGGTGTTACAATAGTACTTGTAGTTCCTTTGGGTTCGATAATACGGTCTTGCTGAACTATACTACTGTTCGATAGGTACACTTGCCTTAATCATGATAATAAGTTAGTCTCAAGAATGATTCATTTATAAATTTTTAAAACTTGTTACGAATATCACGCATCAAGATAAAATTTGCGTATTGATGAATCTAGAACTTATGCAGAAGTTTTTGTACGAGGCTAGGTAGTAACACGTTTTTTATCCAAGAGTAATAAAATGTGCAGTTATATAAAGTAGATATGCTAGTGATTGTGTATGTAACATGGTATTTTTGGATTCGTATTCAAATGACGATATGTCAACAGATAAAAGTTGAAAATCAAGTGTATTCAGGACTAATACCATCTGTGATAATACTAGTCTGCTGTGAGATAGCATTGCTATCGATTCCGTATTGAAATTATTATATCTCTAAAAAGGAAGATGTAAATTTAATTGCGGTTAATCATCTAACAAAGAAATATTCGTATGATCATTTTAATATGTACAAAGTTCTTAATTGACAGATCAACTACGTTGTGTGTTCCTGAAAGAGTAATTTAGAAATCTGACACTATGTTCTAAACTTCAAAGGTTATTGGAAAGAGATATATGAAGTTAAGTCGGTTTGTGATTCTGAGAAATTAGTGAAAGTGATTCATAAGAGTTAGAAGCGACACCTTCTGGTAAGATTTTCGTGGACGAAAATCCCTAAAGGGGGAGAGTTATAACAACCCGATTTTAGGCCTAATCGGAACAGTGGTTTCGGGACCACAAATTTGAGGTCATAAAATTTAGTTTAGTATTATTTTTAGGTCAACAACATGATAATATGATTTTGCAAAAATTTTGTTAAGAAATTTTATCGTTTGAATGCTCAATTTGTGAAAAAGGACTAAATCGCATAAAGTGCTAAAGTTGTGTTCTATTAGCTAAATGTGTTAAATAGCTATAGAACTTAAAATTTGAGGTTTGTATTGAGTAATTAGACCACTATATGTGTGAGTGGATGTACAGGAGTGTAATAAATGAAAAGTCAAGGTAGGTGGAGTTTGGTATTTTGATGACTTAAGATAGATTAAATAAAAGAAAATAAAATGGCCATCTTTTTCATTCCTTCATGCACTGAAAATTACAACAAGAATAGCCATTTGGGAGCTCGGAATTTTGACAAAGAGAAACCCTCTACATGTAAGTCATTTTGGTGTTAGGTTTTCTTGATTTTTATGTTTTTAGAACCCTTGAAGCTTAAACTAGCTAAATAGGGGACTAATCTGCAATATGATTGGAAATATAGAGTTTTTCTGTGAGAGTATATTTGCTATTTTTAAAGTTTAATGGAAGAAAATGAATCCTTGTTGTGTGTTGAATAACTTTAGTTAAGGGACTTTTGATGAAAATGTGAAATAGGGACTAATTTGTGAAATGTGAAATTTATCAGTTAAATGTGTGAAATTGTGAAATGTGTGAGCTGCTATAGGCATGAAAATGATTCGACTATAAATGGGTAGTAAAGAAATTGAACACAATTCATTTTATGAGCCTAGGGGCAAATTTGTAAATATGTCAAACTTTAGGGGCAAAAATGTAATTTTCCATAATATGATTTTTGGATCATATTGAATAATGTGACTAATAAATAGGCTAAATATGATATTATAGATCAAAGAAAATGAGATTTGGGCCTAGAACAGGGGAAAAACATGAAATTGACGGTTAGGTCCCTTTTTGCCATTTCAGTATCGAGGTAAGTTCATGCGTAAATAATGCAACCTTATGTTATGTATTTACTATTTCAATATTGCATGAATTGTATACATCTATTTTTATGAAATTGATTAATGACGATTTTGACAAAGTTTCGAGAATGAGAAATCTCGATTTAACGTCAAGGGTAGAATACAAATGTCATGATATTAGGACTACCAAGATCCTGATAAGACCATATCTGGGATATGGCACCGGTATGTGATTTCGTATAACACCATGTTAGGGACATAACATTGATATGATATTCAATGTAAGACCATATCCAGGACACTGGCGTTGATACTGTACTAAGAGTATAAGATCCCCGAGCATCCATAGTATTTCAATGTGTTCAACGAGTAAATAAAAGATGAGTATGAGAATGAAATTACTACGAGTAAGCAGGCATGTACATAAGCCTATAATCGTAAATTCATGATTATTGTGGAAATAATTGTTTATTACCCATTGTGGTTGATAGTGCACATACTTGTGATGTTGGATATATGATAAATATAAATGATGATTATGTGTTAGGCTGTTGGGCCGAATTGAGATATGATCTAATATGCTTATATGCTTGAATTGTATTTCAATAGGTATGTTAAGAACGAGAAAGTATGTGACTATATTATGAGTCGTACAGGTATGTTCATAGAACTCATGTGAAATGGATTTAGTATATGATGAATTCTTGGTGAGAATGTACATGAACAAGTATACTTGTGAAATATTGATAACCTTGTGACAAATGATCTACATTTATGATAAATGGATGCATGTTAAGATTTGATAATGATCATGTTATTGGCTTAGAAGCCTAATTGATTTGTGATATTTTACGGTTCATTTATTTAAATTGTGTTTCATTGGTTATGAAGAAAAGAAAAACGGGCATAATTTCCGAATGAAGTCATTATGAGAATATAGTAAGATACGAGCTTGACAAGTGAAAGGTGGTCGAACTATATGTTGAAATTATGATTACTCATAAATGATGTGCATGTGATTAGGAGGATGGAAATAACTTGTTAAATAATGTGTAAGTTATATTGGAGAGACTATGGTGGTTAGGTTAATGACAAAGCATGTAAATGGTATTTATAAGATAAAAGAGTAAGCATTATGAACGAGTAAGCGGTAATCATGAGAATTAATACAATTTGTATTAATAATGTTCTTATGGATTGGTAAATTAAATGGATGTTAATAATTGTTTATTATTTGCATATAAACTTTCTAAGCGCTAAAGCTTACTCCCCTTACTTTCACATCTCTTATAGGTTAACTTAACTAGTTCGGGTTGGAGATTGCCGGAGAGGCCATCATACTATCAAGCTATCACCATGAATTCAACTAGATTGAGTCTATGGCATGTATAGGGACTTTTTGTTTTGAGTAATTATGTTATTGTAAATGTGGCCAAATGAGTTGGCTTAGAATGGCTTGTGGTTCAATTTGTATGAGGCCATGAGATGTGGCTCATATTGATTGTTTGGTTGTAAACCTAATTGTTTATGCATGCATGTGTCTATGCAATTGTAATGTGGTTGATTTTTGTGTGTATGTAATGGAATGTGTTGTGGCTATGGATGTTTGATGATGGAATTGTGAATGAAATGCATGATTACAATTAAGATTTGAATATGTTAAATAGAAGTAATCTACCACACTTAGAGCATGCAAAATTATAAATTTGGCTTGACAAAGTATGAAGTCTTATGCATGTGTAAATAAAGATGAAATGATCATGATCATGTCTTGTTTATGTATGTTTAAGTGCTCAATTATGCGTTTCTAAATGCCAATGAAGTCATGTTTGTGTATGCACAATTAAGGATGGCAATTGGCTTGGAAAATAGCCTCAATAATTGTCCACACGGGTAGACACACAGGCATGTGTCTAGGCCGTGTCTGACACACGATTTACCTAATGGGCGTGTGGTTAGGCTGTGTGCCCCCTGCTCCCTAATTAATGCAAAATAGAATGCCCAGTAGTAAACATATGGGTAGAGACACGGTCGTGTGAGGGACACGGCCTCAGACATGGGCGTGTGCCTTGGTCGTGTGAAGTCTGCACATGATTATTGGAATTTAATTCGCCACACGGCCTAAGCACATTGGCGTATGACTTGGCCGTGTGACCTTATTTTGTTGATGACGTCATAAACAAAGAGTTACACGGACTAAGGACATAGACGTGTCCTAAGCTACATGGGGATGTGTCACCACATGGCTTACTCACACGGGCGTGTGACTCCCCAACACATGAAAAATTTCTAAGTGTGGTTAAAGATCCAAAAGTTTTCAGTTTAGCCCCGAACCACCCTCGATGTATGTTTTGGGCCTCGTGGGCCCATATAATGGATGATATGCATGTCAGTGAAAAGTTTATAATTTGGACAGAAAATGTTTTGATTTTGTAAGATTTTCTGAGTTTATGTCCAGTAACGCCTTGTACCCTATTTTGGCATCGAATACGGGTAAGGGGTGTTACATGAAGATCCAAGATTGCAGTTGAGACTTTTTCTTAAAGTCTGTGACTCATTCAGGCAGCAGGGTGTCCCTGAATATGCCCTTAGATTAAAATTATTCCATTATTCATTGCGAGATCATGCCAAATCATGGTTGAATGCATTACCATTAGGTACGATGGAATCTTGGAATAAAACGTGTCAGAGATTTCTACTTAGGTACAATCCTCCCAACATGAATGCCAAGCTTAGAAATCACAATACATCTTTTAGGCAATCAGAAGATGAAACATTATATGAAGCATGGGAACATTTCAAGGAGCTAATTAAAAAATGTTCGGTGTATGGTTTTTAGCATTGGACACAGATGGAACTGTTCTACAATGGGTTAAATGCTCATACGTGAATGGTGCTGGATGCATCTACTAATAGGATGTTGCTTGAAAAATCTTACAATGAATCATACAAAATTCTAGAAACAATAGCAAACAATGACTATTAGCACCCCACTATAAGAGTTGGTACTGGTAGAAGAGTTGCTAGAGCAATGGAACATGACACAATTACATCTTTAATATCTAAGTTATCATCTTTAACAAATATGATTAAAACTTTAAAAATAGCCTCTACAGTGTATGAGATGAATGTTGTAGAACTAGCATGCATATACTATGGAGAAGATCATGTTTTTAATGAATGCCCAACCAATCCAGCCTTTACGTATTACATGGGAAATTTTAATCATAGTAACAACAATCCCTATTCCAACATATACAATCCAGGGTGGAAACAACACCCAAATTTCAGTTGGAGTAATCAAGGAATGAGAAATGCAAGCAATGTTAATAGATAGAATGTGGCTGGTGTACCACCTGGATACAGCCAACCAACTTCACGGCAAAATGTGCATCAAAGTTCATTATCTTCAACATTAACTATGGAAGCTCTATTAAAGGAGTATGTGGCTAAGAATGATGTGATTATTCACAGCCAGTCAGCTTTCTTAAGAGCTTTGGAGAATCAAGTGGGACAAATTGCCACTACATTAAGTTCCAAACAACAAGGGCATTGCCTAGTGACACAAAAAGGTCTCGATCTCAAGGAAAGGAAGAATGTAAGGCCATAACACTCCGAAGTGGAACTTAGCTCCCAAGAGTTGTGAATGATACCTTTATTGAAGAGGAAAGTTTAGAAGTTCCTGAAACCACAACTTTTGAATTAATAGTGGAACAAAGTACAAAAGATAAGAGTAAACAGAAGTATATAGAAGCAAATTCATCTTGTAAAGCCAATACAAATGTCATGGAAAAACAACCTCAACAAATGGAAGGAAGGCCACCGCCACCTTTTCCCCAACTCTTCCAAAAGTCAAAGCAAGATATGCAATTTAAGAAATTTCTAGAGGTCTTAATGCAATTACACGTCAATATTCCTTTGATAGGAGCATTAGAACAAATGCTTAACTATGTGATATTAATGAAAGATATCCTATCCAATAAGAGAAAGTTAGGGGAGTTTAAAACTGTTTCACTTATTGAAGGGTGCATAATAATGCTGAAGAACAAACTACCACTGAAATTAAAAGATCCAGGGAGTTTTCACTATACCTTGCTCAATTGGAAACCATTATGTAGGCAAAGCATTATGCGATTTAGGTGCAAGTATCTATCCAATGCTTATGTCTAATGCCTATGTCTGTTTTCAGTAAACTCGGGATAGGAGAGGCAAGACGAACAACAGTCACACTACAACTAGCTAATAGATGATACATCCATGCAGAAGGTAAAATTGAAGATGTACTGGTAAGAGTTGACAAGTTCATTTTTCTAGCAGGTTTTATTATTCTAGAATGTGAAGCAGATAAAGAGGTACCCATAATACCTGAACAACTTTTCTTAGCAACTAGTAGAACATTGATTTATGTACAGAAATGTGAATTAACCATGAGAATTAATGATCAAAAGTTGACATTTAACATGTTTGATTCTTTAAAGTATGCAGACCTGGATGAAAAATGGCATGCTGTTGAATTTGTTGACATTGTTCAGGAAGAATTTTAGGACATATGCACAACAATTCTGATGTAGACTTTAATGAATTAAATGAAACAAAATTGACTGAAAAATTTAGATAACTAATGGAAATTCAACAATCTGGAAATGGATTCATGAGGAGCTTTAAACCATTAGACTTATCAGATTAATCTTTCAATCCTCATTGATCGTCAATAGAAGATCCACCTATGTTGGATTTGAAGCCATTACCAATGCATTTGAAGTACGCCTATTTGGGAGATAACAATACACTACCTGTAGCTATCTCTGCCAGGCTTACAACAGACTAGGAGATACAATTATTGGAAGTCTTAAAAAAATCCAAGAAAGCTTTACGATGGTCAATTATGAATATCAAAGGAATTAACCCAGCAATTTGCATGCATAAAATAATACTTGAAGGTTTCCATGGTAAATCTATTGAATAGAAAATGAGACTAAATCCTGACATGAAGGAAGTAGCTAAAAATGAGATTATCAAATGGTTGGATGCTGGAATTATATACCCAATTTCTAATAGCTCTGGGTGAGCCCTGTTCAGTTTGTAACAAGAAAGGAGGGGTCACTGTAGTCAACAATGATAACAATGAACTCATTCCTACACATACTATCATAGGTTGGAGAGTTTGTTTGGATTATTGAAACCTCAACAAAGAAACAAAGAGGGACCATTTCCTTCTGCCTTTTATAGTTAGATGTTGGACAGACTAGCAGGGAAAGCCTTCTACTATTTTTTAAATGGCTACTCAGGGTACAACCAAATTGCCATATCCCCTACTGATCAAGAAATGATTACATTCACCTATCCTTATGGAACATTTGCTTTTAAAAGAATGCCATTTGGGTTATGTAACGCCCCTACAACATTCCAATGTTGCATGATGGCAATATTTTTTGACATGGTGGAGAAGTTCCTTAAAGTATTCATGGATGATTTCTCGGTGTTTGGCGACACTTTTAAAGACTGTTTGAAAATTTTGTAGTTAGTACTTTGCTGATGTCAAGAAACAA
The DNA here is from genome assembly GCF_025698485.1 of Gossypium arboreum. Classification (NCBI taxonomy): domain Eukaryota; kingdom Viridiplantae; phylum Streptophyta; class Magnoliopsida; order Malvales; family Malvaceae; genus Gossypium; species Gossypium arboreum. Next base: position 79,657,012 of record NC_069079.1, on the reverse strand, counting down.
ATCTTGTGCTAAATTGAGAAAAATGTCACTTTATGGTTTGTGAAGGCATTGTTTTGGGCGACAAGGTTTCATAGTAAGGAATTGTAGTTAACAAAGCAAAAATAGAAGTCATTAAAAAATTGCCATCACCCACTTAAGTGAAAGGAATTAGAAGCTTCCTTGGTCATGTTGGATATTACCGTCACTTTATCAAGGAATTTTCTAGGATATCCAAAACCTCTATGTCAATTGATGGAACAAAAAAGGCCATTTCATTTTGAAGAGTTATGATCAAAATCGTTCTAAGAGTTGAAGGAGAGATTAATTACAGCACCTTTAGTCACTGCACCAGACTAGACTATACCTTTTAAGTTGATGTGTGATGCAAGTGACTTTGTTATGGGAGCAGTTCTGGGGTAAAGAAAAGCCAAGATGTTTCATGCTATATATTATACCAGTCACACGTTGATAAATTCACAGCTCAATTATACCAGTACGGAGAAAGAATTATTAGCGGTGGTATTTGCCTTTGAAAAATTCAGAGCTTATTTAGTGGGCACCAAAGTTACAATTTATACAGACCATTTTACCATTAAATACTTGGTGACAAGAAAAGAGGCCAAGCCCAGACTCATTAGATAGATATTGTTGCTGCAGAAATTTGATTTGGAGATCAAAGATAGGAAAGGCACTGAAAATCAAGTGGCTAATCACTTGTCACGATTGGAAGCAGGGACTAATTCTGGTGATAGTCAGATTATTGTTGGCTATGGCATTTCCATGCTATGCTGATATTGTTAACTTTCTAGTATGTGGGTTGCTGCCACCTGAACTCAATCATCAAGGACAAAGGAAATTCCTTCACGATGTCAAGCAATATTACTGGGATGAGCCATTTCTATTCAAGCAGTTTGCAAATCAAGTAATTCAAAGATGTATTCTAGATGATGAAATTCAAAGTATCCTGTATCACTATCATTCTGCACCTTATGGCGGACATTTTGGAAGCATGCGAACTACTGCAAAGGTTCTCCAATTTGGTTTTTGTAACACCCCTAACCCAAAACCATCATCAAAACAGGGTTACGGAGCATTACTAGAACTTACAGATGAAACAAATAGATATTCTACACCATACAGTATTCATGTCTGAAATCAATCAAAAAGTTCCTTACATGAAACCTCGAGGTCCAAAACATGCATTAGAAATGAGTCGGGACTAAACTGGGTACTAAGAAAATTTTTTGAAAAATTTAAAAATTTTTCCTAGATGCAAGGGTCACACACCCGTGTGGTCAAGCCGTGTGGCTCACACGGCTAGGGATACGCCCGTGTCTCAGACCGTGTAACTCTCTGACTTGGGTCGCATGGCCAATCCACACGCCCGTGTGCTAGGCCGTGTGATCAATTCTGAGCATTCTGTTTTGACATTTTAAAGATGCAGGGAGCACATGGCCAAATCACACACCTATGTGCTAGGCCATATGTCACACAAGGCTAAGACACACGCCTATGTCTCTGGCCGTGTAGACAAAAATAGGCTATATTCCAAGCCACATTTCTTACCCAATTGGTCTTCCTCTTACACCAATACTTAAACATATTTACAAGCCATTTTAAAATAATTAATTCAAGTCAAAACAAAGTCTCATGTATGACATATCATCACATACAACTAATGTGCTCTTAAACACCTCAATGACACATTACCATCATGTAATTAAATATACAAACTTACTTAACTTATTGAAGTCACCTATATGCATATTTTATCAAATATGTTAGAATTAATTTTCAATATGCCAACATGATTTCTATCATCAATCATTTAAGCACACACTAAACATGTTATAGCCTCATTTATACATATCAAAACATGTTCATCTTAAGCCATTCCAATGGATAGTTATAACCCAAACATTTACATGCCAACATTGGCTAATTAACCTACACATGCCATTATAACCATAATTAATTTACCACATATACTAAGATGCACCGATGGATAGTGTGGGTGATCTCCACCGATGCTTTCAATCCAACGAGCTTCTGAATTACTATAGAACAAGGGAAAATAAAACAGAGTAAGCATGAAATGCTTAGTAAGTTCGTATAACATGGTAAATAACTTACCACATATTTATGTTCAAAATAAACATGTAAGGCACTATCAACCAATTTTATCACAAGCCTTAAACACATATCCTCATCATGTTAGCAAAGTAATCACATATAATAGTCTTTAATCATGGATGAACAAATTCATCAAGCATGATCCACATTCATGTAACAACCAATTCATGCATCATTATATCAGGTACTATTATTTCCATTACCTCATGTACATACAGGTAATAGTTCGTTTCTAAGTCATACTATCTCATATAAACATCAAGAATCATGTATGGGCTCAATAACAACCAAATTCCCATACACAAGTACTTTGCACATCATGAATTCAAATAATATATATAATTCACATGTAACAGCCCGATTTAGACCCTAATTGGAACGGTGGTTTCTGGACCACAGATCCGAGTCAGAAAAATATTTAAAAATTATTTTCTATGTTTATTTTGTGTGAATTTATATCTGTGAAATTTTTTTCAATTTAATTTTTTTCGTTTAGGTATTCGATTAAATAAAAGGACTTAATCCGTAAAATGAAAATTTAGTGGTTATTTCTAAAAGGCGCTAAATTGTTATTGGCTTTCTAAGTTGAAGCCTTAAAATTGTAATTATGCCATTATAAATATAGTTGGACGGTATTAGGTTTATATTATAAAGTTTCTATAAGAATTAATTAAGGTTATATATGTAATTAAACTTTATGTTATAATATGTTATAATATATATTTCATAAAACATAAAATAAAGTTACAATAAGTGTTATATTAGTGCTCTGGCTGAAACCAAATAAAAGAAAAAAGAAACAAGGGCTCAATTGCTTTCAAGCTCAATTAAGGTATGAATTTAGCTCAGTTTTTGATAATTTTTACGTTTTTGAGATCGTTGCTTAGTAATCTTCAAGACCATGCTTTAATTTTTGATTTTGATGAATATTTTAAGTTATGCCATTGATGAGAGCTTGTGATTTTTGTTGTTTGATGATGAAATATAAAAGATATGTTTTAGATTAACATGTTCTGTATTGGAGTTTTTGATAATTTTGAGTAATTAGGACTAAATTGCAAAAATAATAATTTGAGGGACTAAAATGTGAAATAAATGAAATATATGGATTGGTATAAGTATGAGTAAAATTTTTCCCAACATAGATATAGGGAAATTTTGCATATTTTGTGTTTTGTGCAATAGGGACTAAATTGTGAAAAATGTGAAATATTAGGGGTAACAGTGTAATTTTCCTATTTATGTGTTTTTGGATGAATTTGATTGAATATTTGATTTAATAAGTTTAATTTATATTAATTTAGATCAAGAAAAGAGAAAATCAAATTTAGATCGGGAGAAACTAAAGTTGTCGACTAGCCGATCTGTATCGGTTTTTCATCGTCTGAGGTAAGTTTATAAGCAAATAGACATATTTAATTTTATATAAATTCTAAATATATATGCTATAATGAAATACATGAATATATGTATGTTATAACCAATTATGAATAAGCTTGGCTACTATATTTCTGAATTCATTCAGACCGAGTTACGGAAAGCCCCGTATGAACCTTAGGAATAGTTAGGATACATATGTCATGACATAGGATTTCTAATATGTGTTCTCATGTAAGACGACGTCGAGATGTTGCCATCGATATGTGATTACGTGTAAGACCATGTCTGGGACATTGGCATCGTATTTGATTCGTGTAAGACCCTATTTGGGACTATGGCATCGATATGTGATTACATGTAAGACCACGTTTGGGACGTTGGCATTGTTCGATATACGTGGTTATCTGAGTGTCCTATCCAATTCCGAATGTTTTATCGGGCAACGATTAGTGTGATTGAATGTGTAAAACAAGCTAAATGGCCAGGTATGAACTAACTTGTTACTTATTTGAATTAAGGTAAGTAAGTAACTTGATTATTTGTTACAAATTGCATTTGATGCAAATGAAAGTGTAACGCCCCGCACCCGAGACCGTTGCCGGAGTCGAACACGAGGTGTTAACGAACTTAATTCATTTATTTACACAGTTCATTTTAAAATTTCCAGACAAGCTGGCTAACTGCGTCATTGTCACCTTAAAAATCATATCTCGAGTTCCAAAACTCGAAAACTGATTCCGTAAATTTTCAGTGAAACTAGACTCATATATCCATCTACAAATTTTTTTATAGAATTTTTGGTTGGGCCAATTAGTACAGTTTATTAGTTAAAGTCTCCCCTGTTTCAGAGTTTGACTACTCTGACCTTCATGCATTACGACTTAGATATCTCCCTGTACAAGACTTCAATACATATGCTGTTTGTTTCTAATGAAACTAGACTCAAAAATAAATCTGTACATATAAAGCATGACTTCTAATTATTTCTGTTTAATTTATGGTAAATTTCCAAAGTCATAACAGGGGATCCAGTAACTGTTCTGGCCCTGTTTCACAAAAACTTAAACATATCATAAAATACGGCTCATATGGTCTTTTTGCTTCTTCCATATGAAAATAGACTCATCAAGGTTCGATTACATAATTTATTCATTATTTAATTACATTCCTACTATTTTTAGTGAATTTTCAAACTCACATCATTGCTGCTGTCAGCATCTATTTTAAGGTAAATTTCACCTATTTCATAGTTTCCATGATTCAACTAGCCATTTGACATACATAGCACCAAATATGGTCGTGATTAACCATTCCAATGGCTAATCATTGTCAAGCATTTCCACACCTCTCAATAACCATATATATACAAAATGATTTTAATACTATGCTCAAAATATTTAAGCCATTTTCGTATGGCTATCCGAATATATACACATTACCAAAGGTACTTGATTAACAACAAAGGTTAGTCCTATACATGCCATTATCAAAGTTTAACTAAAAGAGTACCAAAAGGGCTTAGATAGTGTGGACGACTTCGACTTCGACAATCCCGAGTCCGATAGCTGACGAACAAAAATCTATAAAACAGAGAATTAAAGAAACGAAATAAGCATTTAATGCTTAGTAAGTTTTGAGTAACGAAATTATTTACGACTAAAGTATAGCGTTCATATGACTAAATGAATAATTTCATATATGCACATTCTCAAAATCATAATTTCTTCACGCTTCAACCAATATATTCATACACGTGGTATCAAACCTAACTAGAGGCCCAAGCTTGTTAATCAATTGAGCGAGTACTATTTGAAAGGAATCAACCTTTCCGATGCATATCTGAAACATACCTTATCGTTTGTATTTTATGAGCGTATTAATTGAAATTATTACAGCAAGATCGCCGCTTCCAAACCCAAGTATCTTCGGATTTAGCGGATATAGCAACTCGCACAAATGCCTTGGTCTTAGCCAGATATAGTCACTAGCATTAATGCCTTCGGACTTAGCCCAGATATAGTCACTAGCACAAATGCCTTCGGACTTAGCCCGGTATAGCAACTACTCAAGACAAATGCTTTCGGACTTAGCCGGATATAGTAACTTGCACAAATGCCCTCGGGACTTAGCTCGGATATCATCCGAATAATCAAGCACATATACCAATAAATCATGACACATCCATATTTGATTATCATAACTAGAATTCAAACACAAGACGCTTATCAACCATTACCATTTTCGGCTCAATAGCCACATACAAAGAGCATGATTTTGATTTGCTTTATAACATGATCTCTATACACATTCGGCTACCCGTCATAGGTATAAACTAATCACCTCAATATACAATTCAAGTAGAATCATTATATCACCGTTTATTTCTTATGCTTATATGTCATGACTTAATCAAATCATAAACTAAGTTTCATTACTCGAAAACTTATCTCGGATGTTGTCAAACGATTTCAACGGCTATTTGATCACTTTTTCCTTTCCCTTATCCAACTTTGATCCTCTAAGCTCTTGAGCTAAATCAAACAATTTACTTCCCAATCAAACACAATCACACGGCATCCATATACATTTTAGAACCATTCTTAACATATTTACTACTCATTTACAATCAAAATACTCATATCACATTTATAAAACTACAAGCCGAATATACCTATACTTTCCTTACTTAAACATCAACCCTCAATTTCTTTGACATAGCACATTCCCGAAAATGATAAGGCAATATAACAGCCTTTAATCCAACCTATAATTCATACATATCACATTCCAAGCATTCGCTCTATTCTATCACTTAACATACAAACATTACTCAATAACTTTCTAGTTCAAATTCGGCAATTACACCAATTCACTAGATGATTTATTATTATTATTGTTCATTTATTCAAACTACTTACAACTACCTTAAACTATCTCAATTAACAACCATTTTCTACCACACGTTTACTCTACTTGAAACGAATGCACATAAAGTCCTTGGTCAAACTCACTAAACACAAATCAGCCATAATCTTGTATTTAACTTGAGCATAACCTTATTTACCTTCCAAAAATCATAAAATATCAAACTCTTAATATTTATGTGCAAAGTCAATCTTAATATGATCCAACCTCCAACTCATTCATTTCAATCACTCACACGGCATTTGTTCAATTCATTAGACAAATCTTTGTTTGGTCATTGTACTCATGAACATTAGAATTTATCATTTGACTAACTAAAACCCTTCTCTTCAACAATTCTTCATAAAACATAAAAACCATAACCCAATCTCATCCTTTAATAACTAAAACCGAATGCTCAAACCATCACCAAGATTTTCATAATTTTGACATGGGTTATGAAAGAAACTAGATAATTAACTAGAAACAAGCTTAAAGTTTAAAGAAAATCTAACACAAATGACTAACCTCCCTTAAGCTCCAAGTGACCGAACCTCCTCTTCTTTCTTCCTTCAATTCATGGCAATGGAGGAGCATGGATGAAACAACTTTGTTTTCATCACCCCTCCCTTTTCATTACTTTATTACCAACCTTTTATTTTATTATTTTTAACATAACACATTAACACAAAATGTTTATAATATGTTTAACCCATTGCATGGCCGCCACTACCTAAAGTTTTGGGTAATTTGACATGCAAGGACAAGCATTTTCTAACATGCATCAATAGGCCACTTTAACTTTTGCCTAGCACATTTCTAAATTTTCTCACACAAGTCCTATTTAATAAAATTCACTTAGAATTAACAAAATTCAAACATGAAATTTTCACACATGCATATATACATATAATAAGCATCAAATATGACGGTTAATTATTTTTATGACTCGCTTTTGTGGTCCCGAAACCACTTTCCGACTAGGGTCACATTAGGGTCATACAACTCTCCCCACTTTAAGAAATTTTCGTCCCGAAAATCTTACCGTAAATAGGTTTGGGTAACGTTCTTTCATAGAGTTCTCGGTTTCCCAAGTAGCTTCTTCGATCCCGTGTTTGAGCCATAAAACCTTTACTAACGGAACCCTTTTGTTTCGTAACTCTTTCACTTCACGAGCTAGGATACGTATCGGTTCTTCTTCATAACTCATATCGGATTGAATTTCAACCTCGGAGGGATTAATTATCTGCGAAGGATCAGATCTATAACGTCGAAGCATCGAAACATGAAAAATGTTGTGAATCCTTTCGAGATCAGGGGGTAAAGTCAATCTATATGCCATCGACCAACTCGTTCGGATATTTCATACTACCTATGAACCTCGGACTCGCTTTGCCCTTACACCAAATCGAGTATCTTTTCCAAGGTGAAACTTTAAGGAACACTTTATCTCCCACCGATACTCAATGTCTTTTCGCTTCAAATCCACGCACGACTTCTCGACGATCCGAGGTCGCCTTCAGACTTTCACGGATTACTTTTACTTACTGCTCAAAGATCTTTAATCAAATCAACTCCGAAAAATTTACTTTCACCGAGCTCGGTCCAAAACAATGGTGTACGAAATTTACGACCGTACAAAGCCTTGTAAGGCGCCATCTTAGTACTTGATTGAAAACTATTGTTGTAAGCGAATTCAATCAAAGGTAAATACCGCTCCCATGAACCACTAAACTCAAGGATGCAACATCTCAACATATCCTCGAGTATCTGAATTATCCGCTCGGATTGACCATCGGTCTGGGGATGAAAAGCGGTGCTAAAATGCAACTTGGTACCCAAAGCTTCTTGCAATTTCTTCCAAAATCACGAGGTGAATCTCGGATCTCTATCTGACACAATAGAAATAGGTACCCCGTGTAGTTTTACAATCTGAGAAACATACAATTCAGCTAGTTTATCCAATGAGTAATCCGTACGTACGGGAACAAAATGAGCCGACTTAGTCAGTCTATCAACAACAACCCAAATCGCATCTTTCTTAGTTGTCGACAATAGCAACCCAGATACAAAATCCATCGTGACTCGATCCCATTTCCATTTAGGTATCATGATCGGCTGAAGTAAACCTGTAGGCACTTGATGTTCCGCTTTCACTTGTTGACATATTAAACACTTTGAAACAAAATCGGAAATGTCTCGTTTCATACCATGCCACCAAAACTGACGTCTCAGATCGTTGTACATTTTCGTACTCCCCGGGTGAATTGACATTCGGCTACAATGAGCTTTGCTCAGAATCATCGAAATAAGTTCTGAATTTCTTGGAACACACAAATGACTTCTGAACCTCAAACAATCGTCATCATCAATTTGAAACTCTGATTCCCTATTCGAAACACATTCCGCCCGTTTTGCAACTAATTCATCATCGACTTTCTGAGCTTCACGAATTTGATGAATCAATAATGGTTTAGCCTTTAATTCTGCTACTAACACATTATCGGATAGAACAGACAAGTGTACATTCATCGCTCGTAAAGCAAACAGTGATTTATGACTTAAAGCATCCGCAACCATATTAGCCTTTCCCGGGTGATAGTCAATGACAAGTTCATAATCTTTTAACAACTCGAGCCAACGTCTTTGTCGCAGATTCAAATCTCTTCGAGTCATCAAATATTTGAGACTTTTGTGATCCGAAAATACATGGCACTTCTCACCAAATAAGTAATGTCACCATATTTTCAAAGTAAACACGATGGCAGCTAAGTCGGGATCATGGGTTGGATGATTTTTCTCATGTGGCTTCAATTGCCTCGACGCATAAGCAACAACTCGACCTTCTTGCATCAATACACAACCCAACCCAAGTAAGGATGCATCACTGTAAATGACAAACTCTTTGCCTGATTCAGGCTGCACTAGTATTGGAGCTTCAGTCAAATAAGCTTTTAGTTGATCGAAACTTTTCGACATTTTTCGTCCATTCAAACTTAACATCTTTCAAGTAGTTTCGTCATTGGTGTGGCTATCATCGAGAAACCCTTTACAAACCGTCAGTAGTAACCGCAAGTCCCAAAAGCTCGAACCTCGGTAATGTTTCTCGAAGGCTTCCGATTAAGTATGGCTGAAATTTTGCTCGGATCAACTCGAATACCCGTCGAGATACCACATATCCCAAAAGCTAACTTCTCTCAACCGAACTCACATTTACTGAACTTAGCATATAAATGCTTATCCTGTAAAACCTGCAACACTAATCTCAGGTGCTCAGCATGTTCGGTTTCATTTTCCGAATAGACCAAAATATCATCGATAAACACAACTCCAAACCGATCCAAATACGGTCGAAGATTCGATTCATCAAATCCATAAATACATTGGGGCATTAGTGAGCCCAAACGGCATCACTAAAAACTCGTAGTGACCGTATCTCGTTTTGAAAGCAGTTTTGGGTATATCCGAATCTCGAATTCATGAATCGATAATAACCCGATCTCAAATCTATCTTTGAAAACACCGAGGCTCCTTTAGTTGATCAAACAAATCATCAATACGTGTAACGGATATTTATTCTTTATTGTCACTTTATTCAGCTGACAATAGTTGATGCACAACCTCATGGTTCCGTCCTTCTTTTTCACAAACAATACTGGTGCACCCCAAGGTGAAAAACTCGGTCGAGCAAAACCTCTATCCGTCAACTCTTGCAACCGAAGTTTTCAGTTCTTTTAATTCGTTGGTGCCATACGATACGGAGCTATCGAAATCGGTGTAGTCCTGGTACAAGTTCGATGCCAAACTCTACCTCCCGAATGTGGTAACCCGTAATTCTTTGGGAAAAACATCCGGATATTCACAAACCACGGTACCGATTCAAGTTTCTTTCCTGATTTTTCATTATCAAGCACGTATACAAGATACGCTTCACACCCCTTTCTCACATATTTTTGAGCTAACGTCGAGGATATTATTGTTGGCAATCCATTCAAGACAGTAGACTCAACTCGGATTATCTCATTATTTGCACACCTCAAATCAATAGTCTTACTTTTGCAATTCACAACTGCATCATGTACGCTCAACCAATCCAACCCAAGAATAATATCAAATTCATCAAACGGTAAAAGCATCAAGTCAGCCGGAAAACAAGAGCCTCGGATTATTAAGGGGCATTTCTTACACACCTTGTCGACAAGCACATAACGACCCAAGGGATTCGACACTCGAATTACGAACTCAGTAGACTCAACAGGTAAAGTCTTACAAGATATTAAGGTCTCACATATATAAGAATGAGTAGAACCAGGGTCAATCAAAGCAATCACATTAGTATCAAAGAGAGTGAAAGTACCGGTAATAACATCTGGCGAGGAAGCATCCTTGCGTGCGCGTATAGCATAAGCTCTAGCAGGAGCGCGAGCCTCAGATCTGGTTGTAGCATCTCTAGATCCTCTCTGACCGCCATTAGCGTTCCCCGCATTTTTAGATGGTCTACCTCGAGCAGTAGTAGCACCCGGTTTCCCACTCTAATTTATGTTCTGTTCAGACAATCTCGGGCAATCTTTAATAAAGTGGTCAGCTGATCCGTACTTATAACAGGAGAGGTCATGGAATCTACAACTCCCCGAATGCCATTTACCACAATACTGGCACTCCGTTCTGTCTCGACGATCATTTCCAACACTGGCGACCGAAGTGACTCGTGTACTCACAGGGGGTGGATCACGATCTCGTCTAGAAAAGCCCGACGTGTCTCTAGATCGGCCTAAATCATCTCTAAATTTCTTCGATGATTGTTGAAAGGGCTTTCCTGAAGATCTCTTACGAAACTTCTTTGCTCCCATATCAGCTTTTCTTTTCTCCTTACTGAGCTCTTCGGCTTTGCAAGCTCGCTCGACAAGTACCACAAATTCTCTGATTTCTAAAATGCCAACATACAGCTTTATATCATCGTTCAGTCCATCTTCGAAACGTTTAGACATCACAGCTTCTGAAGAAATGCATTCTCGCGCGTACCGGCTAAGCCTTAGAAACTTTCGTTCATAATCAGTAACCGACATGGAACCTTGTTTAAGTTCAAGAAATTCTTTTCGTTTTTGATCAATGAATCTCTGGCTGATATACATTTTTCGAAACTCAGTTTGGAAAAACTCCTAAGTTACTTGCTCTCTGGGCACAACAGAAATCAACGTATTCTACCAATAGTAGGCAGAATCACATAGCAAGGAGATCGTACACTTTAGGCATTCATCGTGTGTGCAAGATAGTTCATCAAGTACCCGAATAATGTTGTCCAACCAAAATTCAGCTTGCTCGGCATCGTCGCTGTCTGTAGCTTTAAATTCAGTAGCCCCGTGTTTTTGAATTCTATCAACTGGGAGCTTATTTAACCTTATCTGGTCAGTTACCAGAGGTATCACAGGTGCAGGGGTTGTATTAGTCGGAAATGGGGGTTGTGGAACAGCCGTATTAGTTCGAATGTATTGGTTGAACCAATCATTCATTACGCTATAAAAAGCCTATCTAGCTTCGTCATTCTGATTACTAGCAATAGGTTGAGAGTCCACCGCACTTGTCCCTTAAAGGGAGCAGCACTACACTCTCAAGATCATAAGCTACTGCTCGGTTGGGATCGGGATCCATTACTATAAACAAACACATTTTTAACTGTCAGAAATCACCACACTATCAAATAGACACATAATGGCATGTATAGCTAGACCCGAATGTATTACGGTAGTCCTAGAATCGACTAAACCGTAGCTCTGATACCAATAAAATTGTAACGCCCTACACCCGAGACCGTTGCCGGAGTCGAACACGAGGTGTTAACGAACTTAATTCATTTATTTACACAGTTCATTTTAAAATTTCCAGACAAGCTGGCTAACTGCGTCATTGTCACCTTAAAAATCATATCTCGAGTTTCAAAACTCGAAAACTGATTCTGTAAATTTTCCCTGAAACTAGACTCATATATCCATCCACAGATTGTTTTCTAGAATTTTTGGTCAGGCAAATTAGTACAGTTTATTAGTTAAAGTCTCCCCTATTTCAGGGTTCGACTACTCTAACCTTCATGCATTACGACTTAGATATCTCCCTGTACAGGGCTTCAATACATATGCCGTTTGTTTCTAGTGAAACTAGACTCAAAAAGGAATTTTTACATATAAAGCATGACTTCAAATTATTTCTGGTTAATTTATGGTAAATTTCCAAATTCATAACAGGGGATCCAGTAACTGTTCTGGTCCTATTTCACGAAAACTTAAACAACTCATAAAATACGGCTCATATGGTCGTTTCGCTTCTTCCATATGAAAATAGACTCATCAAGGTCCGATTACATAATTTATTCATTATTTAATTACATTCCTACTATTTTTAGTGAATTTTCAAACTCACATCACTGCTGCTGTCAGCATCTATTTTAAGGTAAATTTCACCTATTTCATAGTTTCCATGATTCAACTAGCCATTTGACATACATAGCACCAAATATGATCGTGATTAACCATTCCAATGGCTAATCATTGCCAAGCATTTCCACACCTCTCAATAACCATATATATACAAAATGATTTTAATACTATGCTCAAAATATTTAATGTAACACCCTAAATTTGGGCCTAGAAGTTTTGGGCCTTGAGCATGGGAGCGGTTGAAGGCAGCTTATAATATTCTGTTGTGCATGCAAATTTCGTTAATGAAGGCTTGTTTTAGTGGTTAAGTGTGTTGAGAAGTGTTGGAGAAGTCCCGGTTTAAACACGGACTCTAGCAAAAAATTGGTTTAAGGTGAATCAAACCACGGTGTAGTAGGTAGGCCTTAAGAATATTGTTGGAGAAATTGTGACACAAAAAACCTTATGGCTTAGTGGCAAGTGGCGTGTGGAGCATTTGAGGGGAGGCATGGGTTCGAATCCCATGGCAAGCAAAGAGCATTTATTTTGCTAACAGGGGGCGGCAAGAGTTGGTGTTGAATTTAAACTCTGATGTTGGAGGGATCCCACATCGGGAAGCTAACATAAGAGTGGATGGGAAGCTGGCTTTAAATAGAGAGAACCATCAGGAGAGTAAAGGTACCTTTCTTGGCTGATCCCTTTCGCTTTATGGCGTGCTCGTTTGGGCTGGGCGTCGGCTAAGAGTGCTCGGAGCGTGGATTAACTCCAGTCTCCAATCAGGTGTGTATTTATCACTACTCTTGTTGTTGGATGGCTACTTCGGGCCGCGATGGGCCGAAAGGGGCCATGTGGGCCCAATGAGCCTACGGGCCCAATTGGATAAGTTGTTTGATTGTGTAGTAAATATTGGACTAGGCTAGGTGAATCGTATATTTGTGGCTAAGTTTGGGCTAAAAGGGTCACACGAGCGTGTGGGCCCATTTGGGCCGAGAATAGGCTTTAGGCCCATTCGTATTGTTATCCATGTTTAGAATACTTTAGTTTACCAATTCTTGAAATGCCCTCGACTTGTAAAATTACCAAAGTACTCCGATTTACGAATTACCGCTTTTACCCTTGATTTACGTAATTACTGCTTTACCTCGATTTGTAAAATTACCGCTTTTACCTCGATTTACGTAATTACCGCTTTACCCTCGGTTTACGTAATTACTATTTTACCCTCGATTTACAGAATTACCGTTTTACCTTCAGTTTATAGAATTACTATTTTACCTCGATTTACGTAATTACTGTTTTACCTCGATTTGTAAAATTACCGCTTTTACCCTCGATTTACGTAATTATCGTTTTACCTCGATTTGTAAAATTACCGTTTTACCCTCGATTTACGTAATTATCGTTTTACCCTCGATTTACGTAATTACCGTTTTACCCTCGGTTATGTAATTACCATTTTACCCTCGATTTACGTAATTACCATTTTACCCTCGGTTACGTAATTACTATTTTACCTCGATTTACGTAATTACTGTTTACCTCAATTTGTAAAATTACTATTTTACCCTCGATTTCTGTAATTACCTTTTACCCTCGGTTTACGTAATTACTATTTTACCTCGATTTACGTAATTCACTGCTTTTACCCTTAATTTGTAAAATTACTGTTTTACCTCGATTTACAAAATTATCGTTTTACCTCGGTTTACCCTCGGTTTGTAATTACCATTTTACCCTCGATTTACGAATTATCGTTTTACCCTCGGTTATGTAATTACTTTTTACCTCGATTTACAAAATTACTATTTTACCTCGATTTGTAAAATTCTTGTTTTTACCTCGATTTATAGAATTCTTGGTTTACCCTCAGTTTACAAAATTATCGTTTTACCCTCGATTTACAGAATTACTGTTTTACCCTCAATTGTGAAATTACTAAAATACCCCTGTAGGGTAGAATTACCGAAATACCCCTATAGGGTAGAATTACTAAAATACCTTTATAGGGTAGAATTATCAAAATACCCCCGTAGGGTAGAATTATCGAAATACCCTTGTAGGGTAGAAATACCGAAATACCCCTGTAGGGTAGAATTACCGAGATACCTTTGTGGGGTAAAATTACCATTTTGCCCCTAGGGTGTTAAATAACTGTTTTGCCCTTGTGGGCAAGTGACTGACTTGGACTGTGTGGTTGACGGATTTGATTGTGAATATATGTTGGTGATATGAATGACTTGACTGTGATTGTTTGATTCAAATATGGGCATAACATTCTGCATACATGACATGTTGCATGGGTTGGGATTTTGTACAAAGGAAGCGTTCTGGTGGCTATGCCACAAATATCTGTTCTGGTGGCTCTGCCACAATATTCAGATCTGGTGACTCTGTCACAATATCTCGCTGACCGATCGATGGTCGAGTGCCGATCACGCTATCAAGGTCGTGTGCCGTTGTTGTGGGCTTCGCATCGATTATAGACCCGTTATTAATGGCTCTGTGCCAACCTAAATATGGCTTTGTGCCATCTTGACTATGGCTTCATGCCAAACGTATTTACCTGTAGCTATGTGCCTAACATATTTGTTGACGACTCTGTGTCGATCATATTTACCGAAGGCTGTGTGCCAGTTATATTACCGTCACTGATGGCTATGTGCCGAAGTTATTACAGTTATCTATGGCTTTGTGCCACGTATTCTGTTAGGTGGGTTTGCCACATTATTCGATTCTCGTGGCTCGCCACAATATTCAGATCCGTGACTCTGTCACGATATTCGCTCGCGACCATGCTGCAAATTTTATGGTGTGTAGCGGATGGGTGGGTCGAGTTGTCTCCCCACATGGTGTAAGGTTGGTACGAGGGTGTATACGACTGGATTGGGTTGGGATTGCATTCACATTCGATTCGATTCGTCACCTAATTCGATTCGATTCGATTACATTACTAATATTGATTCGATTCGATTCATTATTAATTCGATTCGATTCTCATTTTGGTTCCAATTCGATAATGTTTCTTATTCGTAATGGGCTAAGGTCCATCTGTATCGTTTGTTGTAATGGGCTAAGGCCCGATTGTTAATGAAATTGTAAGTAAGGCTAGGGCCGACTTTTAATTCTTTTAGATGACCGATCGTTCCTTTTTATAGTAGGGATTTCACATCGAGTTTTCATAAACTCACCCCGCTTATTAACCTTTCGTAATTTCCACCTTAGATGGATCGGGGTTGCTAGGGGCTCGGAGGAAGCCACACACACTATTTATGTCACGCTTTGATTATTACCTTTAAATTATTTTATGTGGGTTGTAGTAAAGCCGTTGTAATTTTCTCGATTTCAAATTTGGAATTTTATTTATTGTTCTTATAATTGCTAGTATTAGAACACGATTTTCCAAAGCAACTCATCGTTATTCAAAACATCACGTAACCGCAATTGTTTTTAAAGTAAGTTTCGAACTACCAAGATTTTTACAAAGTTGTTAAGAATGTTATTCAGTTGAGGTTTTCTAACAAAGTTTAAAAAGGGTATAAGTTTTTAATTATTAAGAAGGGTTTTTAATGGAAACACGATTTTCGAAAAACACTTCAATGTGACACGCCAAGTTCGAGCCAAACTTCCAGGCCGGGTTTGGGGTGTTACATTTAAGCCATTTTTGCATGGCTATCCGAATATATACACATTACCAAAGGTACTTGATTAACAACAAAGGTTAGTCCTATACATGCCATTATCAATGTTTAACTAAAAGAGTACCAAAAGGGCTTAGATAGTGCGGACGACTTCGACTTCGACAATCCCGAGTCCGATAGCTGATGAACAAAAATCTATAAAACAAAGAATTAAAGAAACGGAATAAGCATTTAATGCTTAGTAAGTTTTGAGTAACGAAATTATTTACGACTAAAGTATAGCGTTCATATGACTAAATGAATAATTTCATATATGCACATTCTCAAAATCATAATTTCTTCATGCTTCAACCAATATATTCATACACAGCGTATCAAACCTAATTAGAGGCCGGAAGCTCGCTAATGAATTGAGCGAGTACTATTTGAAAGGAATCAACCTTTCCGATGCATATACGAAACATACCTTATCGTTTGTATTTTATGAGCGTATTAATTGAAATTATTACAGCAAGATCGCTCGCTTCCAAACCCAAGTATCTTCGGGATTTAGCTGGATATAGCAACTCGCACAAATGCCTTCGGGTCTTAGCCCGGATATAGTCACTAGCATGAATGCCTTCGGGACTTAGCCCGGATATATTCACTAGCACAAATGCCTTCGGGACTTAGCCCGGGTATAGCAACTACTCACACAAATGCCTTCGGGACTTAGCCCGGATATAATAACTTGCACAAATGCCCTCGGGACTTAGCTCGGATATCATCCGAATAATCAAGCACATATACCAATAAATCATGACACATCCATATTTCATTATCATAACTAGAATTCAAACACAAGACACTTATCAACCATTACCATTTTCGGCTCAATAGCCACATACAAAGAGCATGATTTTGATTTGCTTTATAACATGATCTCTATACACATTCGGCTACCCATCATAGGTATAAACTAATCACCTCAATATACAATTCAAGTAGAATCATTATATCACCGTTTATTTGTTATGCTTATATGTCATGACTTAATCAAATCATAAACTAAGTTTCATTACTCAAAACTTACCTCGGATGTTGTCAAACGATTTCAACGGCTATTCGATCACTTTTTCCTTTCCCTTATCCAACTTTGATCCTCTAAGCTCTTGAGCTAAATCAAACAATTTACTTCCCAATCAAACACAATCACACGGCATCCATATACATTTTAGAACCATTCTTAACATATTTACTACTCATTTACAATCAAAATACTCATATCACATTTATAAAACTACAAGCCGAATATACCTATACTTACCTTACTTAAACATCAACCCTCAATTTCTTTGACATAGCACATTCCCGAAAATGATAAGGCAATATAACAACCTTTAATCCAACCTATAATTCATACATATCACATTCCAAGCATTCGCTCTATTCTATCACTTAACATACAAGCATTACTCAATAACTTTCTAGTTCAAATTCGGCAATTACACCAATTCACTAGATGATTTATTATTATTATTGTTCATTTATTCAAACTACTTAAAAATACCTTAAACTATCTCAATTAACAACCATTTTCTACCCGTCACATTTACTCTACTTGAAACGAATGCACATAAAGTCCTTGGCCGAAACTCACTAAACACAAATCAGCCATAATCTTGTATTTAACTTGAGCATAACCTTATTTACCTTCCAAAAATCATAAAAATATCAAACTCTTAATATTTATGTGCAAAGCCGAATCTTAATATGATCCAACCTCCAACTCATTCATTTCAATCACTCACACGGCATTTGTTCAATTCATTAGACAAATCTATGTTTGGTCATTGTACTCATGAACATTAGAATTTATCATTTGACTAACTAAAACCCTTCTCTTCAACAATTCTTCATAAAACATAAAAACCATAACCCAATCTCATCCTTTAATAACTAAAACCGAATGCTCAAACCATCACCAAGATTTTCATAATTTTGACATGGGTTATGAAAGAAACTAGCTAATTAACTAGAAACAAGCTTAAAGTTTAAAGAAAATCTAACACAAATGACTAACCTCCTTAAGCTCCAAGTGACCGAACCTCCTCTTCTTTCTTCCTTCAATTCATGGCAATGGGGAGCATGGATGAAACAACTTTGTTTTCATCACCCCCCTTTTCATTACTTTATTACCAACCTTTATTCTATTATTTTTAACATAACACATTAACACAAAATGTTTATAATATGTTTAACCCATTGCATGGCCGGCCACTACCTAAAGTTTTGGGTAATTTGACATGCAAGGACAAGCATTTTCTAACATGCATCAATAGGCCACTTTAACTTTTGCCTAGCACGTTTCTAAATTTTCTCACACAAGTCCTATTTAATAAAATTCACTTACAATTAACAAAATTCAAACATGAAATTTTCACACATACATATATACATATAATAAGCATCAAATATGACGGTTAATTATTTTTATGACTCGGTTTTGTGATCCCGAAACCACTTTCCGACTAGGGTCACATTAGGGCTGTCACAGAAAGACATGTGATTATAGTATGTATAATCGGCCAAATAAGTAAAATATGTACAAGATTTTATATTATGATTATTAAGTTTATATATTTGAGGATATGTATATTTGGTCATTTAATGACATTTTGACTATGAAAATTGAATAACATTTGGTAAATTGATTACTTGAGCATTCGGTCAATGTGGAAAATTAAGTATAAAATGTACTATATCTATGAAATTTGTAGTTTGAGACTAAGGAATGAGAATGTTATTATAATTTGGTTAGCTTAAAATGAATTGATTATATATTTGGGTTGTTTACTTACTTATAACTTACTAAGCTATAAAAGCTTACTCTGTGTATATGTGGTGTTTTTGTTTTATAGATTTTGGATCAAGTTACAAGCTCGGGGATCGTCAACAAAGTTCTTCACACTATCCACTGTTTCAATCTTTATTTAGTTGAACTTGAACTATGGCATGTATAGGCTGGAACATACTTTTTAAATGTTGAATTTGGCTATGTATTTAAAGCCATGCGAAAATGGCTTGCTAATTATGCTTAGTCTTGGTTTTATGTGTGTTTAATTATAATGTTTATGAGCTTGGTTTTGATAATTCGGTTATGTTTGATTGTGGTTTGAAATCATTTTGGTTATAATGTTAAGTGCTGTGAATGAATGGTGTGTAAGATGGGTGTTATATGTTTTGGAAATGATTAATGGTTTTGGTTGAATGTGTTGTTGGTTCGGCTATGATATGCATAGATAAAAATATATGTACATTAGGTTGCTATATCTAGTCAATGTGTTGTTATAAGTGATTTGGAATCTAAGGTTTTTAAGCTATATCCGAACTTGTTATAAATATGTTTTGATATGTTTTTAACATGATATGCAAGATTTATGTGTGAATATACTACAGTTTGTTTTTCGGCGCATGTTTGTATAAACAATTTACATTTGATGAAATGTTTGGATATGTATGTGGTTTAAATAATGTGATTCGGCTATGCGAGGTATTAAGTTAGAAAAATGTTCCAAGATTGTTTTGGTAAATTATTTAGCATGAATACAATGGTTAAGTGTGGCTTTGAAACCTAGGGCAAGTATATATATTATGTAATTAGACTTTAATAACATTTTCAGTCATGTTATAATGTATTAGGTTGCATGTGTAATTGCTTGTTCAAATATGTAATAAGTTTTCGATTGACTTTATTAAAAGTATGTGCAAAAGTTGTTATTTGTGTATGCTAATGGTGTAAGTATATAAATTTGATGTTGAATGTATGAAGTCGGTTTAAGTGAATAAACATGGTTATTTGATGTATTTTGGTTGAGGTTCATTATTGATTTGTAGTTGAATATATATATGACTTATTTATATGACCATTTGGTTAATTTGATAATAGTGTATGTTTATGATATTGAATAAAGTACTACGTAAATATTATAAAGTGTTTAAAATGTGATAGTGTAAAACAAGTTATAAATGGTTTGATTTCTTCTAGGCTTTCAAATATTATTAAAATGTTCTTTTTAATATGATATGTACATTATAATATGATAAATAAAATCATGTTATTTGTTTAATTGAAATTATGCTTTATACTTATAATTATGACTTATACAAATGTGAGGATGTTCAGAAGTGTGTTTTTGTTCGTTAATGCCTTGTAACCCTATTCTGGCGACGGATATGGGTTAGAGGTGTTACATTTTATTGGTTTTAGAGGTAAGGTTTAGTCGATTCTAAGACGAACGTAGCGCGTGTGAGTCTAGCTATACATGCCATATTATTTACTACGATAGTGTGATGACTTCTGACATTTGAAAATATGTTTTCGTATAGGAAATGTATCCCGACAGAGCTTAGTTGATGATAATGAATGTGTCGCACCTGCCCCGCGCAAGGGACAGCGCCGGTTGATTCTAGACCAACCTCGAGTAACCAATAGGGAGTGGCTAAGCATGCCTTTTACCAAATGATGAATAACTAGTTTACTCAATATATCCGGACTAATCCGGCTGTACAACAACCTCCACCCAACTAATCCATCTTCGATACCTATTATACCTCAAGTGAGTGATCTATTGAGATTGCTTAAGCCACTTGTTGACAAAATCATAAAACACGGGGCCGAAGAGTTCAAAGCTACTGATGATGATGATGCTGAGCGAGCTGAATTTTGGCTTGATAATACTATCCATGTGTTTGATGAGCTATCTTGTACTCTGGATGAATGTTTAAAATATGCCTTATCTTTGTTACAAGGCACTGCATATCACTGGTGGAATTGACTAGTATCGGTAGTTCTGAAAGAACGAGTGACCTGGGAGTTCTTTCAGACCAAGTTCCGTAAGAAATACATCAGCCAGAGATTTATCAACCAGAAATGCATAGAATTTCTGGAGTTGAAACAGGGTCGGATGACTGTGACAGAGTATGAGCAAAAATTCATGAGACTCAGTCAGTATGCCTGAGAGTGTCTTTCGACCAAAGCTATAATGTATAAAAAATTTGCAGATGGACTGAACGAAGATATTAAACTGCTAGTTGGCATACTTGAGATAAAACAGTTCGTAGTACTGGTTGAGTTAGCCTGCAAAGCTAAAAAGCTCGGGAAAGAGAAAAGAAAAGCTGACTTTGAAGCTAGAGATGCACGTAAGAGATCATTGAGTAAGTCATTTCAGTCGGCACTAAAGAAGTTCTGAGATGATTTAATCCGTTCTAAGGCTACTTCAGGTTATTCACAACGGGATCGGGACAGACCACCTGTGAGCTCGAGAGCTAGCTCAGTAGCTAGTTTTGGAAATGTTAGATCAAATCAACCCAAGTGTAAACATTACGGTAAATGACATCCCGATAGTTACAGATTACATTATTGGGCCTATTTTAAATGTGGATTGATAGATCATTATATTCGTGAATGCTTAGAGTTAGCTGAACAAAACCCAGTATAGAATACGAGATCGGTTAACACTGTAGCTTGAGGTAGACCACCCAAAAATAAGGGTAATGTGAGTGGCAGTCAGAGAGGGACTAAAAATACAGTAGTTAGATTTGAGGCTCATGCACCTGCCAGAGCCTATGCTATTTGCGCATGCGAGGAGGCCTCATTCCCATATGTTATTACTGGTACATTTATTCTCTATGATACTAGTGTAATTGCATTGATTGATCCTAGTTCAACTCATTCCTATGTGTGTGAGACTTTAGTATTCAGTAAGACTTTGCTTGTTGAGTCTACTGAGTTTGTGATTAGAGTATCGATCCCCTTGGGCCAGTGTGTTATGGTTGACAAAGTGTGTAAAAATTATCCTTTGATGATTCGAGATTTTTGCTTTCCGGCTGATTTGATGTTGTTGCAATTTGATGAGTTTGACATAATTCTGGGTATGGACTGGTTGACTTTACATGATGCTATTGTAAACTGCAATAGAAAGATTATTGATTTACGGTGTCAGAATGATAAGATTATTCGGATTGAATCTAATGATTTGAATAGATTACCAGCAGTGATATCTTCGATGTTATCTCAGAAATATGTGAGAAAAAGTTGCGAAACTTATTTTGCATATGTTCTTGACAGTAAAGTAACCGTAAGAAAGATTGAATCAGTACCAGTTGTGTGTGAGTACCCGGATGTGTTTCCTGAAGAATTGTTGGGTTTGCCACCTATTCGAGAGTTAGATTTTGGTATTGAATTAGTGCTTGGGACGACTCCAATTTTGATAGCTTCATACAGAATGGCATCTATTGAAATAAAAGAATTGAAAGCACAGTTGCAAGAGTTAATAGATAGAGGCTTTGCGCGACCGAGTTTCTCTCCCTAAGGTGTGCCAGTTCTATTTGTGAAAAAGAAAGGAGGAACTATGAGAATGTGCATCGACTACCGTCAGCTCAATAAGGTGACTATAAAGAATAAATACCCATTGCTAGGTATTGATGACCTGTTTGATCAGTTAAAAGGGGCTACAGTGTGTTTGAAAATAGATTTGAGATCAGGCTACTATCAGTTGTAAGTTAAAGACTCCGATGTGCCAAAAACTACCTTCCAAACGAGGCACGGACATTATGAGTTTCTGGTTATGCCTTTCGGACTTACTAATGCACCTGCTGTTTTCATGGATTTGATGAATCAGATTTTCGGACAGTATATGGATCAGTTTGTGGTTGTGTTCATTGATGATATATTGATCTACTCCCGTGATGAAACTGAACATGCCGAGCATTTGAGACTTGTGTTACAGACTTTGCAAGGAAAACAGTTGTATGCGAAGTTTAGTAAATTTGAGTTCTGGTTACACGAAGTTAGCTTTCTAGGACATGTTGTTTCAGCATCAGGTATTCGGGTTGATCCGAGTAAGAATTTAGCAATACTTGACTGGAAACCTCCAAGAAACGTTTCGGAAGTCTGAAGTTTTCTGGGACTTGCTGGTTACTACAGACGATTTGTGAAAGGTTTCTCGATGATTGCAATCCAAATAACTAAGCTACTAGAAAAAGATGTTAAGTTCGAGTGGTAAAAAAAATGCCAAAAAAGTTTCGATCAATTGAAAGCTCTTTTGACCAAAGCTCCAGTGCTAATTCAGCCAGAATCGGGTAAAGAATTTTTTATTTACAGTAATGCATCTTTAAATGGTTTGGGCTATGTTTTGATACAAGAAGGCAGAGTTATAGCTTATGCCTCGAGACAGTTAAAGCCACATGAAAAGAACTATCCGATGCACGATCTAAAGTTGGCAGCTATTGTGTTTGCATTGAAAATATGATGCCACTATCTGTTTGGTGAAAAATTTCATTTTTATTCTGATCACAAAAGTCTGAAGTATTTGATGACTCAAAAAGATCTGAATTTGAGACAGCATCGATGGTTAGAGTTGCTAAAAGATTACGAGTTTGTAATTGATTATCATCCGGGAAAGGCTAATGTTGTTGCTGATGCTCTAAGTTGAAAATCCCTATTTGCTTTGCGTGCAATGAATGAACATGTGGTTATGTTAGATGATGGTGTGATAATAGCCGAGTTAAAAGCAAGACCGTTATTTATTCAGCAGATTTGTAAAGCTTAGAAGGTCAATAATGATTTGATAGTAAAGCGAGCTCAATGTGATTTGAACGTTGATTCAGAATTTCAAGTGGATGTTGAGGGATGTCTGCAGTTTAGAATCTGAATATGCGTTCCGAGAAATATAGAATTGATTTAGATGATTTTGAATGAAGCTCATAACAGTTAGCTAACTATTCACCCGGGTAGTACGAAGATGTCTAATGATCTTAAATAGCTTTACTGGTGGCACGATATGAAACGAGACATTTCGGACTATGTTTCGAAATGTTTAGTTTGTCAGCAAGTAAAAGCCAAGCATCAGGTACCTTCTGGATTGCTTCAGTAGATCATGATCCTTGAATGGCAATGGAACAAAATTAAAATGGATTTTGTATCCAATTTATCGTTGGCACCAAGAAAGAAAGATTCAATCTGGGTTTATTGTGGATAGATTGACTAAATCAGCTCACTTTGTTCCGGTTCGTATAGATTATTCGCTCGATAAACTTGTTGAATTATATGTTTCACAGATTGTGAGACTACATGGAGTACATATTTCTATTATGTCAGATAGAGATCCGAGGTTTACATTACGGTATTGGAAGAAACTGCAAGATGCATTAGGTACTAAACTACATTTTGGCAGTGCTTTTCATCTAGACAGATGGTCAGTACGAACGAATCATTCAGATACTTGAGAATATGTTGAGATGTTGCATTCTCGAGTTTGAAGGTACGTAGGAATGATATTTACCTCTGATTGAATTTGCATACAATAATAGCTTTCAGTTGAGTATCAAAATGGCACATTACGAGGCTTTATACGGCCGTAAATGTCGTACACCATTGTATTGGACTGAACTTAGTGAAAACAAGATACATGGGGCTGATTTGATCAGAGAAATAGAAAAGAAAGTAAAAGTGATCCGTGAAAGTCTGAAAATAGCGTCAGATCGTCAGAAATTGTATGCGGACTTGAAACGTAAAGATATAGAGTCTCAGATTGGGGATAGAGTGTTTTTGAAAGTCTCATCGTGGAAGAAAATACTCAGATTCGGTCGTAAAGGAAAATTGAGTCTGAGATTTATTGGGTCGTATGAGGTTATGGAGCCTATCGAGCCAGTTACTTATAGACTGTTGTTGCCACCTGAGTTAGAAAAGATCCACAATGTATTTCATGTTTTGATGCTTCGTAGATATCGATCTGATCCTTCACATGTCATTAGCCCGACTGAGCTTGAGATTAAGCCCGATATGACGCAAGAGGAAGAACGGATTTGTATTCTCGCTCACGAGATTAAAGAATTGTGAAATAAGAAAACTCCATTAGTTAAAGTGTTATGGCATAAACACAGAGTTGAGGAAGCAACGCGGGAGTCAGAAGATGCAATGAAAGAACGTTATCCAAACCTATTCACTGGTAAGATTTTTGGGGATGAAAATCCTTAAGGGGGAGAGTTGTAACAGCCTGATTTAGACCCTAATTGGAACAGTAGTTTCGAGACCACGAATCTGAGTCAGAAAAGTATTTAAAAATTATTTTCTGTGTTTATTTTGTTTGAATTTATATATGTGAAATTTTTGTGATTTATTTTTTCCGTTTAGGTATCCGATTAAATAAAAGGACTTAATTGCGTAAAATGAAAATTTAGTGGTTATTTCTAAAAGGCGCTAAATTGTTAGTGGCTTTCTAAATTGAAGCCTTAAAGTTGTAATTATGCCATTATGAATATAGTTGGCCAGTATTAGGTTTATATTATAAAGTTTCTATAATAATTCACTAAGGTTATATATGTAATTAAACTTGAAGTTATAATATGTTATAATATATATTTCATAAAACATAAAATAAAGTTAAAATAAGTGTTATATTAGTGTTCTTGCTGAAACTAAGTAAAAGAAAAAAGAAACAAGGGCTCGGTTGCTTTCAAGCTCAATTAAGGTATGAGTTTAACTCAATTTTTGATAATTTTTACGCTTTTGAGATCGTTGCTTAGTAATCTTATAGACCCATGCTTTAATTTTTTTATTTTGATAAATATTTTGAGTTATGGCATTGATGAGAGCTTGTGATTTTTGTTGTTTGATGATGAAATATAAAAGATATGGTTTAGATTAACATGTTTTTTATTGGAGTTTTTGATGATTTTGAGTAATTAGGACTAAATTGCAAAAAGAATAATTTCAGGGACTAAAATGTGAAATAAATGAAATATATGGATTGGTATGAGTATGGGTAAAATTCATCCCACCATAGATATAGGGCAATTTTTCATATTTTGTGTTTTGTGTAATAGGGACTAAATTGTGAAAAATATAAAATATTAGGGATAAAAGTGTAATTTTCCCATTTGTGTGTTTTTGGATGAATTTGATTGAATATTTGATTTAATAAGTTTAATTTATATTAATTTAGATCAAGAAAAGAGAAAGTCAGATTTAGATAGAGGGAAAACTAAAGTTGTCGCTTAGCCGATCCGTACTGGTTTTTCATCGCCCGAGGTAAGTTTATAAGCAAATAGACGTATTTAATTTTATATAAATGCTAAATATATATGTTGTAATGGAATACATGAATATATGTATGTTATAACCAATTACGAATAAGCTTGGCTACTATATTTTCGAATTCATTCCAACCGAGTTACAACGTCCGAAAGTATGAATCTTAGGAATAGTTAGGATATGTAACACTCCGTACCCGAGACCGTTGCAGGAGTCGAACACGAGGTATTTACGGACTTATTTCATTGTAAAACACAGTTCATTTAAAATTTCCAGACAAGCTGGCTAACTGCATCACTGTCACCTTAAAAATCATATCTCGAGTTCCAAATCTTGAAAACCAGTTCCGTAAATTTTTCCTGAAACTAGACTCATATGTCCATCTACAAATTTTTTTCTAGAATTTTTGGTCAGGCCAATTAGTACAGTTTATTAGTTAAAGTCTCCCCTGTTACAGGGTTTGACTACTCTGACCTTCATGCATTACGACTTATAAATCTCCCTGTACAGGGCTTCAATACTTATGTCGTTTGCTTCTAATGAAACTAGACTCAAAAAGGAATCTATACATATATGGCATGACTTCTAATTATCTCTGGTTAGTTTATAGTGAATTTTCAAAGTCAGATCAGGGGATCCAGAAATCGCTCTGGCCCTGTTCCACGATAACTTAAATATCTCTCAAAATATGACTCATATGATCATTTCGTTTCTTCCATATGAAAGTAGATTCATCAAGGTTCGATTACATAATTTTTTCACTATTTAGTTCCATTCCTACTATTTTTAGTGATTTCTCAAATTTACGTCACTGCTGCTGTCAGCATCTGCCTTTAAGGTAGACTTTACCCATTTCATAGTTTCCATGATTCAACTAGCCTTTTAGCATATATAGCACAAAATATGATCATGATTAACCATTCCAATGGCCAATCATTGCCAAGCATATCCACACCTCTCAATAACCATATACATACAAAATGATTATATCACTATGCTCAAAATATATAAGCCATTTTCGCATGGCTATCCAAATATATACAACACCAAGTACTTTACTAATAACAAAAGGGCAGTCCTATACATGCCATTAGCAGAGTTCAACTAAAAGAGTACCAAAGGGGCTTTGATAGTGTGGACGACTTCGACTTCAACAATCCCGAGTCTGATAGCTGACGAACCAAAATCTATAAAACAGAGATTCAAAGAACGGAGTAAGCATTTAATGCTTAGTAAGTTCTGAGCAATGAAATCATGCACAACTGAAGTATAGCATTCATACGACTAAACGAATAATTTCATATACACATATTCTCACAATCATACCTACTTCACATTTCCAACCCTTATATTCATACATAAGAAATCAACTTGACTAAAAGCCGGAAGCTTGTTAATCGATTGAGCAAATACTATTTAGAAGGAATCAATTATCTCAATGCACATACGAAACATACCTCATTGTTGGGATTTTACGAGCGTATTAATTGAAATTATTACAGCAAGATCGCTCATTCCCAAACCCAAGTATCTTCGGGATTTAGCCGGATATAACCACTCGCACAAGGCCTTCGGGTCTTAGCCCGGATATGGTCACTAGCATAAATGCCTTCGGGACTTAGCCCGGATATAATCGCTAGCACAAATGCCTTTGGGTCTTAGCTCGGATATAGCAACTCGCACAAATGCCTTCGGATCTTAGTCCGGATATAGTCACTAGCATAAAAGCCTTCGGGACTTAGCCTGGATATCATTCGAATAACCATGCACATATATCAATAATCATGACACATCCATATTTCATTTTCATTACCAAAGCTCAAACACAAGACACTTATCACACTTACTAATTTCGGCTCAATAGCCACATACAAAGAGCACTATTTTGATTTGCTTTATGACATGATCTCTATGCACATACGGCTACCCATCATACGTATAGACTTATTAATTCAACATATAATTCAAGTAGAATCGTTATATCACCGTATTTTTGTTATGACTATACGTCATGACTTAATCGAATCGTAAACTAAGTTTCATTACTCGAAAACTTACCTCGGATGTTGTCGAACGATTTCGGCGGCTATTCGATCACTTTTTCCTTTCCCTTGTCCAACTTTGGTCCTCTAAGCTCTTGAGCTAATTCAAGCAAATTTAACTTATTAAGATCTCATTATGCTAGCTTATTACCGAATATGACAAGGAGTTGATAGGTCATATGGCCACCTTTAGCTCAAATACAAAGTGGTCATACGCATTTTTAATCACATTGAGCAATTTAATACAATTAATCTAACATTTCCTCATGTGCACCTTCATGACCGAATACACACATCATTAACCTATTATCAATTAACTAAGCACTTTAACAAATTCTCCTTGAGCCGATTATCTAAGTCAAGATAAAAGCATCACTATGCTTGCCCCTAACCGAATACATGCAACACCAATCTATCTCATGTAGCCGAATATGCATGTCTATGTTGAGGCCAATTATATGCTTAATACTTCCTACAAATATGGTTACTTGTATTAA
This sequence comes from Gossypium arboreum, assembly GCF_025698485.1. Classification (NCBI taxonomy): domain Eukaryota; kingdom Viridiplantae; phylum Streptophyta; class Magnoliopsida; order Malvales; family Malvaceae; genus Gossypium; species Gossypium arboreum. The sequence goes on along the minus strand of NC_069079.1, from coordinate 79,627,954 downwards.
CTACATACCATCTTGTTTCAAGTTCAAAACTCGGCTAATACACATATGTACACTAGTAATCAAATAGTAATATTTGCACTTCACCTTACTACCATTTCTCATGCAAATAACATGAACAACAACCATATTTCCTACTATGGCCAAATGCATAAAGACACCATACCATTTCAATTTTGGTCATGGGTTAAACAAAGAACCTAATGTCTATCTCAAAAAAAATGCTAAAAAGAAAATCCAAGAGGTATCAATCCACCATCACATGTATCATTATAAAGCTTCACATTTAGCATGCAAATGACATCAACACAAATCCACCTTAGCCGAAACTTAACTCATCTTCATGCATCAACACCAACATCAAACACCACCCAAGAAGACAACACCCATGGCCGAATATCATCTCCATCACATAGCAAAGATTTAAACCATGGGCTAGGTAGAACTCAAGCTGACAACTAAAACATGCATGCATCTCATGGAACATCATCAAACATACCTTAATCTAGATACAAGTATGGCCAAACCTCCTCAACCTTTTCTTCCCCTCCTTCCTTTGATTTTTCGGTCAAGAAGAAACAAATGAGAACCTTTTCTTTCTTTTTTTTTCATCTTCCTACTAACCATTATTATTTTATCATTTCTAACATAAACCATTAACACAACATGTTTATGACATGTTTTACCCATCACCCTTTGTCATGGCCGGCCACTACTAATTAAATGGGGGAAATTGACATGCAAGTCCACCCCTTTGATTACATGCACTAATAGACCCTTATAGATTAACCTATCACATTTCAAAAGTGTCACACATAAGTCCTATTAACTAAATTCACATGCAATTAACTAAATCAAAGCTTAAAACTTTCACACATTCATATTCACATATTTTAGACAATAATTATCATATTCAAATAATTTGGTGACTCGGTTTAGCGGTCCCGAAACCGCTTTCCGACTAGGGTCACTTTAGGGCTGTCACAGGATACATATGTCATGACATAGGATTTTAGATATGTGTTCTCATTGAAGACCACGTCTGGGATGTTGGCATCGATATGTGATTAACTGTAAGACCATGAATGAGACATTGGCATCATATTTGATTCGTGTAAGACCCTGTTTGGGACTGTGGCATCGATATGTGATTATATGTCAGACCACGTCTGATACGTTGGCATTGTACGATATGTGTGATTATCCGAGTGTCCTATCCAATTTCGAATGGTCCATCGGGCAACGATTAGTGTGATTGAATGTGTAAAATGAGCTAAATGGCCGGGTATGAACTAACTTGGTACTTATTTGAATTAAGGTAAGTAAGTAACTTGATTATTTGTTACAAATTGCATTTGATGCAAATGAAAGACATATGTGATTATAGTATGTATATTCGGCCAAATAAGTAAAATATGTACAAGATGTTATATTATGATTCTTAAGTTTATATATTTGAGCATATGTGTATTTGGTCATTTAATGACATTCTGACTATGAAAATTGAAAAACATTTGGTAAATTGATTACTTGAGCATTCGGTCAATGTGGAAAATTGAGTATAAAATGTACTATATATATGAAATTTGTAGTTTGAGACTAAGGAATGAGAATGTTATTATAATTTGGTTAGCTTAAAATGAATTGATTATATATTTGGATTGTTTACTTACTTATAATTTACTAAGCTATAAAAGCTTACTCTGTGTATATGTGTGTTTTTGTTTTATAGATTTTGGATCAAGTTACAAGCTCGGGAATCGTCAACAAAGTTCTTCACATTATCCACTGTTTCGATATTTATTTAGTTGAACTTGAACTATGGCATGTATAGGTTGGAACATACTTTTTAAATGTTGAATTTGGCTATGTATTTAAAACCATGCGAAAATGGCTTGCTAATTATGCTTAGTCTTGGTTTTATGTGTGCTTAATTATAATGTTTAATGAGCTTGGTTTTGATAATTCGGTTACGTTTGATTGTGGTTTGAAATCGTTTTGGTTATAATGTTAAGTGCTATGAATGAATGGTGTGTGAGATGGGTGTTATATGTTTTCGAAATGATTAATGGTTTTGGCTGAATGTGTTGTTGGTTCGGCTATGATATGCATAGATAAAAATATATGTGCATTAGGTTTCTGAGCATTAACGGGCATGTGATTATTTCATTCATTTATAACATTTATATAATTCATATAAACAGATACCACATTCAATTCAAGCATAAAATAAACACAATTTAGTTACAGGAACTTACTTCAATAAATGTTTGTGTACGTAAAATCTACTAATTCGACACTTTCTCCTCCGAATTTGGTCTATCCGGATCTATACAAGTAAATTTAACATCAATTTAATACAATTCATATGCAATTCAGTCCAATCACATTTTAGGCAAAATTACCATTTTGCCCCTAAACTTTTAATTAATGATGATTTCGTCCCTAGGCTCAGAAAAATAAATTCATGTAATTTAATCCTTATTACAAGCCTAGCCAAATTTTATGTATAAAATTTACAGCCCATGTATTTATAAAATTCAAAATTTTTCCTTGAATTTTACAAATTTACAATTTAGTCCTAAAATCATAATTTCATCAAAATTCACTTTACAAAAGTTGTTTATCTATCAACAACCTTTCATTTTCTACCATAAATTTCAAAATTTCAGCATTTACATCCATGGAAAAATTTCTATACTTTGATATCTTTACAAATTAATCCCCAAAATAGATAGATTAAGCTATTCTAATCTCAGAAATATAAAAATTACTAAAAACGAGACAAGATTACTTACCCAAATAAGCCAAGAAAGCTAGGTTTCTCTTTCCTAGGGTTTCTATATATTTTTTGGGGAAAAAGATGATGAAATTGATGGTATTTTCATTTTTTTATCATTTATCATCTTTTATTATTTCACTTTCCAATTTCATCCTTTTCTTTATTTTATTTTCCATGGATGAATCATCATACTTAACAACTAAGCATTTTTAATGGCCTATTTTCCATTTAAGGACCTGAATTTTTGAATTCCATAGTTATTTAATCCTTTTAGCTAATAAAACTAAACTTTTACACTTTGTACAATTTGGTCCTTTATCAAATTAAACATATAATCAGTAAAATTTCTTTATGAAACTTTCATACGACATTATTATCATACTATAGATCATAAAATAATATTAAAATAAATTTCCTTTTCAGAACTGGATTTGTGGTCCCGAAACCATTATTCTGATTTTACTGAAAGCGAGCTATTACAGTTTTTATTTGCCCACCATGTTTAAAGATGCTCATGTGTTCTATCAAAGCTGTGATCATTGTCCAAGAATTGGTAACTTATCAAGGAGACACGAAATGCCGCTGCAAAATATTTTAGAGGTAGAATTATTTGATGTATGAGGAAATGATTTCATGGGTCCGTTTCCACCATCCTGAGGTAAGATCTACATTCTTGTCGCTGTGGATTGTGTCTGCAAATGGGTTGAAGTTGTGGTTTTACCTGCAAATGATGCCAAATTAATTTTGAAATTCCTGCATACAAATATTTTTACCATGTTTGGTACCTTTTGTGCCTTAATTAGTGATGAAGGTTCACATTTTGACTGTAGATTTGTTTTCAACACTCTAAACAAATATAGGGTTAAACATAAAATTGTCACAGCATACCACTCACAAACAAATGGACAAGCTGAAATTTCCAATAGAGAAATCAAGCAAATTCTATGGAAAGTTGTCAATCCCAATCACACGGATTGGTCCAAGGTTGGATGAAGCCTTTTGAGCTTGTCGCACAACATTCAAGACACTGTTGGGAATGTCACCTTTCAAGCTTACCTATGGTAAACCATGTCATTTTCCATTTGAGCTAGAACACAAAGCATTTTGGGCATTCAAGAAACTAAACATGGCTTGGGGTGCTGCTGCAACTCATCACTTATTGGAGCTTAATGAGATGGATGAACTTCAAGCTCAAGCTTATGAGAATGCCAGACTATACAAGGAAAAGACAAAACAATGGTACAACAAGAAAATTTTGCCATGGTAATTTGTACCTGGACAACAAGCCTCGTTCTTCAATTCCAGACTTAAACTATTTCTTAGAAAATTAAAGTCAGATGGTTCAGACCATTTGAAGTCGAGCATATATGCCCTCATGGACCTGTCGACATTAAAGATGGGAAAACAAGATCCACTTTTAAAGTCAATGGTCAATGCCTAAAACATTATTTTGAAGCTCCTATAATGCACGACAAAAAATTTATCTCTTCAAAATATTTAATATTGTTCTATTGCAGAAATTTTCTTCTTTTATTTTATTTTTACTTTTTCTTATTTATTACCTAATAAATTTATTTAAATATTTATTTTATCTTGTTATAGGTTTCTTTTGGGCCAGAGTACATATAAATTGAAGTCATTATCCCAATACTTTTAATTTTTAGAAATTTGTGCTAAATACATTTTCTTTTCCCACTAAATGCCAAATTCTTTGCCTTGCCAGACCATGATTAAGGCCACTTTTATCATACACATCACAATTTCTTCTCTCCCATGTTTTAACCTAGTCGATTCAGTTTCTTCCCACATTTTCATTCTGTTTTGTTTTCTGCTTTTACTCTCTGTTTTATTCATAATAGTAATAAAATCTAGCCTTTTTCAGTTTCAAGCTTTCTATATTTTCTTCAATGGCTTCCCAAACAGCTTTTGGTTCGACCTTTGCCTCTACACGCACCTTCTTTAGTAAACTTGCTAAAGATAAATACCATAAAAGTATTTCCAAAAGTTCATTCCGCATGGAAAAATGATTCCTTTTTGAGGATGCTCCCTTCATAGGGTATACAGAGGCCATCTCATCAGTTGTTGAAAAGCATGAATAGGGAATCTTCTATCTCCATCCTAATGATTTCTTCCCAAAAGTAGTGAAAGAGTTTTATGCCTACATTACTTCTCCTAACAATGCATTTATATACGTGCATGGTGTAACGCCCCGAGCACGAGACCGTTGCCGGAGTCGAACACGAGGTGTTAACAGACTTATTTCATTGTAAAACACAGTTCATTTAAAATTTCCAGACAAGCTGGCTAACTGCATCACTGTCACCTTAAAAATCATATCTCGAGTTCCAAAACTCGAAAACAAGTTCCGTAAATTTTTCCTGCAACTAGACTCATATGTCCATCTACAAATTTTTTTCTAGAATTTTTGGTCAGGCCAATTAGTATAGTTTATTAGTTAAATTCTCCCCTGTGACCGGGTTTGACTACTCTGACCTTCATGCATTACGACTTAGATATCTTCCTGTACAGGGCTTCAATACTTATGCCGTTTGTTTCTAAAGAAACTAGACTCGAAAAGGAATCTTTAAATATAGGGCATGACTTCTAATTATCTCTGGTTAATTTATAGTGAATTTCCAAAGTCATAACAGGGGATCCAGAAATCGCTCTGGCCCTGTTTCACGAAAACTTAAACATCTCATAAACTACGGCTCATATGATCATTTCGTTACTTTCATATGGAAATAGGTTCATCAAGGTTCGATTACATAATTTATTCCTTATTCAATTCTATTTCTACTATTTTTAGTGATTTTTCATATTCATATCACTGCTGCTATCGGTATCTGTTTTTAAGGTAGACTTTACCTATTTCATAATTTCCATGATTTAACTAGCCCTTTAACATACATAGCACAAAAATATGATCGTGATTAACCATTCGAATGGCTAATCATTGCCAAGCCTTTCCACACCTCTCAATAACCATATATATACAAAATGATTATAACGCTATGCTCAAAATATATAAGCCATTTTCGCATGGCTATCCAAATATATGCAATACCAAAGTACTTGACTAACAACAAAAGGGTAGTCCTATACATGCCATTTTCAGAGTTCATCTAAATGAGAACCAAAAGGGCTTTGATAGTGTGGATGACTTCGACTTTGACACTCCCGAGTCCGATAGCTGACGAACCAAAATCTATAAAACAAAGAATCAAAGAAATAGAATAAGCATTTAATGCTTAGTAAGTTTTGAGTAATGAAATCATGCACAACTGAAGTATAGCATTCATACGACTAAACGAATAATTTCATATACACATATTCTCACAATCATACCTACTTCACATTTCCAACCCTTATATTCATACATAAGGAATCAACTTGACTAAAAGCCGGAAGCTTGTTAATCGATTGAGCGAATACTATTTAGAAGGAATCAATTATTTCAATGCACATACGAAACATACCTCATCGTTGGGATTTTACAAGCGTATTAATTGAAATTATTACAGCAAGATCGCTCATTCCCAAGCCCAAGTATCTTCGGGATTTAGCCGGATATAACCACTCGCACAAGGCCTTCGGGTCTTAGCCCGGATATGGTCACTAGCATAAATGCCTTCGGGACTTAGCCCGGATATAGTCGCCAGCACAAATGCCTTCGGGTCTTAGCCCGGATATAGCAACTCGCACAAATGCCTTCGGATCTTAGTCCGGATATAGTCATTAGCATAAAAGCCTTCGGGACTTAGCCCGGATATCATTCGAATAACCATGCACATATATCAATAAATCATGACACATCCATATTTCATTTTCATTACCAAAGCTCAAACACAAGACACTTATCACACTTACTAATTTCGGCTCAATAGCCACATACAAAGAGCATGATTGTGATTTGCTTATAACATGATCTAATCGAACCATAATCTAAGTTCCATTACTCAAAAACTTACCTCGGATGTTGTCGAACGATTTCGACGGCTATTCGATCACTTTTTCCTTCCCTTTATCGGATTTAGTTCCCCTTTGCTATTGAGCTTAATTTAACAAATAAATTGATTTAATCATTTGAACATCAAAAAGAGAAACTCAAGGTACTTAGCCCATATATATATTAGACATTAGAGTCACATATATATGAAATCATGAATCAAACTCAACATATTAGCCCACACTCTCTTTTAGCCGATTATCTAAGCCAAGATAAAAGCATCAATATGCTTGCCTCTAACCAAATACATGCAACACCAATCTATCTCATGTGGCCGAATATGCATGTATATGTTGAGGCCAATTATATACTTAATACATTCTACAAATATGGTTACTTGTATTGACTAAATACCATTTTGTTTCAAGTTCAAAACTCGGCTAATACCATATATACACTAGTAATCACATACTAACATTTGCACTTCACCTTAATAGCTAGCTTAGCAAACCTTAATTTAACATATAATTGTTCATAACAAAATTAAAGCATCCTCTCCATTCCATCAATTCAAAACACCTACTTTACTCAATAATATTCAAAGTCACATTCGGCCTTAGCACACAACTTCTCTACTTCATCTAACATTCGGCCTTAGCACTCAAACTCTATCATCTTCATACCTCATCAACACAACATCAAACACCAACCAAGAAGACAACACCCATGGCCGAGTATCATCTCCCTCACATAGCAAAGATTTAAACCATGGGCTAGGTAGAACTCAAGCTAACAACTAAAAATATACATGAATCTCATGGAGCAACATCAAACATACCTTAGCCTAGTTACATGCATGGCCGAACCTCTTCAAACTTTCTTCTTCCTTCCTCCTTATAATTTTTGGCCAAAGATGTTAAAGGATGAACACATTTTTTTTTCTTTTCTTTGTTTTCATCACTCTTCATCCCCTTATTTTATTACTAACTCTTTTATTTTATTCTTTCCAACATGAAACATTAACTCACCATGTTTATAATATACTATGACCCATAGCATGGCCGGCCACTAGCTCAAATTTTGGGTAATTTGACATGCAAACCCATCATTTCTATAACATGCATTAATAGGCCACTTTACATTTTCCTAGCACATTTCTAAATTTTCTCACATAAGTCCTATTTACTAAAATTCACCTACAATTAACAAAATTCAAATATGAAATTTTCACACATGCATATATACATATAATAAGCATCAAATATGACAGTTAATTATTTTTATGACTCGGTTTTGTGGTCCTAAAACCACTTCCCCGACTAGGGTCACATTAGGGCTGTCACAACTCTCCCCCACTTAAGAAATTTTCGTCCCCGAAAATCTTACCGATAAATAGGTTTGGGTATCGTTCTCTCATAGAGTTCTCGGTTTCCCAAGTAGCTTCTTCGATTCTGTGTTTGAGCCATAACACATTTACTAACGGAACCCTTTTGTTTCGCAACTCTTTCACTTCACGAGCTACGATACGAATCGGTTCTTCTTCATAACTCAAGTCGATTGAATTTCAACCTCGATGGACTAATTATGTGCGAAGGATCACATCTCAGAACGTCAAGCATCAAACATGAAAACATTGTGAATCCTTTCAAGTTCAGGGGGTAATAGCAACCTATATGCAACTGGACCAACTCGTTCGGAGATTTCATATGGCCCAATGAATCTCGGACTCAGTTTGCCCTTACGGCCAAATCTGATTATCTTTTTCCAAGGTGAAACCTTAAGAAACACTTTGTCTCCTACCTGATACTCAATATCTCTTCGTTTTAAATCCGCGTACGACTTCTGACGATCGGATGCCGCCTTCAGACTTTCACGAATTATTCTTACTTTCTGCTCAGCATCTTTAATCAAATCAACTCTGAAAATCTTACTTTCACAGAGCTCTATCCAAAACAACGGTGTACGGCATTTACGACCGTACAAAGCCTCGTAAGGTGCCATCTTAATACTTGATTGAAAACTATTGTTGTAAGCGAATTCAATCAAAGGTAAATACCGTTCCCATGAACCACTAAACTCAAGGATGCAACATCTCAACATATCCTCGAGTATCTGAATTATCCGCTTGGATTGACCATCTGTTTGGGGATGAAAAGCAGTGCTAAAATGCAGCTTGGTACCCAAAGCTTCTTGCAATTTCTTCCAAAATCGCGAGGTGAATCTTGGATCTCTATCCGATACAATAGAAATAGGTACCCCGTGTAATCTCACAATCTGAGAAACATACAATTCAGCTAGTTTATCCAATGAAAAATCAGACGACGGGATAAAGTGAGCCGACTCATCTATCTATCAACAACAACCCAAATCGCATCCTTCTTACTTGCCGACACCGGCAACCCGGATACAAAATCCATCGTGACTCGCTCCCACTTCCATTCGTGTATCATGATCGGTCAAGTAAACTCAGAGGCACTTGATGTTCCGCTTTCACTTGTTGGCATATTAAACACTTCAAACAAAATCGAAATGTCTCATTTCATACCATGCCACCAAAAGCGACGCCTCGGATCGTTGTACATTTTGTACTCCCGGGTGAATTGACATTCGGCTACAATGAGCTTCGTTCGAATCATCGAAATAAGTTCAATTTCATGGAACACACAAACGACTTCTGAACCTCAAACAATCGTCATCATCAATTTGAAACTCTGATTCCATATTCGAAACACATTCAGCCCGTCTTACGACCAATTCATCGTCGACTTTCTGAGCTTCACGAATTTGATGAATCAACAATGGTTTGGCCTTTAATTCTGTTACTAACACATTTTCGGATAGAATAGACAAGTGTACATTCATCGCTCGTACAGCAAATAGTGATTTACGACTTAAAGCATCCGCAACCACATTAGCCTTTCCCGGGTGATAGTCAATGACAAGTTCATAATCTTTCAACAACTCGAGCCAACGTCTTTGTCGCAGATTCAAGTCTCTTTGAGTCATCAAATATTTGAGACTTTTGTGATCCGAATATACATGGCACTTCTCACCAAATAAGTAATGTCGCCATATTTTCAAAGCGAATACTATGGCAGCTAGTTCGAGATCATGGGTCGGATAATTTTTCTCATGTGGCTTCATTTGTCTCGACGCATAAGCTACAACTTAACCCTCTTGCATCAATACGCAGCCCAACCCAAGTAGGGATGCATCACTATAAATGACAAACTCTTTGCCTGATTCGGGCTGCACTAGTACTGGAGCTTTAGTCAAACAAGTTTTCAGTTGATCGAAATTTTTCTGACACTTTTCTGTCCATTCAAACTTAACATCTTTCTGAAGTAGTTTCGTCATTGGTGTGGCTATCATCGAGAAACCCTTTACAAAGCGTCTGTAGTAACTGGCAAGTCCCAAAAAGCTCTGAACTTCAGTAATATTTCTCGGAGGCTTCCAGTTAAGTATGGTCGAAATTTTGTTCGGATCAACTCGAATACCCGATGCAGATACCACATGACCCAAGAAGCTAACCTCTCTTAACCAGAACTCACACTTACTGAACTTAGCATATAACTGCTTATCCCGTAAAATTTGCAACACTAATCCTGTGTGTTCAAAGATGATCGGTTTCATTTCTCGAATAGACAAAATATCATCGATAAACACAACTACAAACCGATCCAAATACGGTCTGAAGATCAGATTCATCAAATCCATAAATACCGCGGGGGCATTAGTGAGCCCGAACGGCATCACTAAGAATTCGTAGTGACCGTATCTCGCTCGAAAGCGTTTTGGGTATATCCGAATCTCGAATTCAAGAATCGATAATAACCCGATCTCAAATCTATCTTTGAAAACACCGAGGCTCCCTTTAGTTGATCAAACAAATCATCAATACGCTGTAACGGATATTTATTCTTTATTGTCACTTTATTCACCGACGATAGTCGATGCACAACCTCATGGTTCCGTCGTTCTTTTCACAAACAATCTTGGTGCACCCTAAGGTGAGAAACTTGGTCGAGTGAAACCTCTATCCGTCAACTCTTGCAATCGAGCTTTCAACTCTTTTAACTCGGTTAGTGCCATACGACACGGAGCTATCGAAATCGGTGTAGTCCCTGTACAAGCTCAATACCAAACTCTACCTCCGAACAGTGGTAAACCCGTAATTCTTGGAAAAACATCCGAGTATTCACAAACCATCGCACGATTCAGCTTCTTTTCTAACTCTTTGTCATCAAGTACATACGCAAGGTATGCTTCACACCCCTTTCTTACATATTTCTGAGCCAACATCGATGATATTACAGCTGGCAACCTATTCAAGTCATTGGACTCAACTCGGATTATCTCGTTATTTACACACCTTAAATCGATGGTTTTTCTTTTGCAATTTACAATTGCATCATGTACGGTCAACCAATCCATACCGAGGATAACATCAAATTCGTCAAACGGTAAAAGCATCAAATCGACTGGAAAACAGGAACCTCGGATTATTAGGGGACATTTCTTGCACACTTTGTCGACAAGCACGTAACGACCCAAAGGATTTGACACCGAATTATAAACTCAAGAGACTCAATGTAGAGTCTTCTTTGGATGCTAAGGTTTCATATATATAAGAATGAGTAGAACCAGGTCAATCAAAGCAATCACATTAGTATCAAAGAGAGTAAAAGTACGGTAATAACATCCGGCGAGGAAGCATCCTCGCGTGCTGGCAGATAGCGTAAGCTCTAGCAAAGACGAGCCTCGATCTGGTTGTAGCATCTCTAGATCCTCTCGACCGCCACTAGCATTGCCCGTATTTCTAGATGGTCTACCCCGAGCGAGAATAGCACCAGTTTCCCACTCGATTTACGTTCTGTTCGGACAATCTCGGGCAATCTTTAATAAAGTGGTCGGTGATCCGACTTGTAACAGAGCGGTCATGGAATCTACAACTCCCGAATGCCATTTACCACAATATCGACACTGCATTCGTCTCGACGATCATTTCCAACATCGGGCATCAAGTGACTCGTGCACTCACAGGGAGTCGATCACGATCTCGTCTAGAAAAATCCAAAGTGTCTCTAGATCGGCCTAAATCATCTCTAAATTTCTTCGATGACTGTTGAAAGGGCCTTCCCGAAGACCTCTTATGAAACTCCTTTGATCCCATATCAGCTTTTCTTTTCTCCATACTGAGCTCCTCGGCTTTGCAAGCTCGCTCGACAAGTACCACAAATTCTCGGATTTCCAAAATGCCAACATACAGCTTTATATCATCATTCAGTCCATCCGCAAAATGTTTACACATCACGGCTTCTGAAGAAATGCATTCTCGAGCGTACCGGCTAAGCCTTACAAACTTTCGTTCATAATCGAGAACCGACATGGAACCTTGTTTAAGTTCAAGAAATTCCTTCCGCTTTTGATCCATGAATCTCGATCGATATACTTTTTTCAAACTCGGTTTGGAAAAACTCCCAAGTTACTTGCTCTCTGGGCACAATGAAGTCAACGATTCCACCAATAGTAGGCGTAATCACGTAGCAAGGAGATAGTACACTTTAGGCACTCATCGGTGTGCAAGATAGCTCATCGAGTACCGAATAGTGTTGTCCAACCAAAATTCAGCTTGCTCGGCATCATCATTGTCGTAGCTTTAAATTGAGAGCCCGTGTTTTCGGATTCTCGCCAACCTGGGGCTTATTTAACCTTATTTGGTCGATTCATCGGAGGTATTACAGTCTTGGGGTGGTATTAGTCGGAATGGAGGTTGTGGAACAGTAGTATTAGTTCGAATGTATTGGTTGAACCAATCATTCATCACGCTATAAAAAGCTTGTCTAGCTTCATCATTCAGATTATTAGCAATAGGTTGAGAGTCCGGTATTTGTCCCTTGTGCGGAGCAGCGCTACACTCTCAAGATCATCACCTACCGCTTCGGTTGGGATCGGGATCCATTACTATAAATAAACACATTTTCAATTGTCGTAAATCACCACACTATCAAATAATCACATAATGGCATGTATAGCTAGACCCAAACGTATTACGGTAGTCCTAGAATCGACTAAACCGTAGATCTGATACCAATAAAATTGTAACGCCTCGAGCCCGAGACCGTTTCCGGAGTCGAACACGAGGTGTTAACAGACTTATTTCATTGCAAAACACAGTTCATTTAAAATTTCCAGACAAGCTGGCTAACTGCGTCATTGTCACCTTAAAAATCATATCTCGAGTTCCAAAACTCGAAAACAAGTTCTGTAAATTTTTCATGAAACTAAACTCATATTTCCATCTACAAATTTTTTTCTAGAATTTTGGGTCGGGCCAATTTGTACAGTTTATTAGTTAAAGTTTCCCCTGTGACCGGGTTCGACTACTCTGACCTTTATGCATTACGACTTAGATATCTTCCTGTACAGGGCTTCAATACTTATGTCGTTTGTTTCTAAAGAAACTAGACTCGAAAGGGAATCTGTACTTATAGGGTATGACATCTAATTATCTCTGGTTAATTTATAGTGAATTTCCAAAGTTAGAACAGGGGATCCAGAAATCGCTCTGGCCCTGTTTCACGAAAACTTAAACATCTCATAAACTACGGCTCATATGATCATTTCGTTACTTTCATATGAAAATAGGTTCATCAAGGTTCGATTACATAATTTATTCCTTATTTAATTCTATTCCTACTATTTTTAGTTATTTTTCATATTCACATCACTCCTGCTATCGGTATCTGTTTTTAAGGTACACTTTACCTATTTCATAATTTCCATGATTTAACTAGCCCTTTAACATACATAGCACAAAAATATGATCATGATTAACCATTCCAATGGCTAATCATTGCCAATCCTTTCCACACCTCTCAATAACCATATATATACAAAATGATTATAACGCTATGCTCAAAATATATAAGCCATTTTCGCATGGCTATCCAAATATATACAATGCTAAAGTACTTGACTAACAACAAAAGGGTAGTCCTATACATGCCATTTTCAGAGTTCATCTAAATGAGTACCAAAAGGGCTTTGATAGTGTGGATGACTTGACTTTGACACTCCGAGTCCGATAGTGACGAACCAAAATCTATAAAACAAAGAATCAAAGAAACGGGATAAGCATTTAATGCTTAGTAAGTTTTGAGTAATGAAATCATGCACAACTGAAGTATAGCATTCATACGACTAAACGAATAATTTCATATACACATATTCTCACAATCATACCTACTTCACATTTCCAACCCTTATATTCATACATAAGAAATCAACTTGACTAAAAGCCTAAGCTTGTTAATCGATTGAGCGAATACTATTTAGAAGGAATCAATTATTTCAATGCACATACTGAAACATACCTTATCGTTGGGATTTTACGAGCGTATTAATTGAAATTATTACAGCAAGATCGCTCATTCCCAAGCCCAAGTATCTTGATTTAGCGGATATAACCACTCGCACAAGGCCTTGGTCTTAGCCCGGATATGGTCACTAGCATAAATGCCTTCGGACTTAGCCGGATATAGTCGCCAACACAAATGCCTTGGTCTTAGCCGGATATAGCAACTTCGCACAAATGCCTTGGATTTTAGTCCGGATATAGTCATTAGCATAAAAGCCTTGGGACTTAGCCGGATATCATTCAATAACCATGCACATATATCAATAAATCATGACACATCCATATTTCATTTTCATTACCAAAGCTCAAACACAAGACACTTATCACACTTACTAATTTCGGCTCAATAGCCACATACAAAGAGCATGATTGTGATTTGCTTATAACATGATCTAATCGAACCATAATCTAAGTTCCATTACTCGAAAACTTACCTCGGATGTTGTCGAACGATTTTGACGGCTATTCGATCACTTTTTCCTTCCCTTTATCGGATTTCGTTCCCCTTTGCTATTGAGCTTAATTTAACAAATAAATTGATTTAATCATTTGAACATTAAAAAGAGAAACTCAAGGTACTTAGCCCATATATACATTAGACATTAGAGTCACATACATATGAAATCATGAATCAAACTCAACATATTAGCCCACAATCTCTTTTAGCCGATTATCTAAGCCAAGATAAAAGCATCAATATGCTTGCCTCTAACCGAATACATGCAACACCAATCTATCTCATGTGGCCGAATATGCATGACTATGTTGAGGCCAATTATATACTTAATACATTCTACAAATATGGTTACTTGTATTGACTAAATACCATTTTGTTTCAAGTTCAAAACTCGGCTAATACCATATATACACTAGTAATCACATACTAACATTTGCACTTCACCTTAATAGCTAGCTTAGCAAACCTTAATTTAACATATAATTGTTCATAACAAAATTAAAGCATCCTCTCCATTCCATCAATTCAAAACACCTACATTACTCAATAATATTCAAAGTCACATTCGGCCTTAGCACACAACTTCTCTACTTCATCTAACATGAACAACAACTATATTTCTCTTCTACTTCATACCATGGCCGAATGCTTCATGAAGTTGCTAAAACCTACTTTTTTTCAAATTCTCACACACACTCACATCCAATCCTTTTTGTTGAGCACTCAAACTCTATCATCTTCATACCTCATCAACACAACATCAAACACCAACCAAGAAGACAACGCCTATGGCCGAGTATCATCTCCCTCACATAGCAAAGATTTAAACCATGGGCTAGGTAGAACTCAAGCTAACAACTAAAAATATACATGAATCTCATGGAGCAACATCAAACATACCTTAGCCTAGTTACATGCATGGTCGAACCTCTTCAAACTTTCTTCTTCCTTCCTCCTTAGAATTTTCGGCCAAAGATGTTAAAGGATGAACACATTTTTTTTCTTTTCTTTGTTTTCATCACTCTTCATCCCCTTATTTTATTACTAACTCTTTTATTTTATTTTTTCCAACATGAAACATTAACTCACCATGTTTATAATATACTATGACCCATAGCATGGCCGGCCACTAGCTCAAATTTTGGGTAATTTGACATGCAAATCCATCATTTCTATAACATTCATTAATAGGCCACTTTACATTTGCCTAGCACATTTCTAAATTTTCTCACATAAGTCCTATTTACTAAAATTCACCTACAATTAACAAAATTCAAATATGAAATTTTCACACATGCATATATACATATAATAAGCATCAAATATGACAGTTAATTATTTTTATGACTCGGTTTTGTGGTCCCGAAACCACTTCCCGACTAGGGTCACATTAGGGCTGTCACACATGGTGCATCAGTTCCATTTGACGTGGACTCCATCAATGCCTAATATGGATTGTTTGAAGGTTCAGACGAGCATGTTGACTTTGTAAAGACAATGTCCCTAGAATGCTTAACCCAAGTTCTCATTGATGTTTGTGTAGAAGGTACATAATGGTCAATTTCAAGAAATGACTGTTACACCACCAGCAGAGTCTTATTGAAGTCTCAATGCAAGATTTGATACCATTTCTTGAAAACCTATCTCATTCATTCTACACATAATGCTACAATCTCAAAGGATCGATTATTGCTTCTTCACTTCATAATGGTGGGCCAAAAGATTAATGCTGGAAAAATTGTCTTTCGTGAGATTCATCGTTGTGCCTAAAAGAATGTTGGCACCTTAAATTTCTCCTCACTGATCACTGCACTCTGCCAAAGAGTTAAGGTTCCCTTGTCACCAAATGAAGACCACCTTTCAAATAAAAGGGCTATTACTATGCACATTACACAAAAATTGGTTGGCAAGGAAATGCCAAGGCAAATTGGCACACCTCTATCATCTCCTCTTAGGACTACTTCTGCATTCCCCTTAACTTCTCACACTGATTTTGAGCAACAAATGATTGAAGCTGTAAAAGGTTTGAAACAACAATTGTGTGTGTTGGAAAAAACATCAGAATATACTTGTTTTTAACTTTGGCAAAGCTTAAGAGGAGATGGCCATCTTTTGGGAATATGTCTACCAACATGATATTGCCATTCGTAAATCCCTGCAAAAGAACTTCTCACGCCCAATGCCACAATTTCCTATTTTTCCTAAGGAATTGCAATTGAAACCTGAAGCAAAAGATGAAGAACCTACTATGGCTTTCACGCACAACCAATAACCATAGAGAGATGAAGCCAGGACATAATCTGTCCACATCGAATCCAATGATGATGGAATGGATGCCCCTCAAACTACTGCACCTACACCACAATCCAAGGCCCTTATGACTGCCCAGGAACGTACAGTTCATCAACTGATTAATGAAATTAGAAAGTTAGATACCAACGATGATGAGGAAGTGGTGTCCATCTACCAGCTTAAGAGAAAAAGATTCAAGAATGCTACTGGTAAAATTGTTCAAGCTCATAGTGGTGACCAAGACAGGCAACAATGTTACAAATGAGTTGCAAGGAAATCTACAGAACCCAAGTAAAGTAACATTCTTCCCATCCAAGTTTTGTGTAACGCCCCGAATTTCTGGGCCTAGAAGTATTGGGCCTTGTGCGTGGGAGCCACTAAGAGACTGGAAATAAAAGTTTATATGTGGAAGAAATATCACAATTGATTATCTGCTGCAGTGGTTAAGTGATTAGTAGTGTTTGGGACTGTTGGAGAAGTCTTGGGTTCAAACTTGAGCTTTAGCAAAAATTTATGTTTTTCTCTTAAAAGAGCCTTGAAAATATTTTTGATGAATTTATATCACAAGGTGCAATATGGTCTAGTGGAAGCGGCGTTACAAGTGAGCTAGTAGTCTGAGGTTTGAATCCCCTCTTGTGCAAATAGAGATTAATTTTACTGATGGCCATGGAAGGAGGTAGAGTTGGACTAAGACTCTATGGATGACTTGGTCATGAGTGTTTCAAGGAAATTTGAATTGAAGGTTGAGTGATTTAGAGGAGTGTTTCAAGTGAAGAAGATTAGGATGAAGGAGTTTGTTTGTAGTTCAAACTCAATTGGTGGCTTAATTTAATGAGAAAATCAGGGAATTTGAAATGGGAAGGATTGGTTGCCAAAATTTGAACTCCCCATTGAGAAAATTTGGTCATAGGAATTTTTTTCCCAGAGTACCGAATTCTTTTCTGCCATTTTGGGCTTTCATTGTTTTCAGTTTTTTCCCTCTTTTCTCTGTATTGCCGTGCATATTCTGGAATTTTACCATTCGTGCAACCTTTCTACCTCTTTGTCATTTTAGTATAGAATTTAAAGGCCGAATATAGCAGTTGTTCTTACTTGTTTATCACTATTCTTTTCTTTCATTTTTGAACCAAACTTCTCCACCCTCTCCCTCACTCATTTATTTTGCATGACCAAATAGCTTTAGGTCTCTTCTCCTCTTTTCTTCCTTCTCTCAATTGTGTTTTCCTTCTTTGTGGTTTAGCTAAATAGCACTTGCCTCCTCTCCCTCGCCACTCATTCAATTTTTCTTGGCTAGCCGATTGTTTTTCTGTTTAGATCCGACTCCCTCTACACTTGAGTAAGGTAATTGATTTTGTTTGGGTTCACGGCTACTGTTCTCCTTCTTTCTCTCTTTTTCGATATAAGTTTCTTCCTTAACACTATCTTCATCCACCGTTTCTGATAGGAGTGTGATTGTTTTTCATGGGACTCAAATCCTAGAGTGTACTTTAGGAGGCTGAACACTCCTAAGTAGTGGTAAGTTGTTGTTCTTTTGTTTCTAATCTTTGTCATTCATGGTCTTAGTTAACAAGGTGGTAATGCTATACAGATTTTGTCAAGTTTTGGAAGGCGGCTTTGATCGGTGGTTAAAGAGAGGAATCGATTGCTATTCAAGGTAGGTAGGCAGTTAGTACCATTTTGGAATTAGGTGTTATGTAAGGGTGTTAATTTTAATGATTCAAGGACTAACGTGGGGTTATGATTGAATCTAGGTTTAGCGTCATGGGATTTACTCATTTATCACAAAGAGGTGTGTATCCGTACTCTGTAAGCAGTAATAGGCGTAAAGGTCGTAAATATGTGTGTAATCATATGCCTTCTTTTGATAATCAGTTGAAAAGACAAAAATGTGTGTGTTGTTTACTCTGCTATGACTGTAGATCGGCAAAATGCCGAAAAGCTAGAAATATGGCGTATGATGCCACACAAGCGTGCGATCGCACGTGTGGTGAATCGAGCTCACGGAACATGGGTGTACAACGAGAAAGGCCATCACGAGAAAATTTGTGGGCTTAGGCTGTAGTGGGCCACTTGGGCCACGAAATGGGCTGAATAGGCCTAATGGGCCCGTGGGCCCACTTGTGTCAAATCAACTGCTAGGTGGAATATGGTTGGGATTGTCATGTAGTGTACATGGCATAGGTTGTTCTGGGCCATGCTGGGCTGGACTAGGCCGTGTGGGCCAAATGGGCTTGTGGGCCCACACGGATAAAATGTATGTTATATGGTAAGTTTTGGACTGGCTACGTCATTCGTACAGCCGTGAATAGTTTTGGGTTAAATAGGCCGTATGGGCCCAATGTACCCATGGGACCAGATAGGTAAATTTTGCTGTTAAGTGGGAAGTAGATAGACTTGTCATGTCACGCACATAACTTAGGTTATTTTGGGCCTCGATGGGCCAAAATAGGCCGTGTGGGCCCAAGGGCTCGTGGGCCCACACGAATAAAGTCTGTGGTAAGTGACTATTAATGAACCGAGATATGGTGTACACATAGTAGTATCTAAATTTCGACTAAATGGGCCACACAAGTGTGTGGGCCCATTTGGGCTGAGTAATGGGCCTTAGGCCCACTTGCACCGTTATGTTTGTTTAGGTTACTTAGGTCACGCAAGGTGATAATGGACCCTCGGTTGGGTCGTTAAGCCCCCTGACTTGTAAAATTACTAAAATACCCTCGAGTTCTAAAATTACCGAAATACCCTTGTAGGATAAAATGACTATTTTGCCCTTGTGGGTAAATTACCGACTTAGACTATAAATTTGACCGATTTGACTTTGAACGTATGACTGTGTTTTAATTGACTTGATGGTGGTTATATGACTGATGTGCTTTTAGTATATGTTTAAATGATTGTTACTGAGCATGGCAATTTGGCATACACATTTGATGATTGAGCATGACATGCACGACATATTGCATAGGGTTGGAACATTGATACGGAGGAACTTCTTATAGGATCGCACGGGTCGTACGAGACGACTGTTGATCCAGTATTGATTTGTTAAGGTCACACAGGTCACATGAGATGATTGTGGACCGATGGACGGCTTAATGCTGCTTAATCTGATTATGGCTCTATGCCAACCTAAAAATGGCTCTGTGCCATCTTGACTATAGCTTTGTGCCAAACGTATTTACCCGTGGCTATGAGCCTAACATACTTATTGATGTCTCTGTGTCAATCATATTTACCTAAGGCTGTGTGCCGATTATATTACCATTGCTGGTGGCTATATGCCAAACATAATACAGTTATCGATGGCTTTATGCCAATTATAATACAGCTGCTGAGGGCTTAGAGCCGCATATATACTAGCAGCTTTGCTGTAAGTTTGGTTAGTGTCGCAACTGGTGCTAACATTAGTGTGCTGGCTGGGTGGGTCGATTTTATCCCCATGTAAGTGTAGAGTTGGTACGGGTGGTGTGTTGGCTGGATTGTGGTGGGATGCATCCTCATACTGTTGCATATCTGTTTATGAGGTCTGTCACTATATTGGGCTTCGGCCCACTTGTTCTGTTATTCGTTTTGGCTAGGCCCAATTGATTCTGTTATGGGCTGTAACCCGAATGATATTGGAATGGGCTTTGGCCCACGTATGCTCTGAATCGGACTGATTGTTTTACATTAAAGGGCTCTAGCCTGCATCGCTTTTTGTTTCTATTTTGATACACCGATCGTTACTCTAGTAAGGGATTACACATCGAGTTTTCATAAACTCACCCGTTTATTAATGTAAGGTAATCCCGGCATTAGGAGGATCGGTGCTGCGAGGGACTCGGAGATGGCCACAGGACTGCCTTTGGACTTTATTTATGCTTTAGATTCCGTTTTGGGTTTTTAACTTTTATAATAAGGCCTCTTAAAGTTTCTAAATTTTAACTTTCGGTTTTATTTACTTCGATTTATAACTATTTTTAAACAACGCTAAATTTTCGCAACATTCTTGGAATAGTTTCGCAACTTAGTTTTTAACATCACGTTTTCGTAAATCAGTTACTTTTAAAATTAGCTTCCACAACTTAAAAGAAATTTTAGGAATAGAATTAATAAATTTTCAATGTACCACTTTATTAAATAAACTAACGTAAATGGGATTTTACTCAAGTTTTCAAATAAGAAGGGTTTTCAATGAAAACATGGTTTTTGAAAAACACTTCAATGTGGCACGTCAGATTCGGGCCTAACTTCTAGGCCAGGTTTAGGGTGTTATATTTAGTGGAATCAGATCCAGGTTGCAAACCACGGTTATGGATTGGGTTTTAAAATTAAATTTTTGAAAGAATTCTTTCAAAGGATTTGAAAAGATTTGGAGTATTCAGAATGTTTTCAGAATGTTTTCCTGAAAGTGTGGGTTACTGAGTCTCTGGCACAGAATCCGTAAGTTTCTTTAGATATTAGACTGTACTTAAAATTAGAATTTTTTATTTATTTATTCTGTGTGTGCTTTGGAAGTGTAGATTCTTAAGCGAGAAACAGTACCGTAATGGATTCTGAAGGCAAGCAAGGTCGCAAGGAGCTGCCCGTATCCTTGGAACATGAGATTGTTCAGGAGATGAAGGTCAAGGTATGTTCACCAACTTCAGGTAGTGATAACCCGGAGCTTGGTACAACAGCACTGACCCGGTTGGTAAGGGAAGTGATGGAAGAAGTGTTTGAGCCAAGAGTTAAGGCGAATGGTGAAACACTTCAGGCTAGGTGCTTGGATTGTAACAAGAAGAGAGATCGCATTCTGTTGAAGTAGGAGCCTTATTCTGTGAAACGTGTTAAAACGCATCTGACTTGCGAGCATTGTAAAAGGCGTCATCCGGGTGAATGCCAGAGGAAGACAGGAGCATGTCTCAGATGCGGATCTAAGAAGCATCGGGTTCAGGATTGCATAGTTCCTTTTAAGTCAGGTGTGTTTTGTTTGGATGTGATGTTTGGATATAGAAATTGTATGCATGTGTGATAAATATCTGTTTGCTTTTGTTGTTAGATGTTTGGCTAGGTGTAAGAGGTTTCGAGATTAAGTTAAAAGTGTATTGGTGTTATTTGGATGAGAGTGCACAGTGGTAACTACCAAGGTAGTTGGAAATTTCAGGGACGAAATTTCTTTAAGGAGGGTGAACTGTAACGCCCTGAATTTTTAGGCCTCGAAGTATTGGGCCTTGTGCGTGAGAGCCGCTAGGAGACTGCACATAAAAGTTTATTTGTGGAAAAAATATCACAATTGATTGTATGCTACAATGGTTAAGTGATTAGGAGTGTTTGGGAGTGTTGGAGAAGTCCTGGGTT
The DNA here is from genome assembly GCF_025698485.1 of Gossypium arboreum. Classification (NCBI taxonomy): domain Eukaryota; kingdom Viridiplantae; phylum Streptophyta; class Magnoliopsida; order Malvales; family Malvaceae; genus Gossypium; species Gossypium arboreum. The sequence continues at coordinate 79,605,738 of NC_069079.1, read as the reverse complement.
CAAACCTAGGCTTTAGCAAAAAAATTTGTTTTTCTTTTAAAGGAGCCTTGAAGTTAATGGGTAGGCTTTAAGAATATTTTTGATGAATTTATATCACATGGAGCAATGTGGTCTAGTGGAAGTGGCATTACAAGTGAGCTAGTATTCTGAGGTTTGAATCCCTGCTGGTGAAAATAGAGATTATTTTTACTGATGGCCATGGAAGGAGGTGGAGTTAGACTAAGACTCTATGGATAACTTGGTCATGAGTGTTTCAAGGAAATTTGAATTAAAGGTTGAGTGATTTAAGGGAGTGTTTAAAGGGAAGAAGATTTGGATGAAAGAGTTTGTTTGTAGTTCAAACTCGATTGGTGGCTTAATTCAAGGACAAAATCAAGGAATTTAAAATAGGAAAGGTTGGTTGTCGAAATTTGAACTCCCCATTGTGCAAATTCGGTCATAGGACTTTTTTTCCCCAAAGTGCCAAATTCTTTTGTGCCATTTCAAGTTTTCTTTGTTTTTAGTTTTTTTCTCTTTTCTCTGAATTTGCTATGCATATTCTGGAATTTTACCATTTGTGCAACCTTTCTACCTCTTTGCCATTTTAGTATAGAATTGAAAGACTGAATATAGGATTTGTTCTTACGTGTTTGTTGCTATTCTTTTCTTTCATTTCTGAACCGAACTTCTCCACCCTCTCCCACTTTCATTTGTTTTGCGTGACCGAATAGCTTTTGGTCTCTTCTCCTTTTTTCTTCCTTCTCTCAATTGCGTTTTACTTTTTTAAGCTTAGCCAAATACCACATGCCTCCTCTCCTTCGCCACTCATTTGGTTTTTCTTGGCTAGCCGATTTTCTTTCTGGTTAGAGCCGAATCCCTTTACACTTGAGAAAGGTAATTGATTTTGTTTAGGTTTACGGCTACTCTTCTCCCTCTTTCTCTCTTTGTCGATATAAGTTTCCTCCTTAACAATATCTTCATCCACCATTTCCAATAGGAGTGTGACTGTTTTTCGTGGGGCTCAAATCCTAGAGTGTACCTTAGGAGGCCGAATACTCCTAAGTAGTGGTAAGTTATTCTTTTGTTTCTAATCTTTTTCATTCACGATCTTAGTTAACAAGGTGGTAATGCTATACAGATTTTGTCAAGTTTTGGAAGGCGGCTTTGATCGGTGGTTAAAGAGAGGAATCAATTGCTATTCAAGGTAGGCAGTCAGTACCATTTTGGAATCAAGTGTTATGTAAGGGTGTTAATTTTAACGATTAAAGGACTAACGTGGGGTTATGATTGAATCTGGTTTAGTGTTGTGGGATTTGCTCACTTATCACAAACAGGTGTGTATCCATACTCTGTAAGCGGTAATAGGTGTAAAGGCCGTAAATATGTGTGTAACCGTATGCCTTGTTTTGATAATCGGTTGAAAAGCCGAAAATGTATGTGTTGTTTATTCTGCTATGACTGTAGATCGAAAAAATGCCGAAAAGCCAGAAATATGGCATATGATGCCACACGAGCGTGCGATCACGAGTGTAGTGAACCGAGCTCACGGAACGTGGGCATACGACGAGGAAGGCCACCATGAGCGAATTCGCAGGCTTAGGCTGTAGTTGGCCACTTGGGACACAAAATGGGTCGAATAAGCCCAATGGGCTTGCTTGTGTCAAATCAACTGCTACGTGGAATATGGTTGGGCTTGCCATATCGCGTACATGGCATAGGCCATTCAGGGCCACATTAGGCCAAATTGGACTATGTGGGCCCACACGAATAAAATATATGTTATGTGGTAAGTTTTGGACTGGGCTATGTCATTCGTACAGCCATGAATAGTTATGGGTTAAATGGGCTATATGGACGAAATAGGCCCTTGAGCCCGCGTGGGTAAATTTCGCTGTTAAGCGGGAAGTAGATAGACTTGTCATGTTGCACACATGACTTAGGTTGTTTTGGGCCTCGATGGGCCGTGCGAGCCAATGGCTCATGGGCCCACACAGATAAAATCTATTGTAAATGGCTATTATTGACCCAGGCTATGGTTTACACATAGCAGTATCTAAATTTGGGCTAAATGGGCCACACGAGCGTGTAAGCCCATTTGGGCTAAGTAATGGGCCTTAAGCCCACTTGCACCGTTATGTCTGCTTAGGTTACTTAGATCGCTCGAGGTGACAATGGACCATTGGTTGGGTCGTTAAGACCCCTGACTTGTAAAATTACCAACATACCCTCGATTTGTAAAATTACTAAAATACCCTTGTAGGGTAAAATGATTGTTTTGCCCTTGTGGCTAAATAACCGACTTAGACTATAAATTTGACTGATTTGACTTTGAACATATGACTGTGTTTTGCCCCATGTGAGTGTAGGGTTGGTACGGGTGGTGTGTTGGCTGGATCATGGTGAGATGCATCCTCATACTGTTGCATATCTGTTTATGAATCTGTCACTGTATTGGGCTTAGGCCCACTAATTATATTATTAGTTTGGGCTAGGCCTAATTGATTCTGTTATGGGCTGTGACCCTAATAATATTGTAATAGGCTTTGGACCACATATGCTCTGAACAGGACTTTACTGTTTCTGTTAAAGGGCTCTGGCCTAGACTATTTCTGATTTTATTTCGGTACACTGACTGTTACTCTAGTAGGGGATTACACACTAAGTTTTCATAAACTCACCCCGCTTATTAATTATGCAGGTAATCCCCAACATTAGGAGGATCAGTGCTGCAAGGGACTTGGAGATGGCCACACGACTGCCTTTGGACTTTATTTATGTTTTAGATTCCATTTTGGGTTTTCAAATTTTGTAATAAGGCCTCTTAAAGTTTTCGGATTTTAACTTTGAGTTTTATTTACATCAATTTATAACTGTTTTTAAGCAACACTACGTTTCTACGTTTCCACGTTTCCGCAACATTCTGGGAACGATTTCGTAACTTAGTTTTTAACATCACTTTTCGTAAATCAGTTACTTTTAAAATTAGCTTCCGCAATTTAAAAGAAATTTTAGGAATAGAGCTAATAACTTTTCAATGTAGCACTTTATAAAATAAACTAACGTAACTGGGATTTTACTCAAGTTTTCAAATAAGAACGGTTTTCAATGAAAACATGGTTTTCGAAAAACACCTCAATGTGACACGTCAGATTCGGGCCTAACTTCTAGGCCAGGTTTGGGATGTTACATTTTGATTTTGATAATTTTCATTCAACTTAGTTCATATATTTTAATTGGATTCATGTAGCTTTTATTCATTTAACTCTTTCATGTTCATACATTAAGGACAAAACACCCCTTAGGTTTAGGGGTGTGTTGTGCATAGAGACTACATCGTTAATTGTTTATATAGTCTTTTTTCCATAACATTCAATTGCCTTTCAACTGTCTGATTATGTGAATATATGGTTATCAATGGTGTTCAATAAGGATAATAACTTTTCTTTATAAACTTAGAAAATATTGTGATAGTTGTTTAGGCATGTTTAGCATAGGATAGTTGTTGAAAACGAATTTCTGAAAGTAGAATAATTGAAATATAAATGCAATTAGGCTATAGTAGCATTATTTGAATAAATTTAGGACTTCTTAACTTAAATTCAATATAGTAATAGTGTAAAATTTATTTCATGTTAAAATAATATGAATACTCCAATATTTGAATCTGTTGAGTAGGTCAATAATATTTTGTTTGCTCCATTATATTGTTGACCAAAAAATTGAGTTCAAATATGAGTATTTGTCTATATATATATTAGGGACACTCCACTGAATTTTTAAGCTAAATTGCTAAGAAGGTAGTTGTTTGCTCCATCCATCTTTTTAGTTAAAAGCTTTTGTTTCATGAGTGATTTATATTCAAATTGTGACATGATATAATACATGGCAGTCTAGTGTATGCTTCATTAAGGTTGTCAAGTATAAAATCATGTGACAACATGAATTCTCTAGAAAACCTGTGTTGAAATTGAATAAATGTGAATAAAAAAACTGAGTTTAGGAGAGAGATAACCTAGGTATATTTAGAGGAAATCTGCTATAGTTTTTATTGCTAAAATATTAAGGAACTTTTACCTTTAGGAAACATTTCCTTCACTTCATTTGCTAAACAGGTTTAAAAGAATTGTAAGCAACTTTTCTTTATTTCAATAAAAGATTGTTGAGAATAGAGGTACACAGTATGCTCATAATGATTTGGCAATATAATTGGTGACTGATGCACATTCAAACATTATTTGATTGAGGACAAGCAATAATTTAGTTTTGGGGGTGTGATAACTCTTGAAAAGAGTTATATTTTAGGCCTCTAGATGGAATTAATTATTTGTAACTAAGTAAATACATATTCAATTTTAGGATAATTTTAGAACATTGCATAACAGCTTGGATTGCACTATAATGGTCATCATTTATTACTTTTATTACTTGGGGAAGGGAAAGTTGTGTTATGGTTGGACATAGGTGCAGGTAGAAGAAAATGATGAAGAGGATGCAGAAGAAAAAAAAGGGAAATGAAAAATTGCTGTGGAAAATCGGGAGATTAATTGTCAACACAATTGCCATAGAAATTCCAGGAATATGACTCAACACTTTATCCATGTCACTCTCAATCAGCTGGACGTGTACCAGAAAAACCACCTTGAAAAAGAGGAGAAACAAATATGTGCTGAGAGGGACAGATCTACCCAATAAAAGAAGGAGAGAGAATAGGAAAGAAAAGGAGGAGAAATTGGTGTGAAAAGAAAAACTGGTGATAAGGGTTTTTCTCTTTATTGGAGAATCCTAGAGAAAGAAAGGATTGCAACTTAAGAGAGCAGAATACAAGCATGAAAAAGGGAGAGAGACAGCTATCCTGGATTCACATACAATCTAAATATCAAAGAGAAGTTGGAGTGTGGCGAGAATTCCTGCATTTCTACCTTTATTTTCCTAATTTCTATGATTTGAGCTTATTTGAGAATGTTGATGAATGATTTTATTCTGTTGTTAACTTTTCCACCCATGAGCTAAATTTTTCCTGTGTTAGATTTATTTGGGTGAATGTTTTATAATATTTAATGCCTGTGATTTGAGATTGTTTATGTCACTGTTTCACTTGATTTATGCTTATTTTAAATACATGCATGCAAGCTCTAGACATAGTTGATTGTGTGTTGTGTTCTTAGATGTATTTTTAATTCTAAAAAGGTTAAATATAGATCTTGAATTGTTTGATGCAAGTGAATACTCGACAGAATATTCGTAGCACTCTAGAGATAGATGTTGTGAGTTGTACAGAGAAGAACGTTCACTGTAGTTATTAAACCAGAGTTCTATAGACAAACATTAACTTAGATATCTAACTTAAGGTCTAGATATTGAAAGTGGCAGGTTACAATAGTGACTCTCTAAACAGTTGATTAGGCAATATTTTCCATGGCATTATTTTGATATTAATATTTCACCTGAATAATTCCAGCACTATTCATTCAACAATAGAAATACTCTTGCTTTTCTCTGTAACTTGCCATAACATTTTATTTGTCATATCAATTCTTTGTTTTTAGCATTTGATGTCATTAATTCATTATACAAACATCTTATTCAACTTGAGAATATTTCATGCTATTCAGTATAGTCAATAGGATTATAATAACTTACTCAATTTTTTTACCAATTTTTTATCCCTATGGAGACGATACTTACTTATTACTTTATTACTTGAATTACATGTACACTTGCACAATTGTATTAGTTATTTACACAAAATAGGTATTTTCACTCAAGTGACACTCCCCTCAGACTATCCAGAAGTCAAAGGTGTAGTTAAGTCAAAGGATACCTCGGGCCTTTAGGTATCGAGTCAATTCTTCATCAGTGGTGTTGCATTCATACATGGGAACAACCATGCACTGGGTATTCTCAACACATTTGGAACCGATCTTGATCGCATCTTTGGGGTTGTCGTTTCTACTACACTAGCCACGGTCACCATGTAACACCCCGTACCCGAGACCGTTGCCGGAGTCGAACACAAGGTGTTAACGGACTTAATTCATTAATTAAACAGCTCATACAATTCATTTTAAAATTTCCAGACAAGCTGGCTAACTGCATCACAGTCGCTTTAAAATCATATCTCGAGTTACGAAACTCAAATCCAATTCCGTAAATTTTCATAAAACTAAACTCATATATATATCTACTAATTTTTTCTAGAATTTTGGTTGGGCCAATTAGTACAGTTTATTAGTTAAAGTCTCCCTGTTTCAGGGTTCAACTACTCTGACCTCTGTGTATTACGAATCAGATATCTCCCTGTACAGAGCTTCAATGACTATGGTGTTTGTCTCTAATAAAACTAGACTCAATAAGGAATCTGTACATATAAAGCGTGACTTCTAATTATCTTTGTAAAATTTATGGTGAATTTCCAAAGTAAGAACAGGGGATCCAGAAATCGCTCTGGCCCTGTTTCACAAAAATTTAAACATCTCATAAAATATAGCTCATATACCTGTTTCGCTTATTCCATATGAAAATAGACTCATAAAGCTTCGATTCCATAACTTATTCATTATTTAATTCCATTTCTACTATTTTTAGTGATTTTTTAAACTCACATCACTGCTGCTGTTTGAATCTATTTTATGGTAAATTTTACCTATTTCATGGTTTCCATGGATTAGCTAGCAATTTGACATACATAATACCAAATATGATCATGATTAGCCATTCCAATGGCTAATCATTACCAAGCATTTCTATTTCCATACAACTCAATAACCATATCATAAGACCATATATACAAAATGATTATAATGCTATACATGCCATACTCAAAATATACAAGCCATTATGCCAAGATGGTATACGGATAGTGTGAGCATGCCTCCGACCGTTTCCGATTTCCGAGCTGGCTTGTCAACACTACAAGGAATGAAAAGGAGGAGTAAGCATAAATGCTTAGTAAGCTCACATGCAAATAGCAAGTAACATAACCATATAAGCAAACATAAAACATCATTTGCATAATCATCACCAAGACATTCATATCACCTTTTCATTTATCATCTTACCATATTGTTGTTATATCGAGTTTTCAACCCGAGGGTTAAGTACATACCTGTTCAAATTATCCATTTCACAACACTTACCAATACGTCCCTTTCATCTTGAGTATTCCTCCATTTGAGTAGAACTTTACCCGTTGAACACATCGGAATATAATTCGGATTCATGGATAACTTGCACATAAGTGCCACATATGTAGCCAAGCTACCATGTAACCCGCCCATAAGTGAACTCAGACTCAACTCAACGAGCTTAGGCGTTCGCATCCATAAGTGAACTCGGACTCAACTCAACGAGTTCGGATGCCTAGTTACATCTCACGAACTCGGACTCAAATCAACGAGTTGGACGTCGCATCCATAAGTGAACTCGGACTCAACTCAACGAGTTCAGATGCCCAAATATCCGGTGACATGTCACTTGTATCCTAATCCATTCCCGAGGTTCAACGGACCTTTTTCCCAATCATGTGTCTCAACCATCTTCTACGGAATGCCGATATCGATACTCGGTAGTATTTCATATTTTCCAAGTATATCACATAATTTGACATATTATCAAACAATTATCACAAGTATAATATTTCATAATAATTATCATATCATTTAAAAACATTAAAACATTTAAAATAATAACTATGTTACCAACATTTACATATGAACTTACCTCGTATGCAAAATGGCTATTTTTACCATTTCGTCCACCACTTGGTATTTTTCCCATTTTAGCACAATTTCAGTTTTCCTTGCTCTATCATTTAAAATATAGTCTAATTAGGACTCACATTATTCAAATTGACCCAAAATCATATTTTGGAAAAATTACAATTTGCCCCTAAACTTTTGCATATTTACACTTTTGCCCCAAAGCTCGTAAATTAAAATTCAGCCTATTTTCTTATGTTTTATGACATGCTGATCATTTTTCCTTCTATGGCAACATCAAATTCTCACTCTAACATGTACTTATGACTATTAGGTATTTTTACCGATTAAGCCCTTTTGCTCGTTTTCACTTAAAACCGAGTAGCACAAGTTGTCTAACATAATTTAAAACTTCATATTCTATCATAAAACACCAAAATACACAAATTTCACCTATGGGTATTTTTCCAAATATAAACCCTAGGTTAAATTATTGCTAGCATAAGCTAAATCGAGCTAGGGACTCCAAAAACGTAAAAATCATTAAAAACGAGGCTAGAACGAACTTACAATCGAGCTTGGAAGCTTGAAAACCCTAGCCATGGTTTCTCCTTGCTATATTCGGCCATGGGGTTGAAGATGAGCAAAATTGGCTTTTAATTTTGTATTTTAATTCATTTTACCCTAAATGACCAAAATGCCCTTACTACTAAACTTTCCAAAAATTCCATCCATGTCCAATTTTGTCCATAGACTTAGAAATTGGTAAAATTACTCTTTAAGGACCTCTAATTAATAATCTAATTCAATTTTATGCAAAATACTTCTAGAACACAAGTTTTGCAATTTATTCAATTTAGTCCCAAATTTCAAATTAGGCACTTTATGCATAAAATTTCTTCACGAAATTTTCACACAATCATGCAATCATATCATAGACCTTAAAATAATCATAAAATAATTATTTCTATCTCGGATTTTGTGGTCACAAAACCACTATTCGACTAGGCCCAAAATCGGGATATTACAACTCTCCCCTTCGAGGATTTTCGTCCCAAAATCTTTCCGTAAAAGTGGTCTTCACTTTTAATCTCATATTTGTGTCAAGAACTTGCACTTAGACTGTACCTCCAATACATCTCTTCAATTTCTCATATGATCTAAAAGCTACAGTCTCAATCGTTTTAAATTTTCAACCCTTCTCAATTTCCCATGATATCATGACATAAAACACGGATCTCAACTTGATTTAATGGAGACCGAATTCCAAGAAATCCGACAATCAAAGAGACACGAAATTCCATGAATCGATGAGTAGGAATTCATTCAATCTGAGATGTGATTTATAGATCTCGCCAAACATTTAACAATAAGATACATCACATTTTCCTCTTTCCAGTAGAAATAATTACGATATGGCCTCAAGAATAATCCTTCTCATTTCCATCCCAATATCAACATTGACAAGGATAATTTTGATAGATCCCAATGCTCGCTTTAACCCCTTTAACAACTCCGATTTTATGTAACATCGGATGCTCTAAACTATCACATTACCTCACCGTCTTGAAACACATCACAATTCATACAACAATACATTCTTGAAAGTCGAAGTCTTTGCTCAATGTAGACTAGTCTAGTTCGACGCCTTGTTACCAATATTCTCATCTATCCGAACTCTGTCAACATGTAATAAACTTTTCAGCTTTCACAAGATGGAAACCTTATCATTCAGTAGTGACTTAAACTAATATTCAACTCTTTCTATTAAATATACACTTCTCGTTCAAACTATTTACTCTTTTATCCGTACAAAATGATATTCTATTATCGACTTGGGAAAAATAATCCGACATAATTGTCACATGAAATCTTTCAAATAAATAATTTACCATACCGACTAAAACTCGCTTTTATCACCTATGCCTTCTTGATGTCAAATCCTTACACGAAATTAGAAAAATCCCAATACTAAAATCACCACATTACCAAGATCAAATTAGAAGTATAGTCATATTTGACATGATTATCATGAGTGAAGAACGTACTTGAACATGAGTCATAATTGACAAATTATGGAACAAAGATAACAAGAAAACCGAATAAAGAAATCCGAATAAAGAGATCCGGATAAAGAAACCCAAGATACGATACTATGCTGGGAGAATCGAAAACCAAATTCATAGAGAAAATATAGAATACACGATAATTCTTCAAAGAAAGAAAGTCCAAAAGAAAACATTATTTAATCCCATGAAATCAAATATAAAAGATCAATATATCTTCCCATACATATATATCGATGAAGCATCAAGTAGAAGAAAGCAGAATCATAATATCATATGAATTCTCTCATCAATTCTTATCGACGAAATGAAATAGAATACCCGATGAAATAGAGCAATATAAATTATAAACCGATCAGACTACCAATGCTTTCATCCAACACCAAATTAGAAGACATTCCCATATAACAAGAATTTCTTCGAAGATCAATAGCCATAGAAATATTTACGAGAACGGTGAACACATAGAACATCTCAAAAGAGATCGCTAAATCATCCGGTCATAATGTCACACTCAGATAATTCACATTTGAAATATCATTTCCCAAACTAGTTTTGCCGTCACAAATTTCATATTAAATCATTCACTAAAGAATGTCGATTCTGAATAAATTTCGATTTACCAAAGAGAATTCCTTCTCTAATCGGGACGAAGGTATAATTCCAATAATCTTTATATCAATCGATACTTTTCGGCTCGACTTTACTTATCAGCTCATTTTCAATCTCGGATCATACTTATAATTATTCTATCACTAAACTCTTTGGGTTTTCAACAGAAACTTATTCAATACAAATCTCATGAAATTCCATTATAAGTACCACTTTGGTAAGGGGAGGGTTGTAGGACCTCGACTCGACTTTCTTATACATACACATATGACACAACTTCCATCATCATAGTAACATCATCAAAATCATGTCATTCATTCATGTTGGCTTACACCAATTTTCCTATTGTCCCATTTAGACAATATACTTATGCATACATTCTATGTTTTCTAGATAGCTTTACTTATCCATTCATTTAATTAAATTAATTCATGCTCATGACATTATATAAGGCCAAACAAACATAAATATTTGCATCACAATCACAACTTTCATTTCGTGCATCATCATGTACATATCATTACAATCATACAATTCAGGTCCAACAATTTAACATAGATAAGTTCATTTCATTATAATCCTTTATCTCATAAAAATTGTATATCATTAACATTCATCAACATTCAACGTCCAATCAAGACAAGGACATTTTCATCCGTATTATGATATTATGACCTTTATTCATACCTCTACTACTTTCTATTTATTCCGTTCATCTTATCAAGTAAGCCACATACACTACATCGTATGAGCATTAAGCAAATATGGATATTTATCACAACATGAACTTTCATCTCACATATTATCACATATGTATCATAAACTTTTATTCATACTTTTCTGAACCGAGACTTATCATAATCACAATTTTACTCAAATACCTTTACTTAACATTGAACATGGTCGGCACAACTCGGTTGGAGAGTACCCTGTCTAAATAAGACGGTACTTATACGCGTCGGAAGACATCACACTATCACAGATCAGTGGCATGTATAGCTAAACTTTTACACATGCTAGGTTAGTCGAGAACCGACTAAACCTGCTCGATACCACTAAATGTAACACCCGTGCAGAGACCGTTGCGGAGTCGAACACAAGGTGTTAACGGACTTAATTCATTAATTAAACAATTTCATACAATTCATTTTAAAATTTCCAGACAAGTTGGCTAACTGCATCACAGTCGCTTTAAAAATCATATCTCGAGTTCTGAAACTCAAATCCAATTCCATAAATTTTCATAAAACTAGACTCATATATATATCTACTAATTTTTTCTAGAATTTTTGGTTGGGCCAATTAGTACAGTTTATTAGTTAAAGTCTCCCTGTTTCAGGGTTCAACTACTCTGATCTCTGTGTATTACGAATCAGATATCTCCCTGTACAGAGCTTCAATGACTATGGCATTTGTCTCTAATAAAACTAGACTCAATAAGGAATCTGTAAATATAAAGCGTGACTTCTAATTATCTTTGTAAAATTTATGGTGAATTTCCAAAGTCAGAACAGGGGATCCAGAAATCGCTCTGGCCCTGTTTCACAAAAATTTAAACATCTCATAAAATATAGCTCATATACCTGTTTCGCTTATTCCATATGAAAATAGACTCATAAAGCTTCGATTCCATAACTTATTCATTATTTAATTCCATTTCTACTATTTTTAGTGATTTTTTAAACTCACGTCACTGCTGCTGTCTGAATCTATTTTATGGTAAATTTTACCTATTTCATGGTTTCCATGGATTAGCTAGCAATTTGACATACATAATACCAAATATGATCATGATTAGCCATTCCAATGGCTAATCATTACCAAGCATTTCTATTTCCATACAACTCAATAACCATATCATAAGACCATATATACAAAATGATTATAATGCTATACATGCCATACTCAAAATATACAAGCCATTATGCCAAGATGGTATACGGATAGTGTGGCGTGCCTCCGACCGCTTCCGATTTCCGAGCTGGCTTGTCAACACTACAAGGAATGAAAAGGAGGAGTAAGCATAAATGCTTAGTAAGCTCACATGCAAATAGCAAGTAACATAACCATATAAGCAAACATAAAACATCATTTGCATAATCATCACCAAGACATTCATATCACCTTTTCATTTATCATCTTACCATATTGTTGTTATATCGAGTTTTCAACCCGAGGGTTAAGTACATACCTGTTCAAATTATCCATTTCACAACACTTACCAATACGTCCCTTTCATCTTGAGTATTCCTCCATTTGAGTAGAACTTTACCGTTGAACACATCGAATATAATTGATTCATGGATAACTTGCACATAAGTGCCACATATGTAGCCAAGCTACCATGTAACCCGCCCATAAGTGAACTCAGACTCAACTCAACGAGCTTAGGCGTCAGCATCCATAAGTGAACTCGGACTCAACTCAACGAGTTCGGATGCCTAGTTACATCTCACGAACTCGGACTCAACTCAACGAGTTCGGACGTCGCATCCATAAGTGAACTCGGACTCAACTCAACGAGTTCGGATGCCCAAATATCCCAGTGACATGTCACTTGTATCCTAATCCATTCACGAGGTTCAACGGACCTTTTTCCCAATCATGTGTCTCAACCATCTTCTACGGAATGCCGATCCGATACTCGGTAGTATTTCATATTTTCCAAGTATATCACATAATTTGACATATTATCAAACAATTATCACAAGTATAATATTTCATAATAATTATCATATCATTTAAAAACATTAAAACATTTAAAATAATAACTATGTTACCAACATTTACATATGAACTTACCTCGTATGCGAAAATGGCTATTTTTACCATTTCGTCCACCACTTGGTATTTTTCCCATTTTAGCACGAATTTCAGTTTTCCTTGCTCTATCATTTAAAATATAGTCTAATTAGGACTCACATTATTCAAATTGACCCAAAATCATATTTTGGAAAAATTACAATTTTGCCCCTAAACTTTTGCATATTTACACTTTTGCCCCAAAGCTCGTAAATTAAAATTCAGCCTATTTTCTTATGTTTTATGACATGCTGATCATTTTTCCTTCTATGGCAACATCAAATTCTCACTCTAACATGTACTTATGACTATTAGGTATTTTTACCGATTAAGCCCTTTTGCTCGTTTTCACTTAAAACCGAGTAGCACAAGTTGTCTAACATAATTTAAAACTTCATATTCTATCATAAAACACCAAAATACACAAATTTCACCTATGGGTATTTTTCCAAATATAAACCCTAGGTTAAATTATTGCTAGCATAAGCTAAATCGAGCTCTGGGACTCCAAAAGCGTAAAAATCATTAAAAACGAGGCTAGAACGAACTTACAATCGAGCTTGGAAGCTTGAAAACCCTAGCCATGGTTTCTCCTTGCTATATTCGGCCATGGGGTTGAAGATGAGCAAAATTGGCTTTTAATTTTGTATTTTAATTCATTTTACCCTAAATGACCAAAATGCCCTTACTACTAAACTTTCCAAAATTCCTTCCATGTCCAATTTTTGTCCATAGACTTAGAAATTGGTAAAATTACTCTTTAAGGACCTCTAATTAATAATCTAATTCAATTTTATGCAAAATACTTCTAGAACACAAGTTTTGCAATTTATTCAATTTAGTCCCAAATTTCAAATTAGGCACTTTATGCATAAAATTTCTTCACGAAATTTTCACACAATCATGCAATCATATCATAGACCTTAAAATAATCATAAAATAATTATTTCTATCTCGGATTTTGTGGTCACAAAACCACTATTCCGACTAGGCCCAAAATCAGGATATTACACACCATGACCTCTTCTGCATGTATTTGTTCAAACCATTTTGAATTAATTGAAAATGATAGAGAAGGGGGAATTACCTCTGAAGAAAATGTGAATTAAAGACTAAAAGAAGTAAAAAGCTTTGACAAAAAATAAATTTAAGGCTCCAATGATGTAACATCCCGAATTAGGGTCTAATCAGAACAGTAGTTTTGAGATCACAAATCTAAAATAGGAATAATTATTTTATGATCATTTGATGGTCCATGATATGATTGCATGTTTGTGTGAAATTTTCATGAAGAAATTCTATGCTTAAAGTGTCCAATTTGACTTTAAGGACTAAAGTGAATAAGTTGTAAAACTTGTGTTCAAGAAGCTTTAAGCATGAAATTGCATTAGATCATGAATTACAGGCCCTTAAATAGAAATTTGAGCAAGTTCTAAAATTTTGGACAAAAATGGGCATGAATAGGAAAAATTGGATGGAAAGGCCTTAAGGGCATTTTTGTCTTTTGGTAAATAAAAGAATAAAAAAGGGAAAAATCAAGTCAAAATTGTGTCCATCTTTCTCTCTGTGTCCCGAAATTTGCAAGGGTTCCATAGCTAGGGTCTTCAAATTTTCAAGCTTGTTTGTAAGTGCTCCCTAGCCCCGTTGTTGATGTTCTTTGCATTTTTGAAGTCCTTAAAGACTGATCTATCCATTTCTAGCCATATTTCGAGCTAGGGTTCATGTATCAAATTTGACCCATGTGTGACATGTTTTTATTTTGATGTTTAATGGAAGAATATGAAAATTTGGTGTGTGTTTAACATCTTTTACTAAGTAATTTTTGATAGAAATGCATGAAAAGGACCTTTTTGTAAAAGGTCTAAAATTCGTAAAAAGATGTGTGTTTTAATGAGAAACGTGGGCTGATATGAGTATGGGTTAAGTTCGGCTAGGCTTGGGTAATAAATAAAATAGACACATTTCATTTTACAAGCATAGAGATTAATTTTAAATATGTGAAAGTTTAGGGGCAAAACTATAATTTTGCCTAAATATAGTTTTGGATTGATTTGAATAATGTGATGATTAAATGAGCTGAATTTGCTGTTATAGATCAGGAAAAACAGAATCTGGACCTAGATCACGGAAAGAACAAGATTTTGGACTGAATCGAATTAATTGTCCATAGTTTTACTGAAGTAAGTTTATGTGTAAATAATGCAATGACATATAAGTTTATGTGTAAATAATGCAATGACATATAATGTTTTAATATTTTATTAATGTATGAGTCTCTATGATTAATTATTATGACAAGTATATGAACAATGTTATAGCCTACGAGCATAACATTGCGAATGAGTTCAATGAATATGTGTGATTGAGAAAAAAATCCTGGTTGAACCTTAGGAACAATTTAGGATACAATGTGACATGTCACTAGGAACTATGTGAATATGAGCTCATGAAATTATGTGTATACGTGATTATGTGAATCAGGTGTTAGTCTTGTACATTCTACTGGTGGCTGGGTAGCCTGACATGTAACACCCCGTACCCGAGACCGTCGCCGGAGTCGGACACGAGGGGTTAACGGGCTTAATCCACTTACTTGCACAGTTCATTTTAAAATTTCCAGACGGTAGGCTAAGCGTGTCCTTGTCACCTTAAAAATCATATCTTGAGTTCCACAACTCAAAAATCAGTTTCGTGATTTTCCCTGAAACTAGACTCATATATGAATCGAAAAAATTTTTTCTAGAATTTTTGGTAAGGCCAATTAGTACAGTTTATTAGTTAAAGTCTCCCCTGTTACAGGGTGCGACTACACTGACCTTCCTGCATTACGATTTGGATATCTCCCTGTACAGGGCTTCAATACTGATGCCGTTTGTTTCTATGGAAACTAGACTCGAAAAGGAATCTGTACATATATGGAATGACTTCTAATTATCTCTGGTCAATTTATAATGAATTTCCAAAGTCGGAACAGGGACTCCAGAAACCGTTCTGGCCCTGTCTCACGAAAACTTAAATATCTCTTAACATACTGTTCATATGATCGTTTCGTTACTCTCCTATGAAAATATACTCGTCAAGGTTCGTTTACATAATTTATTCACTATTTAATTCCATTCCTACTATTTTTAGTGATTTTTCACATCTACGTCACTGCAGCTGTCAGCATCTGTCTTTAAGGTAGGCTTTACCTATTTCATAGTTTCCATGATTCAACTAGCCCTTAAACATATATAGCACAAAATATGATCATGATTAACCATCCCAATGGCTAATCGTTTCCAAACATTTTCATACTTCTTAATGAACAACATACAATGATTATAATACCATGCCCAAAGTATACTTAAGCCATTTTCGCATGGCTATCCAGATTTACACAAAACCGAAAGGTACATGACCTACAACAAAAGGGTAGTCCTATACATGCCATTTGAAAATTCAACCAAAAATATACCAAAAGGAGCTTTGATAGTGTGGGCGACTTCGACTTCAAAAATCCCGAGTCCGATAGCTGAAGAACCAAAATCTATAAAACAGAGAATCAAAGAAACGGAGTAAGCATTTAATGCTTAGTAAGTTTGAGTCATGAGTTTAGACACAACCAAAGTATAGCATTTATGTAGCTAAACAGATAATTTCATATGCACAAATTCTCAATATTATACTTACTTCACATTACCAACCCTTATATTCATACACAAAGATCAACTTAGCTAAAAGGCGGTAGCTCATTTATCAACCGGCGAATACTTATTTGTAAGGGCTCAACTAATTCAAAGCACATACTGAAACATACCTCAAGGTTGGGATGTTACAAGCGTATTAACTGAAATTTTACAGCAAGATCATTCATTCCCGAATCATGTACCTTCAAATTTAACCGGATATAGCTACTCATTCAAATGCCTTGGGACATAGCCCGGTTATAGTAACTCGCACAAATGCCTTTGGGACTTAACCGGATTTAGTAACTCGCACCAATGCCTTGAGACTTAGCCGGAATTAGTAACTCATACGAATGCCTTGGATCTTAGTCCGGATATAGTCACTTAGCACAAAGCCTTCGGGACTTAGCCGGACATCATTGAATAACCATGCACATTTAACAATAAATCATGACACATTCAGTATTTCATTTTCATTAGCAAAACTCAAACACAAGACACTTATCACACTTGCAATTTCGGCTCAATAGCCACACACAAAGAGCATGATTTTGATTTGCTTAAAACATGATCTAATCAAATCATAATCTAAGTTCTATTACTCAAAACTTACCTCGGATGTTGTCGAGCGATTTCGATGGCTATTCGACCACTTTTCCTTCCCTTTATCGGATTTAGTTCCCTTTGCTCTTGAGCTTAATTTAACAAATAAATCGATTTAATCATTTGAGTATCAAAAAGAGGAACTCAAGGTACTTAGCCCATATATATTCATTAGACATTAAAGTCACATATGTACGAAATCATGAATCTAACTCAACACAATAGTCCACACTCTCTTTTAGCCGATTATCTAAGCCAAGATAAGGCATCAATATGCTTGCCTCTAACCGAATACATGCACACCAATCCATCTCATGTGGCCGAATATGCATGTCTATGTTGAGGCCAATTATATACTTAATACCACACATAAATGGCATACATTTTACTAACTAATACATTACATATTGTAACTCAATACGCATCTATCATTTGCTCCATAACCGAAACATCATCATATGTAATTATATATACCTTGAGATAGTATTTATGTCATACCAATACATCATGTGCAAACATATATATATATATATATGTGTGCAAGAGCCGAATCACAAGTTGGTTATAACCAAATATAAACATATATCCAAAACACAAATCTTACCTATCATGCAATAAGCATAAATCATACTTATGGATATACCATGGCCGATACTTCCAACAACACCAAATAAAAATATACTTCATGGATCTAAGGTAGACCCAAGAAAGGAACTCATAATCATCAAGATGTAAGCAAACCACCATTGTTCATCTAGATTTAGCATGAAACACAACCATCACCCTTATTAATCTCCATAGCGAAAACCTTACTTATTCCAAAATCACAATTTCAACATGGTTTACCAACAATAATTTGATATCTCACTCAAAATCAACTAGGATTTCAAGAACTAGTATCAACTTCATTACCTTAATATCGACCTAAGATGACCGATTGCTTCACTCCTTTCTTCCTCCTCTCAATTCGGCCAAGAAGAACCAAAGAACACAACTTGTTTTCCTTCTTCCTTAGAACTGTCAGCCAAAAGAAGTGAAAAATGATGGACACTTTTTTTTTCTTCTTTCCCTCAACTCACGGCAATAGGGGAACAATCACACACATCCTTTTTTTTTTTTTTTTTTTTTTGTTTCTCATCCTACTAACACTAATATTTTATTGCCCATGCTTTTTATTCTATTACTCCTTACATAATGCACTACCCCAACATGTTTATGACATGTTTTTAGCCATAACATTTTGTCCACCCATGCTCATGGCCGGCCACTACTAGATGGGGGGGGGGAAATTGACATGCAAGTCCCCCCTTTTTCATACATGCACTAATAGGCCACTTTACATTTGCCTAGCACATTTCTAAATTTTCTCACATAAGTCCTATGTACTCCATTCACATGCAATTAACTAAATCGAAGCTTAAAAATTTTCGCACATTCATATTCACATATTTTAGACAATAAATATCACATTCAAATAATTTGGTGACTCGGTTTAGCGGTCCCGAAACCGCTTTCTGACTAGGGTCACTTTAGGGCTGTCACACGACATGTGTTGCGGGTACCTATCAGATTGTGTGAGCAGCTCGAGTAGTTTCATCCTGACTGTCAGCTTGTGTGAGTAGGCCCATGATTAGCTCAAGAGCGAGCAATGTGTGATTGTGATATGAGGTACCATGTGGCAACATTTGAAGCACTATGTGCAAGTCTTCCATGTATCCGATAGTATTCCGAGTGTTCAACGGGTAAACCTATGAGTTATTTGACAAGTAAGTCAATGATGAGGAATTATGACAATGTGTTACGAGTTGGTACAGGTATGCACCAAAAACTCATATGAATGAGCTCGGTATGTGATGAACTTTTGGTAAGATTGAAATTGTGTAAGTTATGTCTACAAATTTAAGTTATGCCTATGAATTTATGATAACACATAAGTAAACTATGTTATGTCATTGGTATTTATATATATGATTATGTTGCTATTTATTTGCATGCGAACTTACTAAGCTTTACGTTTACTCCCCACTCTTTTTCATTTCCTTATAGTATCGCCAAGCTAGCTCAGGATCGAAGGACGTCGGAGGTTCGATCACACTATCAACAGGACATTTGGGTATAGTTAGTCTCAACATTTTGAGTATGGCATGTACAGGGAGTTGGTCTTTTTGTTATATGTCATATTGGTCTAGCTAAATGTGTTGGCTTATAGTGATATTTGATTCATTTTGTATATGGCCATGTGATATGGTTCATATTGATTATTTGGATTGTAACCCTAATCAATTATGCATTCATGCAATGTATTATGCTTGATGCGATTGCTTGTGGATGAGATGTGTGATGAATGGCCCATGTGTTAAATGAATGAATCATCGCTAATAAGTATGACCAAAACTATGATATAACTATGTAAATTGAAAGTAGGTTTAGCATGATGAATGAATATGAAATTGGTATGGAATGCCATATGAAAGCATGATGGTTTGGATAGAAGATATGTTGACATTACAAATGCATGGATTAATCATGTTTATGAATATTTGACTGACTAAATATACCATGGTGCAAGCCATCAAAGATGAATGTGTGAATGAGCATTTAAGGGTGACAAATTGCTTTGAAAATAGCCTGAAAGTTGTCCACACGGATAGACTATAACACTCCTTACCCGTATCCGACGCCAGGATAGGGGTCGAGGCATTACTGGACTTTAAAACAAGCAAACATACAAAACCTAGCCATAAAATTTCGTCCAAATTAAAACTTTTCATACACATGCATATCGTCCCTTATACGGGCCCATGAGGCCCAAAACATATATCAAGGGTGATTCGGGACAAACCGAGAACTTTAAAAATAATAGGAAGACTTAGAAAATTTTCTTAATTTGGAGAGTCACACGCCCGAGTGGGTAGGCTGTGTGGTCACACACGCCCGTGTGGCTTGGGACACGCCCGTGTCATCAGCTGGTGTAACTCTCTAACTATGACGTCACCAACCAAAATAAGGTCACATGGCCAAGTCACACGCCCATGTGCTCAGCCCATGTGGCGAATTAAATTCTAGAAATTAAGTGTAAACTTCACACGGCCTGGGCACACGCCCATGTCCTGTGGCTGTGTCCTCCACACTGCTGAGACACACGGCTGTGTCTCTGCCTATGTGTTTACTACTGGGCATTTTATTTTGCATTAATTAGGGTGTACGGGACACGGTCTAGACACATGCCTGTGTGCCTACCTGTGTGGGCAACTTCAAGGCTATTTTCCAAGCCATTTGTCACCTTTAAATGCTCATTGCCTTATTCATCTTTGATGGCATGCAACATGGTATATTTTGTCACTCAAATACTCATAAACATGATTAATCCATGCCTTTGTAATGTCAACATACCTCCTATCCAAACCATCATGCTTTCATATGGCATTGCACACGAAATTCTTATTCATTCATCATACTAAACCTACTTTCAATTTACTCAATTATATCATAGTTTTAGTTATACTTATTAGCCATGATTTATTCACATAGCACATGTGTCATTCATCACACATCTCATCCACAAGCAATCACATCAAGCATAATACATTGCATGCAAGCATAATTGATTAGGGTTACAACCCAAATATTAATATGAGCCATATCACATGGCCATATGCAAAATGAATCAAATACAACCATAAGCCAACATATTTGGCTAGACCAATATGACATATAACAAAAAGACCAAGTCCTTATACATGCCATACTCAAAATGTTGAGACTAATTACACCCAAATGTCTAGTTGATAGTGTGATCGAATCTCCGACGTCCTTCGATCCCCAAGATAGCTTAGCGATACTATAAGAAAATGGAAAAGAGAGGGGAGTAAGCACAAGGCTTAGTAAGTTCACATGAAAATAAATAGCAACATAATCATATATATAAATACCAATGACATAACATAGTTTACTTATGTGTTATAATAAATTCATAGGCATAACTTAAATTTGTAGACATATCTTACACATTTTCAATCTTACCAACAGTTCATCACATATCGAGGTCATTCATATGAGTTTTTCGTAAATATCTATACTAACTCGTAACGCATTGCCATATTCCTCATCATTAACTTACTTGTTGAATAACTCACAGGTTTACTCGTTGAACACTCGGAATACTATTGGATACAAGGAAGACTTGAACATAGTGCTTCAAACGTAGCCACATGCTACCTCATATCACAATCACACATTGCTCGCTCTCGAGCTAATCAAAGGCATGCTCACACAAGCTGACAGTCAGGACGTAACTACTCGGGCTGCTCACACAAGTTGACAGGTACCCGCAACATATGCCGGGCTACCAGCCACCGGTAGAACGTATAAGACTAGCACCCGAATTGACATAATCACATATACACATAAACTCATGAGCTCATAATCACATAGTTCCTAGTGACATGTCACATTGTATCCTACATTAATCCTAAGGTTCAAACGGGATTTTCTCGATAACGCATAATCGTCGAACTCATTCACAATGTCATGCTCATAGATAATAAAGTCATTCATACACTAGTCATAGTAATTAAACATAGAGATTCATACATAAATGAAACATTCAAACATGATATATCGGTACATTATTTACACATGAACTTACCTCGGTACAAAATATGGACAACTAATTCGATTTAGTCCAAAATCCTGTTCTTTCCCCGATCTAGGTCTGGACTTTGTTTTTCTTGATCTATAATAGCAAATTCAACTCATTTAATCATCACATTATTCAAATCAGTCCAACAATTTTATTTAGGAAAAAATATGATTTTACCCCTAAACTTTCACATATTTACACTTTGGTCCCTAATGCTTGTAAAATGAAATGTGTCCAATTTCTTTGTTACCCAAGCCTAGTCGATTCATATTCCCTCTTATAACAGCCCACATTTTTCATCAAATCACATTTTTAACACCTATTTTTACATATTTTACAAACAAGTCCTTTTAGGTGTTTTCATGAAAAATCACCTAGGAAAAGATGTTTATCATGCATCAAACTTTCATATTCCTCCATTAATCATCAAAATACATGCATGAAACACATGGGTAAAATTTTGAACATAAACCCTAGTTCAAATAAAGGGTAGAAATAGCTAAATCATGCTTTAAGTATCTAAAAAATATAAAGAACATTAAAAACAGGGCTAGGAATGACTTACTTTCAAGCTTGAAAAGTTGAAAAACCCTAGCTATGGAGAGCTTGAGAATTTTGACTATGGCATGGAGAAGATGAGCAATTTTTGCTGGATTTTTCCCTTTTTATTATTTTATTATCCAAATGACCAAAATGCCCTTTTCACTAAACTTTCAAATTTTATCCACGCATGCCCATTTTTGTCCATAAAAATAGAAATTGGGCAAATTGCTATTGAAGGACCTCTAAATAATAATCCAAAGCTATTTCATACTAAGAGCTTCTAGAAACACATATTTTGCAACTTATTTAATTTAGTCCCTAAAGTCAAATGGGGCACTTTATTCATAAAATTTCTTCATGAAATTTTCACACAAGCATGGAATCATATCATAGACATCGTAATAATCATAAAATAATGATTTCTACTTCAGATTCATGGTCTTGAAACCACTGTTTCGACTAGACCCTAATTCAGGATGTTATAATTCTTCCCCATTAGGGATTTTCGTCCCCGAAAATCTTACCGATGAAAAGATTTCGGTATTGGTTTCTCATGTTTTCCTCGGTCTCCCATGTAGCCTCTTCAACCCCATGTCTTCGCCATAAAACTTTTACAAGGGCAATATTGTTGTTTCTCAATTGTTTGACTTCCTAGGCCAAAATCTTAATCGGCTCTTCACCATAAGTCATATCCGGTTGGATCTCGACCTCTATCAGTAAAATCATATATGAAGGATTAGATCAGTATCAGTGCAACATTGACACATGGAACACATCATGGATCTTTTCCAATTCGGATGGTAAGGCTAACCGATAGGCAACTGGCCCTACTCTCTTGTTGATCTTGTACGGTCCAATAAAGCGTGGATTTAATTTGCCTTTCCTACCAAATCTCAAAACCTTTTTCCATGGAGACACTTTCAAAAATACCTTATCACTGATTTGAAATTCTTTCCGTGTCAAATTCACGTACGATTTCTGTCTATCCGAAGCGGCTTTTAAACAATCACGTATTACATTTACTTTTTCTTCAATTTCTCTGACTAAATCAACTCCGTGAATATGATTCTCTTTAAGTTCTGTCCAATACAAAGGTGTTCGGCACTTACGCCCATACAATGCCTCATAAGGCACCATTTTCAAGCTCGACTAAAAATTGTTGTTGTAGGCAAATTCTACCAATGGTAAATATTTTCCCAATTACCTTGGAACTCAAGAACACAACACTACAACATATCTTTAAGAATTTGAATTACTAGCTCAGACTGACTGTCGGTCTGCGAATTAAAATCGGTTCTAAAATTCAACTTTGTACCTAAAGCTTCTTGTAGCTTTTTCCAAAATTGCAAAGTGAACCTCGGATCTCTATCCAATATAATCTATAAAGGCACTCCATGTAACCTCACTATTTCAGAAATATATACAACTCGGTTAGCTTTTCATGTGAATAGCTGATAAGTACCGATATAAAATGAGCTGACTTTGTCAATCGATCAACAACAACCTATACAGCATCTTTCTTTCTCGGTGTCAAAGGAAAACTCGTCATGAAATCCATAGTAATATGGTCTCATTTCCATTCAGAAACCATCACAGGCTGAAGTAAGCCTGAAGGTACTTGGTGTTCAACTTTCACTTGTTGATAAATCGGGCATCTTGAAGCGATCTTAGAAATATCTCTCTTCATACTCGGCCACCAATACAATTTCTTCAAATCATTGTACATTTTCATGCTACCCAGATGCATAGACAAACGAGCACTATAGGCCTCAAGCAAAATCTTTTGAAACAACTTGGTATCCTTAGGAATACAAATCCTATCTTTAAACATCAAGCAACCATCGGAACTAATCCAAAAATCTGATTCCATACCTGATTCACATTGGAGTCTTTTGGCTTGCAAATCACTGTCACTTTCCTAAGCTTCATAAATCTCTTGAAGAAACATTGGTATAGCTCTTAACTCAGCTAGAATGGAACCATCATCTGACAAGGCCAACTGAGTGTTCATAGCCCTCAATGCAAACATGGATTTCCTACTCAAGGCATCGACGACCATGTTCGCCTTTGCCGGGTGATAATCCATCAGTAGCTCATATTGTTTTATCAACTCTAACCATCTCCATTGTCATATGTTCAAGTCTATTTGAGTCATCAAGTACTTTAGACTTTTATGGTCAGTATACACACGACATGTCTCACCATAAAAATGATGTCTCCAAATCTTCAACGCAAACACAATGGCAACCAATTCCAAATCGTGTGTCGGATAATTCTTCCCATGCAATTTCAGCTGCCTTGAGTCATAAGCTATCACTGTAACGCCCCGTACCCGAGACCTTTGCCGGAGTCGAACACGAGGTGCTAACATACTTAATTCCTTTATTACACAGTTCATTTTAAAATTTCCAGACAAGCTGGTTAACTGCATCACAGTCACTTTAAAAATCATATCTCAAGTTCCAAAATTTGAAAACTGATTCTGTAAATTTTCCCTGAAACTAGACTCATATATCCATCTACAAATTGTTTTCTAGAATTTTTGGTTGGGCCAATTAGTACAGTTTATTAGTTAAAGTCTCCCCTGTTTCAGGGTTTGAATACTCTGACCTTTATGCATTACGACTGAGATATCTCCCTGTACAGGGCTTCAATACTTATGCCGTTTGTTTCTAATGAAAATAGACTCAAAAAGGAATCTGTACATATAAATTATGACTTCTAATTATCTCTGGTTAATTTATGGTGAATCTCCAAAGTCAGAATAGGGGATCCAGAAATCGCTCTGGCCCTGTTTCACGAAAACTTAAACATCTCATAAAATACGGCTCATATGGTAGTTTCGTTTCTTTCATATGAAAATAGACACATCAAGATTCGATTACATAATTTATTCATTATTTAATTACATTTCTACTATTTTTAGTGATTTTTCAAACTCACATCACTGCTGCTGTCAACATCTACTTTAAGGTAAATCTCACCTATTTCATAGTTTCCATGATTCAACTAGCCACTTGACATACATAGCACCAAATGTGATCATGATTAACCATTCCAATGGCCAGTCAATACCAAGCATTTCCATACCACTCAATAACCATATATACAAAATGATTATAATGCTATGCTCAAAATATATAAGCCATTTTCGCATGGCTATCCGAATGTATACATTACCAAAAGATACTTAATTAACAACAAAGGTCAGTCCTATACATGCCACTATCGAAGTTCAACTAAAAGAGTACCAAAAAGGCTTAGATAGTGTGGACGACTTCGACTTTGACAATCCCGAGTCCGATGGTGATTTAACAAAATCTATGAAACAGAGAATTAAAGAAACAGAATAAGCATTTAATGCTTAGTATGTTTTGAGTAATGAAATTATTTATGACTAAAGTATAGCGTTCATATGACCAAATGAATAATTGCATATATGCATATTCTCAAAATCATACTTACTTCATGCTTCAACCATTATATTCATACACAGGAATCAAACCTATCTAAAGGCCTAAGATCGTTAATCAATTGAGCGAATACTATTAAAAGGAATCAACTTTTCCGATGCATATCTTAAACATACCTTATCGTTTGGATTTTATGAGCGTATTAATTGAAATTATTACAGCAAGATCGCTCATTTCCAAACCCAAGTACCTTGAATTTAGCGGATATACCTTTCGCACGAATGCCTTCGGACTTAGCCCGGACATAGTCACTAGCACAAATGCCTTGGGACTTAGCCGGATATAGTCACTAGCACAAATGCCTTGGGACTTAGCCGGATATAATCACTAGCACAAATGCCTTGGGACTTAGCCCGAATATAATCACTAGCACAAATGCCTTGGATCTTAGTCCGATTATCATTGAATAATCATGTACATATATCAATAAATCATAACACATCTATATTTCATTTTCATTACTAGAACTCAAACACAAGACACTTATCAACCATTACCATTTTCGGCTCAATAGCCACATACAAAGAGCATGATTTTGATTTACTTCATAACATGATCTCTATACACATTCATTTGCCGTCATAAGTATAAACTAATTACCTCAATATATAACTCAAGTAGAATCATTATATCACCGTTTATTTGTTATGCTTATGTGTCTTGACTTAAACAAATCATAAACTAAGTTCCATTACTCGAAGACTTACCTCGGATGTTGTCGAACGACTTCAACGGCTATTCAATTACTTTTTCCTTCCCTTTATCAGATTTAGTTCCCCTTTGCCCTTGAGCTTAATTTAACAAATAAATTGATTTAATCATCTTGAACATCAAGAGAAATTCAAGGTACTTAGCCCATATATATATTAGACATTAGAGTCATATATATGAAATCATGAATCAAATTCAACATATTAGCTAATATTCTCCTTTAGCCGATTATCTAAGTTAAGATAGAATCATCAGTATGCTTACCTATAGCCGAATACATGCAACACCAATCTATGTATTCATTCATGTGGTCGAGTATACATATTCCAATATGATATCATTCCCATTTCATTTAACACTTAACATTTACCACATATCAATTAACCCATTTTTTTTTATAATTACAAGACTCTTCATCTATTCATGCTCTCATATTCGGTTATCCATACCTATACTAACCATATAAGTAAAAATTCTAAGTTTAAACACAATACAACATTTTAGCACCCTGGTCGAACACTTCATGAAGTTGCTAAGACCCATCCTTTTCAAATTCTCACACACACTCACATCCAATCCTTTTTGTTAAGCACTCAAACTCTATCATCTTCATACCTCATCGACACAACATCAAACACCAACCAAGAAAGACAACATCCATGGCCGAGTATCATCTCCATCAAATAGCAAAGATTTAAACCATGGGCTAGGTAGAATTCAAACTAACAACTAAAAATATGCATGAATTTCATGGAATAACATCAAACTTACCTCTTCCTAATCATCAACCAACCGACATGAAGCAAGAGAATTCTTTTCTTCTTCTTCCCTCAAGTCACGGCAATGGAGGAGCAAGGATGAAACAACTTTGGTTTCTCCTCCCACTCACCTCATATTTTATTATTCTTAATTCATTATTTTATTTTGTAACTAAAGAATGTTAATAGAAAAATACATATTACCATTAATAGCCCATACCATGGTTGGCCACTATTCAAGATTTGGCTAATTTGACATGCAAGTACTCTTTTTTGACATCATGCACTATTAGATCCTTATAGATTAACCTATCACATTTCAAAAGTGTCACACCTAAGTCCTATTAACTAAATTCACATGCAATCGACTAAATCGAAGCTTAAAACTTTCACACATTCATATCCACATATTTTAGACAATAAATATTATATTCAAATACTTCGGTGATTCGGTTTAGCGGTCCCAAACCGCTTTGAGTAGGGTCAATTTAGGCTGTCACAACTCTCCCCACTTAAGAAATTTTGTCCCCAAAAATCTTACCGTAAATAGGTTTGGGTATCGTTCTTTCATAGAGTTCTCAGTTTCCCAAGTAGCTTCTTCGACCCCGTGTTTGAGCCATAACACCTTTACTAACGGAACCCTTTTGTTTCGCAACTCTTTCACTTCACGGGCTAGGATACGAATCGGTTCTTCTTCATAACTCATATCGGCTTGAATTTCGACCTCGGAGGGATTTATTATGTGCGAAGGATCGGATCTGTAACGTCGAAGCATCGAAACATGAAAAACGTTGTGAATCTTTTCGAGATCAGGGGATAAAATCAATCTATATGCCACTGGACCAACTCGTTCGGATATTTCATATGGCACTATGAACCTCGGACTCAGTTTGCCCTTACGGCCAAATCTGAGTATCTTTTTCCAAGGTGAAACTTTAAGAAACACTTTGTCTCCCACCTAATACTCAATATCTCTTCGTTTTAAATCCGCGTACGACTTCTGACCATCTGATGCTGCCTTCAGACTTTCACGAATTATTTTTACTTTCTGCTCAGTATCTTTAATCAAATCAACTCCGAAAATTTTACTTTCATCGAGCTCAGTCCAAAACAATGGTGTACGGCATTTACGACCGTACAAAGCCTTGAAAGGTGCCATCTTAATACTTGATTGAAAACTATTGTTGTAAGCGAATTCAATCAAAGGTAAATACCGCTCCCATGAACCACTAAACTCAAGGATGCAACATCTCAACATATCCTCGAGTATCTGAATTATCCGCTCGGATTGACCATCAGTCTGTAGATGAAAAGTGGTGCTAAAATGCAACTTGGTACCCAAAGCTTCTTGCAATTTCTTCCAAAATCGCGAGGTGAATCTCGGATCTCTATCCGACACAATAGAAATAGGTACCCCATGTAATCTCACAATCTGAGAAACATACAATTCAGCTAGTTTATCCAGTGAATAATCCATACGTACAGGAATAAAATGAGTCGACTTAGTCAGTCTATCAACAACAACCCAAATCGCATCTTTCTTACTTGCCGACAATGGCAACCCAGATACAAAATCCATCGTGATTCATTCCCATTTCCATTCAGGTATCATGATCGGCTGAAGTAAACCTATAGGCACTTGATGTTCCGCTTTCACTTGTTGACATATTAAACACTTCGAAACAAAATCGGAAATGTCTCGTTTCATACCATGCCACCAAAATGACGTCTCAGATCGTTGTACATTTTCGTACTCCCCGGGTGAATTGACATTTGGCTACAGTGAGCTTCGTTCAGAATCATCAAAATAAGTTCTGAATTTCTTGGGACACACAAACGACTTCTGAACCTCAAACAATCGTCATCGTCAATTTGAAACTCTGATTCCATGTTCAAAACACATTCAGCCCGTTTTGCAACCAATTCATCATCGACTTTCTGAGCTTCACGAATTTGATGAATCAACAAGGGTTTGGCCTTTAATTCAGCTACTAACACATTTTCGGATAGAAACGGACAAGTGTACATTCATCGTCAGTAAAAGCAAAGCGGTGATTTACGACTTAAAGCATCCGCAACCACATTATCCTTTCGGTTGATAGTCAATGACAAGCTCATAATCTTTTAATAACTCAAGCCAACGTCTTTGTCGCAGATTCAAGTCTCTTTGAGTCATCAAATATTTGAGACTTTTGTGATCCGAATATACATGGCACTTCTCACCAAATAAGTAATGTCGCCATGTTTTCAAAGCGAATCGATGGCGACTAGTTCGAGATCATGGGTTGGATAATTTTTCTCATGTGGCTTCAATTGTCTCGACGCATAAGCTACAACTCAATTTCTTGCATCAATACACAACCCAACCCAAGTAAGGATGCATCACTTGTAAATGACAAACTCCTTGCACGATTCGGGCTGCACTAATCTTCGAGCTTCATCAAATAAGTTTTCATTGATCGAAACTTTCCGACACTTTTTGTCCATTCAAACTTAACATCTTTACAAGTAGTTTCGTTATTGGTGTGGCTATCATCGAGAAACCCTTTACAAAGCGTCAGAGTAATGTAAGCAAGTCCCAAAAGCTCGAACTTGGTAATATTTCTCGCAGCTTCCGATTAAATCGGCTGAAATTTTGCTCGGATCAACTCGAATACCGTCTGATACCACATGACCCAAGAAGCTAACCTCTCTTAACCAGAACTCACACTTACTGAACTTAGCATATAACTGCTTATCCCGTAAAATCTGCAACACTAATCCCAGGTGTT
The DNA here is from genome assembly GCF_025698485.1 of Gossypium arboreum. NCBI lineage: Eukaryota > Viridiplantae > Streptophyta > Magnoliopsida > Malvales > Malvaceae > Gossypium > Gossypium arboreum. The sequence goes on along the minus strand of NC_069079.1, from coordinate 79,575,413 downwards.
CAGCATGATCGGTTTCATTTCTCGAATAGACCAAGATATCATCGATAAACATGACTACAAATCGATCCAAATACGGTCTGAAGATCCGATTCATCAAATCCATAAATACTGCCGGGGCATTAGTGAGCCCAAACGGCATCACTAAAAACTCGTAGTGACCGTATCTCGTTTTGAATGCAGTTTTGGGTATATCTGAGTCTCGAACTTGCAACTGATAATAACCCGATCTCAAATCTATCTTTGAAAACACTAAGGCTCCCTTTAGTTGATCAAACAAATCATCAATACCCGGTAACGGATATTTATTCTTTATTGTCACTTTATTCAGCTGACGATAGTCGATGCACAACCTTATGGTTCCGTCCTTCTTTTTCACAAACAATACTAGTGCACCCCAAGGTGAGAAACTCGATCGAGCGAAACCTCTATCCATCAACTCTTGCAACTGAGCTTTCAATTCCTTTAATTCCGTTGGTGCCATACGATACGGAGCTATCGAAATCGGTGTAGTCCCAGGTACAAGTTCGATGCCAAACTCTACTTCCCAAACAGGTGGTAACCCCGGTAATTCTTCGGGAAAAACATTTGGATATTCACAAACCACTGGTACCGATTCAAGTTTCTTTTCTGACTCTTTATTATCAAGTACGTATGCAAGGTACACTTCACCACCCTTTCTCACTTATTTTTGAGCTAACATCGAGGATATTATTGTTGGCAATCCATTCAAAATAGTAGACTCAAGTCGGATTATCTCATTATTTGCACACCTCAAATCAATAGTCTTACTTTTTCAATTCACAATTGCATCATGTACAGTCAACCAATCCAAACCGAGAATAACGTCAAGTTCATCAAACGGTAAAAGCATTAAATCGGTCGGAAAGCAGGAACCTCTGATTACTAGGGGGCATTTCTTACACACCTTATCGACAAGCACATAACGACCCAAGGGATTCGACACTCAATTTGAACTCGATGAACTCAACAGGTAAAGTCTTGCTGGATGATAAGGTCTCACATACATATGAATGAGTAGAACCAGGGTCAATCAAAGCAATCACATTAGTATCAAAGAGAGTGAAAGTACGGTAATAACATCGGCGAGGAAGCATCCTCGGCGTGCTTGGCGTATAGCATAAGCTCTAGCAGAGAGCACGAGCCTCGGATCTGGTTGTAGCATCTCTAGATCCTCTCGACCACCACTAGCATTCCCGTATTTCTAGATGGTCTACCCGAGTAGTAGTAGCACTGGTTTCCCACTCGATTTACATTTTGTTCGATACGGTCTCGGGCAATCCTTAATAAAGTGGTCACTGATCCGCACTTATAACAGAGCGGTCATGGAATCTACAACTCCCGAATGCCATTTACCACAATCGCACTCTGTTACGTCTCGATGATCATTTCCAACACGGCAAGCAAGTGACTCGTGTACTCACGGGGTCGATCACGATCTCGTCTAGAAAAGCCGAAGTGTCTTTAGATCGGCCTAAATCATCTCTAAATTTCTTCGATGGTATTGAAAGGGCTTTCCAAGATCTCTTCTGAAACTCCTTTGCTCCCATATCGCTTTTCTTTTCTCCTTCTCGAGCTCTTGACTTTGCAAGCTCGCTCGACAAGTACCACAAATTCTCGATTTCTAAAATGCCAACATACTGACTTTATATCATCGTTAGGTCCATATTCAAAACGTTTGCACATCACACTTTTGAAGAAATGCATTCTCAGCAGAACGGCTCAAACCTTACAAACTTTCGTTCATAGTCGATGAATCGACATGGAACCTTGTTTAAGTTCAAGAAATTCTTTCCGTTTTTGATCAATGAATCTCTGGCTGATATACTTTTTTCGAAACTCGGTTATGAAAAACTCCCAAGTTACTTGTTCTCTGGGCACAACAGAAATCAACGTATTCCACCAATAGTAGGCGGAATCACGTAGCAAGGAGATCGTACACTTTAGGCATTCATCTGGTGTGCAAGATAGTTCATCAAGTACCCGAATAGTGTTGTCCAACCAAAATTCAGCTTGCTCGGCATCGTCCCTATCTGTAGCTTTAAATTTAGTAGCCCCGTGTTTTCGGATTCTGTCAACTAGGGGCTTATTTAACCTTATCTGGTCAGTTACCGGAGGTATCACAGGTGTGGGGGCTGTATTAGTCGGGAATGGAGGTTGTCGAACAGCCGTATTAGTTCGAATATACTGATTGAACCAATCATTCATCACGCTATAAAAAGCCTATCTAGCTTCATCATTCTGATTACTAGCAATAGGTTGAGAGTCCCCCGGCGCTGTCCCTTGTGCGGGAGCAGGCGCTACACTCTCAAGATCATTAGCTACCGCTCGGTTGGGATCGGGATCCATTACTATAAATAAACACATTTTTAACTGTCAGAAATCTCCACACTATCAAATAAACACATAATGGCATGTATAGATAGACCCGGACGTATTACGGTAGTCGTAGAATCGACTAAACTGTAGCTCTGATACCAATAAAATTGTAACGCCCCGTACCCGAGACCGTTTCCGGAGTCGAACACGAGGTGTTAACAGACTTAATTCCTTTATTACACAGTTCATTTTAAAATTTCCAGACAAGCTAGTTAACTGCATCACAGTCACTTTAAAAAACATATCTCGAGTTTCAAAACTCGAAAACTGATTCCGTAAATTTTCCCAGAAACAAGACTCATATATCCATCTACAAATTTTTTTATAGAATTTTTGGTCGGCCCAATTCGTACAGTTTATTAGTTAAATTCTCCCCTGTTTCAGGGTTCGACTACTCTGACCTTTATGCATTACGACTTAGATATCTCCCTATACAGGGCATAAATACTTATGCCGTTTGTTTTTAATGAAACTAGACTCAAAAAGGAATCTGTACATATAAAGAATGACTTCTAATTATCTCTGGTTAATTTACGGTGAATTTCCAAAGTCAGAATAGGGGATCCAGAAATCGCTCTGGCCCTGTTTCACGAAAACTTAAACATCTCATAAAATACGGCTCATATGGTCGTTTCATTTCTTTCATATGAAAATAGACTCATCAAGATTCGATTACATGATTTATTCATTATTCAATTATATTTCTACTATTTTTAATGATTTTTCAAACTCACATAACTGTTGCTGTCAGCATCTACTTTAAGGTAAATCTCACCTATTTCATAGTTTCCATGATTCAACTAGCCACTTGACATACATAGCACCAAATATGATCATGATTAACCATTCCAATGGCTAGTCATTACCAAGCATTTCCATACCACTCAATAACCATATATACAAAATGATTATAATGCTATGCTCAAAATATATAAGCCATTTTCGCATGGCTATTCGAATGTATACATTACCAAAAGGTACTTAATTAACAACAAAGGTCAGTCCTATACATGCCACTATCGAAGTTCAACTAAAAGAGTACCAAAAGGGCTTAGATTGTAACACCCCGAACCCGAGACCGTCGCCGGAGTCGAACGCGAGGTGTTAACAGACTTCAACCCACTTATTGACAATTTTCAGACAAGCTGCCAATCTGAGTACTAGTCGCTCCAAAATTCATAACTTGAGTTTTACAACTCGAAAATCAGTTCCGTAAATTTTTCCTGAAACTAGACTCATATGTCCATCTATATATTTTTTTCTAGAATTTTTGGTCGAGCCAATTAGTACAGTTTATTAGTTAAAGTCTCGCCTGTTGTAGGGATCGACTACACTGACCTTTGTGCGTTACGAATTGGATATCTCCCTGTACAGGGCTTCAATACTAATGCCGTTTGTTTCTATAAAACTAGACTCAGAGAGGAATCTACACATATATGGAATGACTCCTAATTATCTCTGGTTAATTTACAATGATTTTCCAAAGTTGGAACAGGGATCCAGAAACCGTTCTGGCCCTATTTCACAAGAACTTTAAAATCTGTTAACTTATAACTCATATGACCATTTCGTTTCTTCCATATGAAAGTAGATTCATCAAGGTACACTTACATAATTTATTTGCTATTTAATACCATTCCTACTATTTTTAGTGATTTTCACATCCACGTCACTGCTGCTGTCAGCATCTGCCTTTAGTAGGCTTTACCTATTTCATACTTTCCATGATTCAATTGGCCCTTTTACATACATAGCAGAAAGCGTGATCATGATTAACCATTCCAATGGCTAATCGTTTCAAAATAATTCCATACCTCATAAGGGTCAACATACAAGCGATTATAGTTCTATGCTAAAGCATTATATAAGCCATTTTCGCATGGCTATCCAAGTTTACACAAACCGGAAGGTACATGACCTTCAACAAAGGATGGTCCTATACATGCCATTTCAAAGTTCAACCAAAATTTGTACCAAAATGGGGCTTCGATAGTGTGGATGACTTGACTTCTTTGATCCCGAATCCGATAGCTAACGAGCGAAACCTATAAACAGAGAGCCAAAGCAGCGGGTAAGCATTTTAATGCTTAGTAAGTCTCAAGCAATGAAATCAGCTTTGACTAAGGTATTTTATTCACATGGCTAATTAAACCACTTTACTAATTCACATTCCCATACTCATACTTATTTCACATCACCGACCCTTATGTTCATACACAAAAGAACAACTTAGCCCAAGGCGGTAGCTCGTTTATCAACTTAGCGCATACTTACTTGTAAGAATTCAATTAGTACAAGCACATACAAACATACCTCATTGCTGGAATTTTCACAAGTGTATAAGCTGAAATTTTCACAGCAAGATTGCTCACTTCCGAATCACATACTTTGGGATTTAACCGGATATAGCGACTTCGACGATTGCCTTGGTCATAACCCGGATTTGGTGACTTGCACAAAGGCCTTGGTCTTAGCAGGATATATCAACTCGCACGAATGCCTTGGTCTTAGCCGGATATATCAACTTCATACGAATGCCTTGGTCTTAGCGGATATATCAACTCATACGAATGCCTTGGTCTTAGCCGGATATATTTCAATGTTCACTTACACATATATCAATATTCAAGACACGTCCATAGTTCATTTTCGTTACTAAAGCTCTAACACAAAATATCTATCAACCTTTACTATTTCGCTCAATGGCCACACAAACAAGGAGCATAATTTTGATATAATTCAAGTAGGGTCATCACTCAAGACTTACCTTGGATGTTGTCGGCGATTTCGACGGCTATTCAACTACTTTTTCCTTCCCTTTATCGGATTTAGCTCCCTTTGCTCTTGAGCTAATTTACACAAATTTAACTTATTAAAATCTCATCATGATAGCTTATGGCGAATATGACAAGGAGTGTAAATGGTCATATGGCCATCCTTTAGCTCAAATACACAATGGTCATGCACATTTTACATCACAACAAGCAATTCAATACATTCAAACATCAACGTGAAGTTCAAAGTACTTGGCCCTTATATACATTAGGCATCAAAGTTGTATATGTACGAAATCATAAATCGAACTCAACACATTAGTTAATATTCCTCTTAGCGAATTTTCTAAGCCAAGAATAGGCATCAATATGCTTGCCTCAAACCGAATGCATGCACACTAATTACCCCTCATGTGGCGAATATACACTTAATACCACACAAAAAAAACAGCATACATTTTACTACTAACACATTACATATCGTAATTCATTGCACATCTCTTATTTACTTCATAATCAACACATCATCACAAGCAAATATACACTTTGAATTAGTATATATGTCATACCAATCCATCATGTGCAAACATATATTCATGTAGGTGCAAGGGCGAATTCTCAAGTGGCTTATATCCAAATATATACACATTTCCAAAGCTTAAATCTTACTTACCATGCAACATGCATGAATTATACTTATGGATATATCATGGCGAATACCACAACACCACACCATTTCAATTTGGTCATGGTGAAACAAAGAACTTAGTATCTCATTCAAAAATGCTAAAAGAAAATCTAAGAATCTTCAATCCTCCATCACATGTATCACTTTCAAGCTTGTTATTTAACATGCAATGGCATTAACACCACATTCACTTTGGCGAATTTCATTCCCATGACATAACAAGGATTTGAACCATGGGCTAACAAGAACATTAAGCTAGCAACTAAAACATGCATGAACCTCAAACATACCTTAATCTTGATGCAAGTTTAGCCAACCTCTTCCTAATCCTCTTCCAAACCAAGTATGAAGCAAAATTCCTTCCTTAACCTTAGTATTTTGACCAACAAGAGAGTGAAAAGAGATGAACAAAATTTTTCTTTCTTCCTTTAGGACATTCGGCCAAGCTATGGAGGAAGATGGACACTTTTTTTTTGTTTCTCATCTACTAACATTAATTGTTTATTCCATACCCTTATTTTATTCTTTCCATCATAACCCATTTACCAAACATGTTTCATGACATGATTTTTGCCCATAAATCCTTGTCATGGCGGCCACTAACTATGGGGGAAATTTGACATGCAAGTCCATTGTTTTGCATGCATCCTTTAATTAGTCATCACACATTTCCCTCATACTTTCAAAGTTTATTACTAGGTCCTTTCTAGTGAAATTCACATCTATAATTCTAAATCAAAGCATAAAAATATCACACATGAGTTAACACACATTATAGGCAATAAAATAAATATTAAATTATTTTTATGCCTTGGTTTTGTGGTCCCGAAACCACATTTCGACTAGGGTCGTTTTAAAGGTCATCACAACTCTCCCCACTTTAGAAATTTTCGTCCCGAAAATCTTACCGGTAAATAGGTTTGGATATTGCTCTTTCATAGAGTTCTCGGGTTCCCAAGTAGCTTCTTCTATCCCGTGTTTGAGCCATAACACTTTCACTAGCGGAACCCTTTTGTTTCGCAACTCTTTCATTTCACGAGCTAGGATACGAATCGGTTCTTCTTCATATCTCATATCGGCTTGAATTTCAACCTCTGATGGACTAATTACGTGCGACGGATCAGATCTATAGCGTCGAAGCATTGAAACATGGAAGACGTTGTGAATCTTTTCAAGTTCGAGGGGCAAGATCAAGCGATACATGGCCCGGGCCAACTCGTTCGGAGATTTCAGACGGCCCAATGAATCTCGGCTCAACTTGCCCTTACGGTAGAATCGAGTATCTTTTCCACGGCGAAACTTTAAGAAACACTTTATCTCCCACGATACTCAATGTCCTTTCGTTTCAGATCCGCATACGATTTACGACGATCGGAGGCTATCTTGATTTTCACGGATTACTTTTACTTTCATTCAGCATCTTTAATCAAATCCACTCCAAAATTTTGTTCTCACCGAGCTCGGTCCAAAACAATGGTGTACGGCATTTACGCCGCGTACAAAGCCTCGTAAAGCGCCATCTTAATACTTGATTGAAAACTATTGTTGTGGCGAATTCAATCAAAGGTAGGTACCGTTCCCACGAACCACCGAACTCGAGGATGCAACATCTCAACATATCCTCAAGTATCCGAATTATCGCTCGGATTGACCATCGGTTTGGGGGTGAAAAGCGGTCTTTGAAATGCAACTTGGTGCCCAATGCTTCTTGTAATTTCTTCCAAAATCGCGAGGTGAACCTCGGATCTCTATCCGACACAATGTAAATCGGTACCCGTGTAATCTCACAATCGAGAAGCGTACAATTCACTAGTTTATCCAATGAAAATCCATACTACGAGGATAAAGTGAGTCGACTTAGTCGATCTATCAATAATAACCCAAATTGCATCCTTCTTACTTGTCGACAACGGCGGTCCGGACACAAAGTCCATTGTGACTCGATCCCATTTCCACTCGGGTATCGTGATCGGTGAAGTAACCACGAAGGCACTTGATGCTCGCTTTCACTTGTTGACATATTAAACATCTTGCAACAAAGTCGGAGATGTCTCGTTTCATACCATGCCACCAAAACCGACGTTTCAACTCATTGTACATCTTCGTACTCCCGGGTGGATTGCCATTCGGCTACAATGAGCTTCGTTGAATTATCGAAATAAGTTCGAATTCTTTGGAACACACAAACGACTTCGAACCTCAAACAATCGTCATCATCAATTTGAAACTCCGATTCCTTGTTCGAACACACTCGGCCGTTTTGCACGCAACTCCTCATCAACTTTACGAGCTTCACGAATTTGATGAGTCAACAATGGTTTGGTACATTAATTCGCTACTAACACATTGTCGGGTAGGATAGACAAGTGTACATTCATCGTCAAGTAAAGCAAGCGGTGATTTTCGCTTAAGGCATCCGCAACCACATTAGCCTTTCCGGGTGATAGTCAATGACCAGCTCATAATCCTTTAACATTTCGAGCCAACGTCTTTGTCGCAGATTTAAGTCTCTTTGAGTCATCAAATATTTGAGACTTTTGTGATCCGAATACACATGGCACTTCTCACCAAATAAGTAATGTCGCCATATCTTTAAAGCGAATACGATGGCGACCAATTCGAGATCATGGGTCGGATAATTTTTCTCATGTGGCTTTAATTGTCTCGACGCATAGGCCACAACTCGACCTTCTTGCATCAATCGCAACCTAACCCAAGTAGGAGGCGTCACTATAGATGACAAACTCTTTGCCGATTAAAATTTGTACTAGTCTTGGAGCTTAGTCAAATGAGTTTTCAATTGGTCAAAACTTTTCGACACTTTTCCGTCCATTCAAACTTGACATCTTTACTCAAGCGGTTTCGTCATGGGTGTGGCTATCATCGAGAATCCTTTTACAAACCGTCGGTAGTAACCGCAAGTCCCAAAAAGCTCGAACCTCGTAATATTTCTTGGAGGTTTCAGTTAAGTATGGCTGAAATTTTGCTTGGTCGACTCGAATACCGATCAGATACCACGTGACCCAAGAAGCTAACCTCTCTTAACCGGACCTCACACTTGCTAAACTTAGCATATAACCGCTTATCCCGTAAAATTTGCAACACTAATCTCGGGTGCTCGCATGTTCGGTCTCATCTCTTGAATAGACCAAGATGTCGTCGATGAACACAACTACTGAACCGATCCAAATATGATCCGAAGATCCGATTCATCAAATCCATAAATACCGCGAGGGCATTAGTGAGCCCAAGCGGCATCACTAAGAACTCGTAGTGACCATATCTCGTTCTGAAGGCGGTTTTGGGTATGTCCGAATCTCGGATTCGCAACTGATAATAGCCCGATCTCAAATCTATTTTTGAGAACACTGAGGCTCCCTTCAGTTGATCGAACAAATCATCGATACGTGGTAACGGATACTTGTTCTTTATTGTCACTTTATTAAGTCGGCGATAGTCGATGCACAACCTCATGGTTCCGTCCTTCTTTTCACAAACAACTTTGGTGCACCCCAAGGTGAAAAACTCGGGCGAGCAAAACCTCTATCCATCAACTCTTGCAACTGAGCTTTCAACTCCTTTAATTCCGTTGGTGCCATACGATATGGAGCTATCGAAATCGGTGTGGTCCCAGGTACAAGCTCAATGCCAAACTCTATCTCCCGAACAGGTGGCAAACCGGCAATTCTTGGGAAAACGTCCGGGTATTCACAAACCACCGCACACAGATTTGGGTTCTATTCCTAACTCCTTATCATCAAGTACATACGCAAGGTATGCTTCACACCCTTTTCTTACATATTTACGGGCCAACATTGATGATATTACGGTGGCAACCCTTCAAGTTCAGAGACTCAACTCGGATCATCTCGTTGTTTGCGCATCTCAAATCAATAGTCTTGCTTTTGCAATTCACAACCGCATCATGCACGGTCAACCAATCCAACCCAAGAATAACATCAAATTCATCGAGCGGCAAAAGCATCAAGTCCATGGGAAAAGCAGTACCTCAATTACTAGGGGCATTTCTTACACACTTTGTCGACCAGCACATAACGACCCAAAGGATTTGACACCAATTACGAACTCGATGAGACTCAATAGGCAAAGTCTTCTTTGGATGCTAAGGTTTCGCATATATAAGAATGAGTAGAACCAGGTCAATCAAAGCAATCACATTAGTATCAAAGAGAGTGAAAGTACCAGTAATAACATCTGGCGAGGAGGCATCCTCGCGTGCGCAGATAGCATAAGTCCTAGCTGGGAGCGAGCCTCGGATCTGGTCGCGACATCTCTAGATCCTCTCGACCACCACTAGCCTTGCCGTATTTCCGGATGGTCTACCTCGGCGGTGGTAGTACCGGTTTCCCACTCCGATCTACATTCATTCGGACAACCTCGGGCAATCTTTAATGAAGTGGTCAACTGATCCACACTTGTAACAGAGGCGGTCACGGAATCTCTGACTTCCAAAATGCCATTTGCCACAATCATCGCACTCGTCCTCTCTCGTCGATCATTCCCACCTCTGGCGATCAAGTGATTCGTGTGGTCACGGGGTCGATCGCGATCTCGTCTAGAAAAGCCGAAGTGTCTCTAGATCGGCCTAAGCCATCTCTAAGTTTCTTTGATGATGTTGGAAGGGCTTCCCGAATACCTCTTCTGAAACTCCCTTGCTCCCGCTTCGCTTTCCTTTTCTCCATACTAAACTCCTCGGCTTTGCATCGCTCGCTCGACGAGAGTCACAAACTCTCGGATTTCCAAAATGCCAACATACGCTTTATCTCATCATTCAGTCCATCTTGAGCGTTACACATCACGACTTCGAAGAAATGCATTCTCGCGTCTGGCTAAGCCTCACGAATTTTCGTTCATAGTCGGAACCGACATGGAACCTTGTTTAAGTTCGAGAAATTCCTTTCGTTTTGGTCCATAAATCTCGATCGATATACTTTTTCGAAACTCGGTTTGGAAGAACTCCCAAGTTACTTGTTCGCGGGCACAACAACAAGTCGAGTACTCCACCAATAGTAGGCGAATCACGTAGCAAGGAGATGGTACACTTTAGGCATTCATCGGTGTACAAGATAGCTCATCGAGTACCCGGATCGTGTTGTCCAACCAAAATTGGCTTGCTCGGCATCATCACTATCCGTAGCTTTAAATTCAGTAGCCCCATGTTTTGGATTCTATCAAGCGGGGCTTATTCGACCTTATTTGGTCAATTACGGAGGCATTGTAGGTCTTGGGGGTGTGTTTGTTGGGAATGGAGGTTGTGGAACAGCCAGTATTAGTTCGAATGTATTGGTTGAACCAATCATTCATCACGCTATAAAAGGCTTGTCTAGCCTCGTCATTCGGATTACTAGCAACAGGTTGAGAGTCCGCCCGCTGCCGCTGTCCCTTGTGCGGAGCAGCGCCACACTCTCCACATCATCGCTATCGCTCGGTTGGGATCGGGATCCATTACTATAAATAAACACAAGTTCAAACGTCGAAATCACCACACTATCATATAATCACATAAAATGGCATGTATAGCTAGACCCCAAACGCATTACGGTAGTCCTAGAATCGACTAAACCGTAGCTCTGATACCAATAAAATTGTAACACCCGAACCCGAGACCGTCACGAGTCGAACGCGAGGTGTTAATGACTTCAACCCACTTATTGACAATTTTCAGACAAGCTGCCAATCTGAGTACTAGTCGCTCCAAAATTCATAACTTGAGTTTTACAACTCGAAAATCAGTTCCGTAAATTTTTCCTGAAACTAGACTCATATGTCCATCTACATATTTTTTCTAGAATTTTGGTCGAGCCAATTAGTACAGTTTATTAGTTAAAGTCTCGCCTGTTGTAGGGATCGACTACACTGACCTTTGTGCGTTACGAATTGGATATCTCCCTGTACAGGGCTTCAATACTAATGCCGTTTGTTTCTATAAAACTAGACTCAGAGAGGAATCTACACATATATGGAATGACTCCTAATTATCTCTGGTTAATTTACAATGATTTTCCAAAGTTGGAACAGGGGATCCAGAAACCGTTCTGGCCCTATTTCACAAGAACTTTAAAATCTGTTAACTTATAACTCATATGACCATTTCGTTTCTTCCATATGAAAGTAGATTCATCAAGGTACACTTACATAATTTATTTGCTATTTAATACCATTCCTACTATTTTTAGTGATTTTTCACATCCACGTCACTGCTGCTGTCAGCATCTGCCTTTAGTAGGCTTTACCTATTTCATACTTTCCATGATTCAATTGGCCCTTTTTACATACATAGCAGAAAGCGTGATCATGATTAACCATTCCAATGGCTAATCGTTTCAAAATAATTCCATACCTCATAAGGGTCAACATACAAACGATTATAGTTCTATGCTAAAACGTATATAAGCCATTTTAGCATGGCTATCCAAGTTTACACAAACCGGAAGGTACATGACCTTCAACAAAGGATGGTCCTATACATGCCATTTCAAAGTTCAACCAAAATTTGTACCAAAATGGGGCTTCGATAGTGTGGATGACTTGACTTCTTTGATCCCGAATCCGATAGCTAACGAGCGAAACCTATAAAACAGAGAGCCAAAGCAGCGGGTAAGCATTTTAATGCTTAGTAAGTCTCAAGCAATGAAATCAGCTTTGACTAAGGTATTTTATTCACATGGCTAATTAAACCACTTTACTAATTCACATTCCCATACTCATACTTATTTCACATCACCGACCCTTATGTTCATACACAAAAGAACAACTTAGCCCAAGGCCGGTAGCTCGTTTATCAACTTAGCGCATACTTACTTGTAAGAATTCAATTAGTACAAGCACATACAAACATACCTCATTGCTGGAATTTTCACAAGTGTATAAGCTGAAATTTTCACAGCAAGATTGCTCACTTCGAATCACATACTTTCGGATTTAACGGATATAGCGACTTCAGACGATTGCCTTGGTCATAACCCGGATTTGGTGACTTGCACAAAGGCCTTGGTCTTAGCAGGATATATCAACTTCACGAATGCCTTGGTCTTAGCCGGATATATCAACTCATACGAATGCCTTGGTCTTAGCAGGATATATCAACTCATACGAATGCCTTGGTCTTAGCCGGATATATTTCCAATGTTCACTTACACATATATCAATATTCAAGACACGTCCATAGTTCATTTTCGTTACTAAAGCTCTAACACAAAATATCTATCAACCTTTACTATTTGGCTCAATGGCCACACAAACAAGGAGCATAATTTTGATATAATTCAAGTAGGGTCATCACTCAAGACTTACCTTGGATGTTGTCGAGCGATTTCGACGGCTATTCAACTACTTTTTCCTTCCCTTTATCGGATTTAGCTCCCTTTGCTCTTGAGCTAATTTACACAAATTTAACTTATTAAAATCTCATCATGATAGCTTATGGCGAATATGACAAGGAGTGTAAATGGTCATATGGCCATCCTTTAGCTCAAATACACAATGGTCATGCACATTTTACATCACAACAAGCAATTCAATACATTCAAACATCAACGTGAAGTTCAAAGTACTTGGCCCTTATATACATTAGGCATCAAAGTTGTATATGTACGAAATCATAAATCGAACTCAACACATTAGTTAATATTCCTCTTAGCGAATTTTCTAAGCCAAGAATAGGCATCAATATGCTTGCCTCAAACCGAATGCATGCACACTAATTACCCCTCATGTGGCCGAATATACACTTAATACCACACAAAAAAAACAGCATACATTTTACTACTAACACATTACATATCGTAATTCATTGCACATCTCTTATTTACTTCATAATCAACACATCATCACAAGCAAATATACACTTTGAATTAGTATATATGTCATACCAATCCATCATGTGCAAACATATATTCATGTAGGTGCAAGGGCGAATTCTCAAGTGGCTTATATCCAAATATATACACATTTCCAAAGCTTAAATCTTACTTACCATGCAACATGCATGAATTATACTTATGGATATATCATGGCGAATACCACAACACCACACCATTTCAATTTGGTCATGGTGAAACAAAGAACTTAGTATCTCATTCAAAAATGCTAAAAGAAAATCTAAGAATCTTCAATCCTCCATCACATGTATCACTTTCAAGCTTGTTATTTAACATGCAATGGCATTAACACCACATTCACTTTGGCGAATTTCATTCCCATGACATAACAAGGATTTGAACCATGGGCTAACAAGAACATTAAGCTAGCAACTAAAAACATGCATGAACCTCAAACATACCTTAATCTTGATGCAAGTTTAGCCAACCTCTTCCTAATCCTCTTCCAAACCAAGTATGAAGCAAAATTCCTTCCTTAACCTTAGTATTTTCTACCAACAAGAGAGTGAAAAGAGATGAACAAAATTTTTCTTTCTTCCTTTAGGACATTCGGCCAAGCTATGGAGGAAGATGGACACTTTTTTTTTGTTTCTCATCTACTAACATTAATTGTTTATTCCATACCCTTATTTTATTCTTTCCATCATAACCCATTTACCAAACATGTTTCATGACATGATTTTTGCCCATAAATCCTTGTCATGGCCGGCCACTAGCTATGGGGGAAATTTGACATGCAAGTCCATTGTTTTGCATGCATCCTTTAATTAGTCATCACACATTTCCCCTCATACTTTCAAAGTTTATTACTAGGTCCTTTCTAGTGAAATTCACATCTATAATTCTAAATCAAAGCATAAAAATATCACACATGAGTTAACACATTATAGGCAATAAAATAAATATTAAATTATTTTTATGCCTTGGTTTTGTGGTCCCGAAACCACATTTCGACTAGGGTCGTTTTAAGGCTGTCACAACTCTCCCCCACTTTAGAAATTTTCGTCCCCGAAAATCTTACCGGTAAATAGGTTTGGATATTGCTCTTTCATAGAGTTCTCGGGTTCCCAAGTAGCTTCTTCTATCCCGTGTTTGAGCCATAACACTTTCACTAGCGGAACCCTTTTGTTTCGCAACTCTTTCATTTCACGAGCTAGGATACGAATCGGTTCTTCTTCATATCTCATATCGGCTTGAATTTCAACCTCTGATGGACTAATTACGTGCGACGGATCAGATCTATAGCGTCGAAGCATTGAAACATGGAAGACGTTGTGAATCTTTTCAAGTTCAGGGGGCAAGATCAAACGATACATGGAATCGGGCCAACTCGTTCGGAGATTTCATGCGGCCCAATGAATCTCGGCTCAACTTGCCCTTACTACGAATCGAGTATCTTTTCCACGGCGAAACTTTAAGAAACACTTTATCTCCCACGATACTCAATGTCCTTTCGTTTGAGATCCGCATACGATTTACGACGATCGAGGCTATCTTGATTTTCACGGATTACTTTTACTTTGCTCATTCAGCATCTTTAATCAAATCCACTCCAAAATTTTGTTCTCACCGAGCTCGGTCCAAAACAATGGTGTACGGCATTTACGCCCGTACAAAGCCTCGTAAGCGCCATCTTAATACTTGATTGAAAACTATTGTTGTAGGCGAATTCAATCAAAGGTAGGTACCGTTCCCACGAACCATCGAACTCGAGGATGCAACATCTCAACATATCCTCAAGTATCCGAATTATACGCTCGGATTGACCATCGGTTTGGGGGTGAAAGGCGGTCTTTGAAATGCAACTTGGTGCCCAATGCTTCTTGTAATTTCTTCCAAAATCGCGAGGTGAACCTCGGATCTCTATCCGACACAATGTAAATCGGTACCCGTGTAATCTCACAACTGAGAAACGTACAATTCAGCTAGTTTATCCAATGAAAATCCATACGCACGGGGATAAAGTGAGCCGACTTAGTCATCTATCAATAATAACCCAAATTGCATCCTTCTTACTTTGCGACAACGGCGGTCCGGACACAAAGTCCATTGTGACTCGATCCCATTTCCACTCGGGTATCGTGATCGGCTGAAGTAACCCTGAAGGCACTTGATGCTCCGCTTTCACTTGTTGACATATTAAACATCTTGCAACAAAGTCGGAGATGTCTCGTTTCATACCATGCCACCAAAACCGACGTTTCAACTCATTGTACATCTTCGTACTCCTCGGGTGGATTGCCATTCGGCTACAATGAGCTTCGTTCGAATTATCGAAATAAGTTCAATTCTTTGGAACACACAAACGACTTCGAACCTCAAACAATCGTCATCATCAATTTGAAACTCCGATTCCTTGTTCGAACACACTCGGCCCGTTTTGCACGCAACTCCTCATCAACTTTCTCGAGCTTCACGAATTTGATGAGTCAACAATGGTTTGGTGTTAATTCGGCTACTAACACATTGTCGGGTAGGATAGACAAGTGTACATTCATCGTCAGTAAAGCAAAAGTGATTTCGGCTTAAGGCATCCGCAACCACATTAGCCTTTCCCGGGTGATAGTCAATGACCACTCATAATCCTTTAACATTTCGAGCCAACGTCTTTGTCGCAGATTTAAGTCTCTTTGAGTCATCAAATATTTGAGACTTTTGTGATCCGAATACACATGGCACTTCTCACCAAATAAGTAATGTCGCCATATCTTTAAAGCGAATACGATGGCGACCAATTCGAGATCATGGGTGGGATAATTTTTCTCATGTGGCTTTAATAAAATAAATATTATATTATTTTTATGCCTTGGTTTTGTGGTCCCGAAACCACATTTCGACTAGGGTCGTTTTAAGGCTGTCACATAGATAGTGTGGACGACTTCGACTTTGACAATCCCGAGTCCGATAGCTGACGAACAAAATCTATAAAATAGAGAATTAAAAAAACAGAATAAGCATTTAATGCTTAGTAAGTTTTGAGTAATGAAATTATTTACGACTAAAGTATAGCGTTCATATGACCAAATGAATAATTGCATATATGCATATTCTCAAAATCATACTTACTTCACGCTTCAACCATTATATTCATACACAGGGAATCAAACCTATCTAAAGGCCTAAGATCGTTAATCAATTGAGCGAATACTATTAAAAGGAATCAACTTTTCCGATGCATATACTGAAACATACCTTATCGTTTGGATTTTATGAGCGTATTAATTGAAATTATTACAACAAGATCGCTCATTTCCAAACCCAAGTACCTTGAATTTAGCGGATATAGCAACTGCATACGAATGCCTTGACACTTAGCGGACATAGTCACTAGCACAAATGCCTTGAGGACTTAGCAGGATATAGTCACTAGCATAAATGCCTTGGGACTTAGCCGGATATAATCACTAGCACAAATGCCTTGGGACTTAGCTTTGGATATAATCACTAGCACAAATGCCTTGGATCTTAGTCCGGTTATCATTGAATAATCATGCACATATATCAATAAATCATAACACATCTATATTTCATTTTCATTACTAGAACTCAAACACAAGACACTTATCAACCATTACCATTTTAGGCTCAATAGCCACATACAAAGAGCATGTTTTGATTTACTTCATAACATGATCTCTATACACATTCGCCCGTCATAAGTATAAACTAATTACCTCAATATATAACTCAAGTAGAATCATTATATCATCGTTTATTTGTTATGCTTATATGTCATGACTTAAAAAAATCATAAACTAAGTTCCATTACTCGAAGACTTACCTCAGATGTTGTCGAATGACTTCAACGGCTATTCAATTACTTTTTCCTTTCCTTAATCGGATTTAGTTCCCCTTTGCTCTTGAGCTTAATTTAACAAATAAATTGATTTAATCATCTTGAACATCAAGAGAAATTCAAGGTACTTAGCCCATATATATATTAGACATTAGAGTCATATATATGAAATCATGAATCAAATTCAACATATTAGCTAATATTCTCCTTTAGCCGATTATCTAAGTTAAGATAGAATCATCAATATGCTTACCTATAGCCGAATACATGCAACACCAATCTATGTATTCATTCATGTGGTCGAGTATACATATTCCAATATGATATCATTCCCATTTCATTTAACACTTAACATTTACCACATATCAATTAACCCATTTTTTTTTTATAATTACAAAACTCTTCATCTATTCATGCTCTCATATTCGATTATCCATACCTATACTAACCATATAAGTAAAAATTCTAAGTTTAAACACAATACAACATTTTAGCACCATGGCCGAACACTTCATGAAGTTGCTAAGACCCATCCTTTTCAAATTCTCACACACACTCACATCCAATCCTTTTTGTTAAGCACTCAAACTCTATCATCTTCATACCTCATCAACACAACATCAAACACCAACCAAGAAAGACAACATGCATGGCCGAGTATCCTCTCCATCAAATAGCAAAGATTTAAACCATGGGCTAGGTAGAATTCAAACTAACAACTAAAAATATGCATGAATTTCATGGAATAACATCAAACTTACCTCTTCCTAATCATCAACCAACCGAACATGAAGCAAGAGAATTCTTTTCTTCTTCTTCCCTCAAGTCACGGCAATGGAGGAGCAAGGATGAAACAACTTTGGTTTCTCCTCCCACTCACCTCATGTTTTATTATTCTTAATTCATTATTTTATTTTGTAACTAAAAAATGTTAATAGAAAAATACATATTACCATTAATAGCCCATACCATGGCTGGCCACTATCCAAGATTTGGCTAATTTGACATGCAAGTACACTTTTTTTGACATCATGCACTATTAGATCCTTATAGATTAACCTATCACATTTCAAAAGTGTCACACCTAAGTCCTATTAACTAAATTCACATGCAATCGACTAAATCGAAGCTTAAAACTTTCACACATTCATATCCACATATTTTAGACAATAAATATTATATTCAAATACTTCAGTGATTCGGTTTAGCAGTCCCGAAACCGCTTTTCGACTAGGGTCAATTTAGGGCTGTCACAATCACCTTGCCTTCTTGCATAAGCACACAACACAATCCATTTAAGGATGCATCACTATAAACCACAAATTCTTTTCCCGATTCAAGTTGTACTAAAATTGGAGCCTCAGTCAACAATGCCTTTAGTTTCTCAAAACTCTGTTGGCATTTTTCCGTCTATTCGAACTTAACATCTTTTTGTAACAATCTCATCATCGGAGTAGCAATTATGAAAAATCCTTTAACAAACCATCTGTAATAACCTATTAAGCCTAGGATGCTTCTAACCTCTAACACATTCCTCGGCGGTTTCCATTCCACAATAGCTGAAATATTACTTGGATCTACTTGAATGCGATCACCCGAAATAATATGCCCCAAGAATCTGACTTCTCGAAACCAAAACTCACTTTTACTAAACTTAGCATACAATTACTTGTCTCTCAAGGTTTGCAAAACCGTTCTCAAATGCTTGGCATGCTCGGTCTCATCACGAGAATAAATCAGTATATCGTCAATAAAAACAACAACAAATTTATTTAAGTATGTTTAAAAAAATACAGTTCATTAGATCCATAAATACTGCGGGAGCATCCGTTAAACCAAAAGGCATAACCAAAAATTCACAATGACAATACCTCATCCAAAATGTTGTCTTCGGTACGTCTGAATCTTTAGCTCTCAATTGGTAGTAACCAAATCTCAACTCTATCTTTGAAAATACTGTGGATCCCTTCAATTGGTCAAGCAAGTCATCGATTCTTCGGTTACTTACTCTTTATGGTTACCTTATTGAGCTATCGGTAGTTAATGCACAGTCTTATTGAACCATCTTTCTTTTTCACAAATAGGACCGGTGCGCCCTACGAAGAATAACTGGATCTCACAAAACTTTATTCGTTAACTTTTGTAACTGGACTTTTAACTCTTTTAACTCCGTCGGAGCCATCGTGTACGGAGTAATCAAAATAGGTGCAATACCTGGAACTAATTCAATGCCAAACTCAACTTCCCTAATTGGAGGCAATCTGGGTAACTTTTCTAGGAACACATCTAGATATTCGCATACTACTAGCATTGACTCAATTTTTAACTCAGACTCCTTTGTATTCAACACAAAGGCAAGATAAGCTTCATAACCCTTTTTTGGACATCTCTGAGCAGTCATAGAAGAAATCACTACAGGCAAGCTATTCGATTCATCTGATTCAACCTGAAGAATATCACCACTTTCACATTTATATTCAATGATTTTCCTTCCACAGTTTACTACTACACCATGCATGGTCAACCAATCCTTACCAAGTATTATATCAAATTCATCAAATGGAAAAAACATGAGATTAGCCGAAAAACAATGACCTCTAATCATTAAAAGGTAATTCTTACATACTTTGTCAACTGTCACATGCTTGCTTAGAGGGTTTGACACTTTTATCACAAATTCTGTAGACTTAACGAGCATATTCATGCTAGACACCAATTTTACACATACATACGAATGGGTAGACCCCGGATCAATCAAAGCAACAACAGAAGTATCATAGAGAGAAAAAGTAACCGTAATCACATTAGGGGATCAAGCCTCTTCGTGAGTGCAAATGGTGATAAACCGTAATTTATACATATTTTTATCCCATGATTATCCTATTTATGAATGGATTCTCCTTAGATTTGGTGAATTCGATGCTCCTAATCCTTTAATTTCATGTTTTATGCTTAGGAGAGCATAGGAGAGTAAAAAGAGCGGGAAATAGGCCAAAAACGGAGAAAGTGGACCCACGTGAGAAATCAACACGGCCTGGACTTTATCACACTGGCGGGTCACACGACCGTGTCCCTTTGGTAGGATTGAAGCACGACTTACATGGGTATATTACATGCCTGTGCCTGTTCAACAGCCTTGGCCATAGGCTGGACTAATCGCACACGGGGGTGTCCCTACCGAGCCCAAGTATAACCCTATTCGAAAAAGGCCATTTTTAGGGGCTCTTAGGCATTTTAAAGCCTATTTAAACACCTGAGAAGGCACTAAGAAAGGGGAGTTGATTGTACGCCTAGAGATAGGGTGATAAGATTTTGTCGGATTAGGGTGAAACCTAATAAAGGAATTCATAGATCGAGTTAATGCAATTCTAGGGTGTTAATTAGAAAGATATTTCAATTATTCAACCTAGGGTTAGACATTATTAGTCTCAAGAGAGATAATAATATAACTTTAGGGATTTCTACGAATCAAGTCAAATGAATAAATTGTCTGATTCAGAGTCAAATAACAAGTGAAGTCTAGGTGGATTTTTCCTTAGGTATTGTCTTAATCAATCGAATTTTCTCGAAAATATTTTCCCAAATTTCCTTTATGTGCATTCTTAGTTAGTAATTAGTTTAGATAACCAAACCTCTTAATTTTTAGGCTAGATAATAAAAAGGAAGTAAATACTAGTACTCGTAGTTCCTTCGGGTTCGACAATCTCGTTTTGTTGAACTATACTACTGTTTGATAGGTACACTTGCCGTAATCGTGATAATAAGTTAGTCTTAAGAACGATTCCTTCATAAATCTTTAAAACCTGTCACGAATATCACGTATCAAGTTTTTGGTGCCGTTGCCGAGAACTAGGATATTAGGAACACTTGATTTTTATTACTTTAGCCATTTTACTTTTATTGCAATTTAAATTTTTTTTTCTTTTATAATTCTTCATTTATTCTCTTCTGATAGGTTTTTCTAGTTTATGACCAGAAGAAACCCGTCAGGACCGTTACTATTCGATAGTGACATCAATTGCACAGTTTGCAGAAACTGAAGAGAAATAAGGCGAAGCTTACGATACATAGAGGAAGAGCAAGAGGATGATACTTCAACCACAACCAAAGTGATGGCTGAAAACTAGTAAAATCCGCTACCTCCTGCGATTGCTATTAATTAGAATCCTGCTCCGCGTGCTATGTATGATTATGCTAAACCTTCTTTAACAGGAACTGAATCGAGCATAGCTAGACCTACTGTAGCTGTAAATACTTTTGAACTGAAACCTAACACAATTCAAATGAAACAACAATATGTTCAGTTTGATGGTTTGTAAGACGAAGATCCCAACGCTCACTTGGCAAACTTTTTGGAACTATGTGATACACTTAAAATTAATGGCGTTTCTGATGACACCATTCGCCTTCGGTGGTTTCCCTTTTTGTTGAGAAACAAAGTTAAACAGTGGTTGAATTCGTTACCACGGGGGTCAATCACTACTTGGGAACAAATGACCAAAAAGTTTTTATTAAAATATTTTTCTCCGGCTAAAACGGCTAAATTACGTAATGATATCTCTTCTTTTGTACAGATGGATTTACAAACACTTTACGATGCATGGGAGATATACAAGGACCTTTTGCGAAGATGCCCTCACCATGGGTTACCACTCTGGCTATAGGTCCAAACATTTCACAATGGCCTGAACCCTTCAACTCGATATATGGTTGACACAGCTGCTGGTAGAACTGTAACACCCCGAATCCGTGACCGTCGCCGGTGTCGGACACAAGGGGTTAACGGGCCAAATCCTCTCAAAGTACCAACCAATTTGGCCTTTCCAGACAGGCTGGAAAACTGCGTCACTGTCGCCTTAAAAATCATATCTCGAGTTCCAAAACTCGGAAACTGATTACGTAAATTTTCCCTAAATTTAGACTCATATATCCATCCATGGATTTATTTCTAAAATTTTTGGTCGGGCCAATTGGTACAGTTTATTAGTCAAAGTCACCCATGTTACAGGGGTCGACTACACTGACCATCGCGCGTTACAACTTGAATATCATCTCGTACAGAGCTCTAATGCTCATGAAGTTTGTTTCTAATGAAACTAGACTCAAAGGGGAATCTATGAATATAAGGCATGACTTCTAATTGTTTCTGGATAATTTATGGTAAATTTTCAAAGCTGGGACAGGGGACCCAGAAACCGTTCTGGCCCTGTCACACGAGAACTTTAATATCTCTCAGTATACTGCTCATATGGTCGTTTCGTTTCGTCCATATAAAAATAGATTCATCAAGGTTCAATTTCATAATTTACTCACTATTTAATTCTACTTCTACTATTTTTAGTGATTTTTCAATCTCATCTCACTGCTGCTTTCCGCAACAGTTACTGCAGAGACTATGCCAATTTCATGAATCTTTCCTTGGCCTTAATCATCCATCATACATGACACAAATTATGGCCACCTTATCAAAATTAAAGTTTCTAAGACTCGTGGCTATAGGTTCTAGCATCCCACTCGACGACCACATAGGCCATTTTCACATGGCTTAAAGTTTACAACCCACAGTTCAACAAAACATAATAGCCTATACATGCCAAATGTTCTTCAACAACGAAGACAATACCACAAGATTTCCAGCGGTGTGATGACTTCAACGACGGTTCCGAGCACGCAACAATACGAGTCCAAGAGACCTAAAATGGGTGACAAGAAAACACCGAGTGAGTTTATAACTCAGTAAGTCATAAGCATTCAATAATCATCCATTGATAAAGTTATCACAACATGAACAATAAACGAGGCTAGGTACTCATCCATATTGAAACTATACCATAAATCCTCGGACCTTTCGGTTCAATCTCATACCAAGTCATACATCCACATTTCATATTCTATACAACAAGATATTTGAGGCATTTTCACACACTAACTCATTTCCACCATAATCATACAATTTCAATCATCACACACTAAACCCGAGCATGAACGTATTTTCTATTCGTCATGAGCTCAAGGTACTTACCCGATCCGCTGTCCGGGATTAGCTCGATGATGTCGCACACTCAGTGCCAATTGTAATGCAAGAGCATATAGTGAATCCGCACACTTAGTGCTATATGTATTCAACTCGCACACTTAGTGCTATATAATCAAACTTGCACACTTAGTGCTGTACAATTTTAAACCCGCACACTTAGTGCCATACCCTTGAGCTCGCACACCCAAGGTCAGTATATTTCCAGCATGCACACTTAGTGCCATATATTTCCAGCATGCACACTTAGTGCCATATATTTTCAGCATGCACACTTAGTGCCAATCTCGTCATCGTACACACGTATTGCCCGCACACTTAGTGCCGAAAGCAACTTTCTGCACATTTCACTATTTCTTTTACATTCAACAAATGTCATCACTCCATACACATACATTTCATTTATATATATATCATCCCATTAAACACAATTGCATAGATTTTTACAATCATTTAAGCAATATCAAATATATGCTTAATGACTTACCTTATTGGATGAAACGATTTCCAATCGACTACTCGATTATCTTTGTTTTGCCTTTGTTTGATTCTCCCCTTTTGATGTCTTGATCTCCTAGTATAAATACATTTAGTAGTTAAATTTCTTGCTGGATACTTATGTGTATAATTTAATGGTTTTCACTCCATTCACAACTATCCTTGTTCAAAATATCAAAACCTTAGCCAACATTCAATTAATGCATCAAGGCGAATGTATTATCACTATTAAGGTAATCTAGTCTCAAGTATTTTCAATTCTAATGTACAACATCTCAAATTCCCATGACCGATCACACCTATTATTACTTTCCAATATTCGAAATATTCAAAATCACATCCTAAACACAATAGTCATGGACAATGCCGAATCCTCAAGTGTTTGAACATAAATTATTTTACTAATATAAACATTCACGAATCATATTCATAGGAAGACCAATTTCTTTCCATAGCACATTCATCATCCATACTTAGATGAAACAACCAAAATCCTTCCTTTATACCCTAGCCGAATGCTCCAATCATCCATACAAATTACAAATTTTTGCATGGCTAAGTAGGAGCCATTTAACATGCAAGAAAAATAATCATAGGAGAAGAATTTATCATTCTAAGTAAGCTCCTATCTCCAACACTTAATCATTTGGCATTTTGCCTAGACACACATAAGAAATCTCAACTTCCTTGACCTTACCAAGAGTGCATCCACCATTCAACTTAGCATATTACAAAACCAAATCAACAAATTCAATGCTTACCTCCTAGTAGCCAAAGATACTTGCCGAATTGACCTAGGTAATCTTCCTTCCTTTCACTTTTTTTTTTTTCAAGAACAACCAAAAGAATGAACAATGAATGAACAAAACCTTTTTTTTCTTTTCTTTCTCTCTAGCTACTGCACAATGGGGGCATCCATGCTCTTTTTTTTCATTTCTTTAATGCTAGTTTTTATTTTATGGCTTCCTACATACACCACTAGCAAAACATGTTGGAAACATGTTTCCTTTGCCCATAATCTTGTCATGGCCGGCCACTCACCTTAGGAAAGGGGGTTATTTGACATGCAAGGACAACCATTTTCCCACATGTATTAATAGGCCACCTTACATTTGCCTAGCACATTTTTAAATTTTCTCACATAAGTCCTATTTGATAAAATTCACTTACAATTAACAAAATCCAAACATTCAATTTTTCACACATTCATATTCACATATTCTAGACAATAAATATTACGTTAGAACATTTCGGTGACTCAGTTTAGCGGTCCCGAAACCACTTCCCGACTAGGGTCAATTTTGGGCTGTCACAACTCTCCCCCACTTAAGAAATTTTCGTCCCGAAAATCTTACCGGTAAATAGGCTCGGGTGTCGCTCTCTCATAGAGTCCTCAAGTTCCCAAGTGGCTTCTTCAATTCCGTGTTTATGCCACACACCTTCACTAATGGGATTTTCTTATTGCACAACTCTTTTACTTCGCGCATCAGAATGCGAACCGGCTCTTCTTCATAACTCAAATTAGGCTGAACCTCGACCTCAGATGGAGTAATTACGTGTGTCGGGTCAGACCTATATCGTCGAAGCATCGAGACATGGAAAACGTTAGAATCTTTTCAAGCTCGGGGTAACATTAATCGGACGCCATCGCCCAACTCGTTCGGATACTTTATACGGACCGATGAACCTCGGACTCAATTTGCCCTTACGGCCAAATCTAAGCACCTTCTTCCAGGGTGAGACTTTGAGAAATACCTTGTCTCCAACCTGATATTCAATGTCTTTTCTTCTCAAGTCCGCATATGACTTTTGGCGATCCGGCGACTTTCAAACTTTCATGAATTATCGAACTTTCGCTCGGCATCCTTAATCAAATCAACCTCAAGATTTTACCTTCAAGAAGTTCACCCGAATAATGGGGTACGGCATTTACGACCAGTATAAAGCCTCGTAAGGCGCCATCTTAATACTTGATTGAAAGCTATAGTTGTAAGTGAATTCAACCAAAGGTAAATACCGTTCCCATGAACCACTAAACTCAAGGATGCAACATTTCAACATATCCTCGAGTATTTGAATTATCCGTTCGGATTGACCATCGGTTTGGGGTGAAAAGCGATGCTAAAATACAGCTTGGTACCCAAAGCCTCTTGCAATTTCTTCCAAAATCGCGATGTAAATCTTGGGTCTCTATCCGACACGATAGAAATAGGCACCCCATGCAATCGAATAATTTGGGAGACGATAATTCGCCAATTTATCAAGCGAAAAATCCGTGCGGACAGAATAAAATGAGCGACTTGGTCGGTCTATCAACAATGACCCAGATCGCATCCTTCTTACTTGTCGACAATGGCGGTCCGGATACAAAGTCCATGGTGACTCGATCTCATTTCCACTCGGGTATCGTGATCGGTCAAGTAATCCCGATGGCACTTGATGCTCCGCTTTCACTTGTTGACATATTAAACATCTCGAAACAATGTCAGAGATGTCTCGTTTCATACCATGCCACCAAAACCGACGTTTCAGGTCATTGTACATTTTAGTACTACCCGGGTGGATTGACATTCGACTACTGTGAGCCTCGTTCAAAATCATCGAAACAAGTTCCGAATTCCTTGGAATACATAATCGACCCTTGAACATCAAGCAATCATGGTCGTCAATCTGAAATTCTAATTCCTCCTTCGAAACACATTCGGCTCGCTTAGCGACCAATTCGGCGTCGACCTTCTGAGATTCAAGTACTTGTTGAATCAATAACGGTTTGGTCTCTAATTCGACTACTAGCACCCCATCGGGTGAAACGGATAGATGAGCATCCATCGCTCTCAAAGCAAACAGTGCCTTGTGACTTAAAGCATCGGCCACCACGTTGGCCTTTCCCGGGTGATAATCAATGATGAGTTCATAGTCTTTCAACAACTCAAGCCGACGTCTTTGTCGCAGGTTTAAATCTCTCTGAGTCATCAAATATTTTAGACTCTTGTGGTCCGAATAAATGTGACACCTTTCTCCAAACAAGTAATGCCACCATATCTTCAAGGCGAACACTATGGCTGCTAGTTCAAGGTCATGGGTCGGATAGTTTCTCTCATGCGGCTTTAGTTGTCTCGACGCGTAAGCCACAACTCGACCTTCTTGCATCAACACACAACCTAACCTAAGCAAGGATGCGCCATCAGATATGCGAACTCTTTACCGGACTCCTACTGTACTAGTAATCGGGGCCTCGGTTAAACAGGTTTTTAGTCGATCGAAACTTTCTTGACAGCGTTTCGACCACTCGTACTTAACATTTTTTGGAGTAGTTACGTCATTGGCGCAGCTATCATCGAAAAACCTTTCACAGATCGTCGATAGTATCCGCAAGCCCCAAAAGCTCCTAACTTCGGTAACATTCCTTGAGGTTTCCAATCGACTATGGCGAAATTTTGTTCGGGTCCACCCGACACCGATCGCGGACACCACGTGCCCCAAAAAGCTAACCTCTCTCAACCAAAATTCACATTTATGAACTTTATGATAATCGCTTATCTTGTAAAATTTACAACACTAGCCTCGGTGTTCAAAGATGTTCGGTTTCATCTCGAATAGACCAAAATGTCATCGATAAATACAACTACGAACCGATCCAAGTATGGCCTGAAAATTCTATTCATTAAATCCATAAATACCGCAGGGGCATTAGTGAGCCCAAACGGCATCACCAAGAATTCGTAGTGACCGTACCTCGCTCTAAAAGCGGTTTTGGTACGTCCGATTCTCGGACCCTCAACCGATAGTACCCCGACCTCAAATCTATTTTTGAGAACACTGAGGCTCCCTTTAATTGATCAAACAAATCGTCAATTCATGGCAACGGATATTTATTCTTTATTGTCACTTTATTGAGTTGACGATAGTCGATGCACAACCTCATGGTTCCGTCCTTCTTTTCACAAACAATCTTGGTGCGCCCATGGAGAAAAAACTCGGAGCGAAACCTCTATCCGTCAACTCTTGCAATTGAACCTTCAATTCCTTTAATTTCATTAATGCCATACGATACGGGCTATTGAGATCGGTGTAGTACCCGTGCAACTTGATGTCAATTCCACTTCTCGAACCGGTGGCAATCCCGGTAACTCCTCAGGAAAAACATCTGAATACTCACAAACCACTTGTACCGATTCGAGTTTCCTTTCCGTCTCTTTACTTTCAAACACATACGCAAGGTATGTTTCACACCCCTTTTTCATGTACCTCCGAGCGGTCATAGAAGATACTATTGCTGGCACTCTTTTTAAATCAGTAGACTCGACTCGGACTACCTCATTATTTGCACTCCGCAAATCAATGGTCTTCCTTTGCGATCCACCATTGCATCATGTACTGATCACCAATCCATACCAAGAATAACATCGAATTCATCAAATGGTAGAAGCATCAGATCGGCCGAAAAACAGGATTCTCGAATTATTAGGGGGCATCTCTTGCACACTTTATCAACGAGTACGTATTGACCCAAAGGGTTTGACACTGAATTACGAAGTCGATGAGACTCAACAGTAGAGTCTTCTTGGATGCTAAAGTTTCACATACATATGAATGAGTAGAGCGGGTCAATCAATGTAATCACACTAGTATCAAAGAGAGTAAAAGTACCGGTGATAACATCGGGGAGGATGCCTCCTCTCGTATGCTGGATGGCATATGCTCTAGCAGAGCACGGGTCTCGGATCGAACAACCGTATCGGTGGCTCCTCTCGATTACCACCCCTACCTTCGAAATCCTCGGGGTCTACCTCTAGCCGTTGCCCCACTAGATCTTGCACCTTGCATCTTATTCTCCTCATCTAGCTCGTGCAATCTCTAATGAAGTGGTCCTTCAACCACATCATGTAATGAGCCCTATTAATGACTTACCCCAACATTCACCTAGGTGTCGTCTTCCACATTGGGGCATTCAGGTTTCTCTTGACGATTATTGCCCACACTAGCTACCGAGTAGCTCGGGGTCCGTCGATGGTCGGGCTCGATGGAAATTCCCTTGATCACCCTCGATTTACTAGTGTCCTCCCCGAATTTCTTTACTGGTCGAGAACGGAGCTTTACTCGTTGATCTTTTACGGTAATCTCTTGCTTCAAATTCAGCCTTCTTCTTCTCCTTCCCAAGTTCTTCCGCCTTGCGTGCTCGTTCGACTAGTGTCACGAACTCCTTTATCTCCAAAATTCCCACTAGTAACTTTAACTCTTCATTCAATCCTTCTTCAAATTCTTTGCACATAGCAACCTCATCAGCCACACACTCCCGGGCATACCGACTGAGTCTTACTTAACTCATGTTCATATTCAGACATCTTGTCATACGGCCTTGCTTGAGTTCCAAGAATTCCTTGCGCTTCGATCGATGAACTGTTGACTAATGTATTTCTTTGAAATTCGATTGAAAGAAATCCCAAGTAACTCGTTCGTTTGGGACTATGGAAATTAAAGTCCTCCACCAATAGTAAGTGAGTCTCGCAACAAGGATATAGCACACTTAAGACATTCATCGGTGTGCGTGATTCATCTAACACTCGAATGGTGTTATCGAGCGTAACTCGGCCTTTTCGGCATCATCAAGAACTATGGCCTTGAACTCCTCGGCCCCACGCTTCCTAATCAAGTCCACGGTGGTTTACTCACCTTACAGGATCATGAATCGGAGGCATTGCGGGCTCTTGGGGTGGAGTATTTAAATTCGGGAATGGTTGGACAGCCGGGTTGGTTCGGGCATATTGCACGACCCACTCATTCATCATGGTGAAGAAGGCTTGTTTCGCCCTTCATTTTGATTATTCGCGGATGATCTGAGGCTCAACAGCGGTGTCCCTTTGCGGGAGCAGCTGCTACACCTTCAACGTCATCCGCCAAGGGTCTCTCTACCCGGGTTCCATTTGCTAATCACAACGAAAATTTCAACCGTCAAGTCATCACATTTTAAGCACTAACAATTTGGCATGTATAGCTAGACTCACACGCTCTATGGTAGTCCTAGAACCGACTAAACCATAGCTCTGATACCAATAAAATTGTAACACCCCGAACCCGTGACCGTCGCCGATGTCGGACACGAGGGGTTAACGGGCCAAATCCTCTCAAAGTACCAACCAATTTGGCCTTTCCAGACAGGCTGGAAAACTGCGTCACTGCCGCCTTAAAAATCATATCTCGAGTTCTAAAACTCGGAAACTGATTACGTAAATTTTCCCTGAATTTAGACTCATATATCCATCCATGTATTTATTTCTAGAATTTTTGGTCAGGCCAATTGGTACAGTTTATTAGTCAAAGTCACCCATGTTACAGGGGTCGACTACACTGACCATCGCGCGTTACAACTTGAATATCATCTCGTACAGAGCTCTAATGCTCATGACGTTTGTTTCTAATGAAACTAGACTCAAAGGGGAATCTATGAATATAAGGCATGACTTCTAATTGTTTCTGTATAATTTATGGTAAATTTTCAAAGTCGGGATAGGGGACCCAGAAACCGTTCTGGCCCTGTCACACGAGAACTTTAATATCTCTCAGTATACTGCTCATATGGTCGTTTCGTTTCATCCATATAAAAATAGATTCATCAAGGTTCAATTTCATAATTTACTCACTATTTAATTCTACTTCTACTATTTTTAGTGATTTTTCAATCTCATCTCACTGCTGCTGTCCGCAACAGTTACTGCAGTAGACTATGCCAATTTCATGAATCTTTCCTTGGCCTTAATCATCCATCATACATGACACAAATCATGGCCACCTTATCAAAATTAAAGTTTCTAAGACTTGTGGCTATAGGTTCTAGCATCCCACTCGACGACCACATAGGCCATTTTCACATGGCTTAAAGTTTACAACCCACAGTTCAACAAAACATAATAGCCTATACATGCCAAATGTTCTTCAACAACGAAGACAATACCACAAGATTTCCAGCCGGTGTGATGACTTCAACGACGGTTCCGAGCACGCAACAATACGAGTCCAAGAGACCTAAAATGGGTGACAAGAAAACACCGAGTGAGTTTATAACTCAGTAAGTTATAAGCATTCAACAATCATCCATTGATAAAGTTATCACAACATGAACAATAAACGAGGCTAGGTACTCATCCATATTGAAACTATACCATAAATCCTCGGACCTTTCGGTTCAATCTCATACCAAGTCATACATCCACATTTCATATTCTATACAATAAGATATTTGAGGCATTTTCACACACTAACTCATTTCCACCATAATCATACAATTTCAATCATCACACACTAACCCCAAGCATGAACGTATTTTCTATTCGTCATGAGCTCAAGGTACTTACCCGATCCGCTGTCCGGGATTAGCTCGATGATGTCGCACACTCAGTGCCAATTGTAATGCAAGAGCATATAGTGAATCCGCACACTTAGTGCTATATGTATTCAACTCGCACACTTAGTGCTATATAATCAAACTCGCACACTTAGTGCTGTACAATTTTAAACCCGTACACTTAGTGCCATACCCTTGAGCTCGCACACCCAAGGTCAGATATTTCCAGCATGCACACTTAGTGCCATATATTTCCAGCATGCACACTTAGTGCCATATATTTTCAGCATGCACACTTAGTGCCAATCTCGCCACCGCACACACGTATTGTTCAAGACACT
Source organism: Gossypium arboreum (assembly GCF_025698485.1). Classification (NCBI taxonomy): domain Eukaryota; kingdom Viridiplantae; phylum Streptophyta; class Magnoliopsida; order Malvales; family Malvaceae; genus Gossypium; species Gossypium arboreum. The sequence goes on along the minus strand of NC_069079.1, from coordinate 79,543,642 downwards.
TAGTGCCGAAAGCAACTTTCGCACATTTCACTATTTCTTTTACATTCAACAAATGTCATCACTCCATACACATACATTTCATTTATATATATATATCATCCCATTAAACACAATTGCATAGATTTTTACAATCATTTAAGCAATATCAAATATATGCTTAATGACTTACCTTATTGGATGAAACGATTTCCAATCGACTACTCGATTATCTTTGTTTTGCCTTTGTTTGATTCTCCCTTTGATGTCTTGATCTCCTAGTATAAATACATTTAGTAGTTAAATTTCTTGCTGGATACTTATGTGTATAATTTAATGGTTTTCACTCCATTCACAACTATCCTTGTTCAAAATATCAAAACCTTAGCCAACATTCAATTAATGCATCAAGGCCGAATGTATTATCACTATTAAGGTAATCTAGTCTCAAGTATTTTCAATTCTAATGTACAACATCTCAAATTCCCATGACCGATCACACCTATTATTACTTTCCAATATTCGAAATATTCAAAATCACATCCTAAACACAATAGTCATGGACAATGCCGAATCCTCAAGTGTTTGAACATAAATTATTTTACTAATATAAACATTCACGAATCATATTCATAGGAAGACCAATTTCTTTCCATAGCACATTCATCATCCATACTTAGATGAAACAACCAAAATCCCTTCCTTTATACCTAGCCGAATGCTCCAATCATCCATACAAATTACAAATTTTTGCATGGCTAAGTAGGAGCCATTTAACATGCAAGAAAAATAATCATAGGAGAAGAATTTATCATTCTAAGTAAGCTCCTATCTCCAACACTTAATCATTTGGCATTTTGCCTAGACACACATAAGAAATCTCAACTTCCTTGACCTTACCAAGAGTGCATCCACCATTCAACTTAGCATATTACAAAACCAAATCAACAAATTCAATGCTTACCTCCTAGTAGCCAAAGATACTTGCCGAATTGACCTAGGTAATCTTCCTTCCTTTCACTCTTTTTTTTTTTCAAGAACAACCAAAAGAATGAACAATGAATGAACAAAACCTTTTTTTTTTCTTTTCTTTCTCTCTAGCTACGGCACAATGGGGGGCATCCATGCTCATTTTTTTTTTCATTTCTTTAATGCTAGTTTTTATTTTATGGCTTCCTACATACACCACTAGCAAAACATGTTGGAAACATGTTTCCTTTGCCCATAATCTTGTCATGGCCAGCCACTCACCTTAGGAAAGGGGGTTATTTGACATGCAAGGACAACCATTTTCCCACATGTATTAATAGGCCACCTTACATTTGCCTAGCACATTTTTAAATTTTCTCACATAAGTCCTATTTGATAAAATTCACTTACAATTAACAAAATCCAAACATTCAATTTTTCACACATTCATATTCACATATTCTAGACAATAAATATTACGTTAGAACATTTCGGTGACTCGGTTTAGCGGTCCCGAAACCACTTCCCGACTAGGGTCAATTTTGGGCTGTCACAAGAACCATCAATAATAAGACACCTAAAGATGCTTATGAATTTATAGAGGAGATGTCACTGAATAACTATCAGTGGCAAGTCACGAGGACAAAGCCAACGAAAACAGCTGACGTTTATAACATCGATTGCTCTCTAATTAGGTAGAACTCTTGAATAAGAAAATTGATGGTTTTCTTAGTTCTTCACAGGTTCACCCAGTAATGCAATGCGAAGCAAGTGGAGGTGGATCAAGCAATTCAGAATACCCATCTTATGGCCACAACATGGAGAACGAGCAGTTAAATTACATGGGTAACAATACTCGATCTCAAAACAATCCTTATAGCAATACTTACAATGCAGGTTGGAGGAACCACCCAAATTTTTCATGGGGAGGCCAAGGAAATCAGAGACCACCACCCCCCGGCTTTCAAAGAACCATCGTATCAAATAGGAGAAAAAGCCGAACCTTGAGGAGATGCTAACGAAATTTATCTCGGTGTCAGAAATTCATTTTCAGAATACCGAAACGGCACTAAAAAAATCAACAAGCATCAATCTAGGGGCTCGAAACTCAGATTGGATTGCTCGCCAAGTTGATTTTCGAACGACCACAAGGTAGCCTGCCAAGTAACACTGAACCCAACCCAAAAGAGCACGTGAAAGCAATTGCACTAAGGAGTGAGAAAGTGTTGTTGAATCTGAAAATAAGCCACCACAAGAAGCTGACAGAAAGGAGGTCGAACCCGAAAACAATGACAACTTAATGCCAAGAGAATATAAACCACCAATCCCATACCCAGCAAAGTTGAAGAAAAACTCAGTAAATTTCTTGAACTTTTTAAACAATTGCATATTTACTTACCTTTTGTTGAAGCTATATTGCAGATGCCTACATATGCAAGATTCTTAAAGGAGCTTCTAACAGACAAAAAGAAGTTTGAAGACTTATCTAGAGTGGAGCTTAATGAAGACTGCTCAGCCATACTCCAAAACAAACTGCCAACCAAACTGAAAGACCCAGGAAGTTTTACTATTCCTAGTTTAATTGGTATTTTGAATGTTGATAAAGCATTAGCTGATTTATGCGCCAGCATTAATTTGATTCCATATAAAATGTTTAAACAACTTGGTCTTGGGGAACCTAAACCTACTAGGATGAGTATTCAATTAGCTGATAGATCTGTTAAATATCCTAGGGTAATTATAGAGGACGTACTTGTAAAAGTAGGTAAATTTATATTTCCTGCTGATTTCGTTGTGCTTGACATGGATAAGGATGTTGAGGTGCCTTCAATTTTAGGTCGGCCATTTTTAACCACTGCTAGAGATGTAATTGATTGGGTGATGGTAAATTGGTACTTAGAGTAGGTGACAAAGAGATTATTTTTAAAATTTATGATGTCATGAGATTTTCTAGGGAACAGGATGACTCATGTTATTTTATCGACTCTATTGATTGTGACAGCCCAAAATTGACCCTAGTCGGAATGTGGTTTCGGGACCACAAAACTGAGGCATAAAAATAATTAAAAATTTATTTTGATGCCTATGATATGTGTTAAATTGTGTATGACATTTTGATGTTTCAATTTAGAATTATAAATGTGAATTTCACTAGAAAGGACCTAGTAGTAAACTTTGAAAGTATGATGGGGAAATGTGTGATGACTAGTTGAGCATGCATGCAAAAATAAGGATTTGCATGTCAAATTTCCCCAAAGATGGTATAGTGGCGGCCATGACAAGGGAATATGGGCAAGGAAAACATGTTATGACATGTTTTGTTAATGCATGATGTGATAAATGATAAAAAATTAAGCATGTAGGAAGAGAAACAAAAAATCAAAATTTGCTCATCCTTCCCCCCTTTGCCGTGAGTGAAAGAGAAGCAAAGAAAAAAATTTTGTTCACCTATTTTTCTTCTTTGGCCGAAAATACTAAGGAAGAAGGAAGGATTTTTGCTTCATTTTCTTTGTTTAGAAGAGATCTAGAAGGAAATTTGGCTAAACTTGCAACAAGAGTAAGGTATGTATGAGGTTGTGTTGGGAGTTTCATGCATGTTTTGGTTGCTAATTTGATGTGCATGTTAGCCATGGCTCAAATCTTTGTTATGCCATGGAAATGGCATTTGGCCAAAGTTGTTATGGTGATAAAGCCATTGCATGCTAAGTGTGAAGCTTGATGATGATGCATGCAATGATGGATTGTCTACTCTTGAGTAAGATTTTGAGTTTTCTTTTTGTTTAACCATGATTGAAGTTGAAAAGGGCATGATTGTCATATTCGCCATGATGCATTCATGAGCATGGTTCATGCTTCTTGCATGTTAGTTAAAATTTGTGTTTTGGATGGCTATGGACACCTTGAAATTCGCCATGCTCATATATGTATATATATGTTTGCACATGATGTTTTGGTTATGAACTAAGTGATGAATATATTGGTTTAAAGAAGAAGATGTGGAAGAATGCTTGTGAAATTGCAAGCACAATTCGCCTAGCACACATATAAGTGCTTGATGCTATATTATAAGTTTTGGGCCACAATGTGCAAAGCATTAATTAGTAATTGCATGCTGTTTTTGTGAGGTATTAGTGCAAAATTGACCTCAACATGTACATGAATATTCGCCTTGGGTAGCCTATTGAAGGCCTTAGCATTTCCTTGATGCTCGAATAAATTGTATTGAATTGCTTGATGTAGTATAAAATGTGCATGACCATTGTGTATTCAAGCTAAAGGGTGGCCATATGACCATTTAAACTCCTTGTCATATTCGCCATAAGCTAGCACAATGAGGTTTTAATAAATTGAATTTGTTTGAATTAGCTCAAGAGCTTAGAAGGCCACAATTGGACAAGGGAAGGAGAAAGTGATCGAATAGCCGAAAAAGCCGTTCGACAACATCCGAGGTAAGTCCTCAAGAAGTGACCCTACTTGAATTATGTGAAATAAAGTATGGATGTGTATTGATTATTGATTATGTGTGCATGAGTATTTGAATTCTACCGGGCTAAGTCCCAAGGCTAATATGCTTGTGACTATAATTGCGTTTGAGCCTTAGTAACGAAAATGAATTATGTATGTCCAATGATAATTGATGTATGTGTTCATGGGAAATTGAATGATATCAGGGCTAAATCTCAAGACAATTATGCTGGAAATTATATCCGGTTAAGACCAAGGCAATTGTGCTAGTGGCTACATCCGGCTAAGACCAAGGCATTCGTGCGAGACATTCTATCCGGCTAAGACCCAAAGGCATTTGTGCACATGGTTATATCCGGTTATATTCAAGAATCTTGGGCTGGAGGTGAGTGTTGGTTGCTGTAATAAATTCAATGAGTACACTCGAAAAGCCCAAAGAATGAGGTACGTTTATATGTGCATTGAAAGTCAACATGTTTGAGCAACATTCGCTCAATCGACTAATGAATTTCAGTTATTTAATTGATTGATACTTTGTGAAATTATATAATGATGAAGTGTGAAGTAAGAATGTGTATTAATGAAATGATGCATTTGGCTATGTGAATGTATTGCTGTAATTAGAGTTGATTATATTCCTTGAGACTTACTAAGCATAAAATGCTTACCCGCTGCTTTGGCTCTCGTTTTCTAGATTTCGCTCAAGCAATCGGATTTGGGATCGTTGAAGTCGAAGTCATCCACACTAACAAGCCTCCATTTTGGTATAAATTTTTGGTTGAACTTGAGATGGCACGTATAGGACTACCCCTTGTTGGTTAAATATGTTGTGATGTATATATGTACGGCCATGCGAAAATGGCTCGAAAAAGGAAGCATGAACTTAGACTATTTGTGGTTTGTATGTATATATTTGGTGTCATGATGTGGCTATGGACTGGAAATGGGAATGTTGGTCACATGATCAGCCATTGGCATGGTTAAAATGATCATATATGAACCTATGTATGGCAAGACTAGTTGGTTCATGGGACTACCAAATAGGTAAGACCTACCTTAAAAACAGATGCTGCCAGCTGCAGTGACGTGAATGTGAAAAATCACCAAAATTCGTAGGAATGGAATTAAATAGTGAATAAGCTATGTAAATGAACCTTGATGAGTCTATTTTCATATGGAAGAAACGAAATGGTCATAGGAGTTACATGTTAAGAGATATTAAAGCTATGGTGAGACAGGGCCAGAACGGTTTCTGGGTTCCCTGTCGCAACTTTAAAAATTTACTATAAATTATCCAAAAAGAATTAGGAGACATAACTTATATGTACAGATTCCATTTTGAGTCTAGTTTCATTAGAAACAAACGGCACCAGCATTAAAGCCCTGTACAGAGAGATATTCAAGTTATACCGCGCGAAGGTCAGAGCAGTCGATCCCTGTAACATGGGTGACTTTAACTAATAAACTGTACCAATTGGCCCGACCAAAAATTCTAGAAATAAATCCATGGATGGATATATGAGTCTAAATTCAGGGAAAATTTACAAAACCAGTTTCTGAGTTTTGAAACTCGAGATATGATTTTTAAGGCGACAGTGATGCAGTTTTCCAGCCTGACTGGAAATGTCAAATGGATGGGCAAAACAAGTGAACTTGGCTTGTTAACCCCTCGTGTCCGACACCGGCGATGGTCTCGGGTTCGGGGTGTTACATTGATCATGCTACTCAAGATTCTTTTCAAGAAATCGTACACAAGGACACGATGGAACAGTGTCTCGCCCAAAGAGAGGGGATGGATGATGATTCTAAAATAGGACCTGAACTAAACTCCAATGAAACCTCCCCAAAACTAGCATAATATAAGGGAATTAAGGTAAAAGATAAACTTAAGCAAAAACCCTCTATTGACGAACCTCCCAAACTAGAACTTCAACAATTGTCGAATCACTTGGAATATACATTCCTTGGAAATAATTCCACATTACTGGTAATTATTGCATCCAACTTGCAACCCAAGTAGAAAGAGGCATTACTCCAATTTTTGAGAGAGCATAAAAGGGCCATAGCTTGGAAAATTTCGACATTAAAGGGATCAACCTTTCTTTTTGCACCCATAAAATTTTAATGGAAGATGAATATAAACCATGCGTGCAAGCCCAAAGACGATTGAACCCCAACATGAAGGAAGTTGTTAAAGCTGAGGTAATTAAACTCCTAGATGCTGGAATTATTTATCCTATTTCTGACAGTTCTTGGGTGAGTCCAGTGCAGGTTGTTCCTAAGAAAGGAGGCATGACTGTTGTAGCCAATGAGAAAAATGAATTAATCCCAACAAGGACAGTCACAGGTTGGAGAGTGTGCATTGATTATAGGAAGCTAAATGATGCCACGAGAAAAGGCCACTTTCCCCTTCCATTCATTGACCAAATGTTGGAAACATTGTCAGGACACATGTACTACTGCTTTTTAGATGGACTGTCTGGCTATTTCCAAATCCCAATAACTCTTGAAGATCAAGAAAAGACGACATTTACATGTCTATACGGTATGTTTGCTTATTGTAGAATGCCTTTTGGATTATGTAATGTTCCTTCTACTTTTCAGCGTTGCATGATGGTCATTTTTGACGAACTCGTAGAAGACGTCATGAAGGTATTTATGGATGATTTTTTCATTTTCGATAACTCTTTCCATCTTATCCTAAAAAGTTTAAAACGAGTGTTAATAAGATGTGAGGAAACAAACCTTGTGCTTAACTGGGAAAAATGTTACTTTATGGTTCAAGAAGGTATTGCGTTAGGACATAAAATTTCTAGTAAAGGGATTGAGGTTGATAAATCGAAAATTGAAACCATTGAAAATCACCCACTAATTTGGTTAAGGCTATTAGGAGCTTCTTAGGACATGCTGGGTTTTATAGAAGATTTATTAAATATTTTTCTAAAATAGCTAAGCCTTTGACTAAATTACTAGAAAAAGATGTGCCTTTTAATTTTGATCAGGAGTGTTTAGAAGCATTTAATACTTTAAAGGATAAACTGACTAAAGCTCCAATTATAATTGCACCTGATTAGAATGCACCTTTTGAACTAATGTGTGATGCGAGTGATTTTGCAGTAGGTGATGTTTTGGGACAACGAAGAGAGAAATATTTTCAACCTATCTATTATGCTAGCAGAACTTTGACAGCCGTACAAGAAAACTACACCGCCATGGAGAAAGAGCTGCTAGCTGTGGTTTTTGCATTTGATAAATTTAGGCCATATTTAATATTGTCTAAAGTTGTCATTTATACTGATCATTCCGCCTTTTGACTAAAACTGATACAAAACCTTGACTTATTCGATGGATCTTATTATTGCAGGAATTTGACTTGGAAATTAAGGATAAGAAAGGAGATGAAAATCTTGGGTTGACCATCTCTCCAGGCTTGAAAACTCAAGTACCAAAGAATCAGATGACATTGAAATAAATGATTCATTCCCTGAAGAACAATTTTTTGCTATATCTGATTCTGAGGTACCTTGGTTTGTATACATTGCAAATTTTTTAGCCGCTAACATTATCCCAAAAGGGTTGACACATCAGAAAAAGAAGCGATTCTTCACTGATGTGAAAAACTACTTCTGGAAAGACCCTTTTCTTTTCCGTAAATGTGCAGATCAAATAATTAGGAGATGCATCACAAGGAAAGAAGCATTGAAAATCTTGGAACATTGCCACTCAGGACCGGCTGGAGGACATTACAGTGGAAATAAGACTACACATAAAGTCCTCGAATCAGGTTTTTATTGGCCCACTCTATTCAAAGACACCAACAGGTATGTTACTTCTTGCGACAAATGTCAAAGGATAGGTAATATATCCAAATGTGATGAAATGCCTCAGACATATATGCTCTCATGTGAAATATTTGACATTTGGGGTATCGACTTCATAGGTCCATTCCCTAGTTCATTCGGGAACAAATACATCTTAGTAGCTGTTGATTATATGTCAAAATGGGTAGAAGCCCAAGCTTTACCTACTAATTATGCTAGAGTAGTAGTACGGTTCCTGAAAAAACTTTTCTCTCGATTTGGTACACCTAGAGCAATTATCAGTGATAGGGATACTCATTTTTGCAACGCCCAATTTGACAAGACCCTCAAGAAATACGGAGTTCATCACAGAACAGCTACCCCTTATCACCCTCAAACTAGTGGCCAAGTCGAAGTAGTGAACCGAGAGCTTAAACGTATCCTAGAAAAGAAGTAGAATTGAACAGGAAGGATTGGGCGATGAAAGTAGATGATGCTTTATGGGCTTATAGAAGTGCTTTTAAGACTCCCATAGGAACATCACCTTACAGACTTGTTTATGGGAAAAGTTGTCACCTACCGTTTGAGTTGGAACACAAGGCATTCTGGGCTATAAAATTTCTAAACCTTGACCCCAAAATTGCAGGTGAAAATAGGTTGATGCAGTTAAACGAGTTAGATGAGGGGCGAGCCAATGCATATGAAAATTCGCGCCTATATAAGGAAGTGATGAAGCGCCACCACGACTCCCGTTTGAAGCAATGAAGGCAGTTTGAAATTGGAGATCTTGTCCTGTAATATAACTCGAGGCTCAAATTGTTTCCTGGAAAGCTTAAATCACGGTGGTCAGGTCCTTTTGTAGTTCAAACTGTATTTCCATATGGTACAGTAATGGTAAGTCATCCATCACAAGGCACTTTTAAGGTAAATGGACATCATCTCAAAAAGTATAACGGTGAGAATTTCAAAGATGATAAAGAGGAGCTACGGCTCCATGAAGTTACCTAAATACACCCACAACGTAAAGTCAAGCTTAGACTATAAACAAGCGCTTCTCAGGAGGCACCCTGAGCACTAACAATGCTAACTTCTTTAAATTTTAGTCTTTAACATTAAATACACTAACTGAGTCACTAAACACAAAATTTTCAAAACCACATGGCTAGGCACACGGGTGTACCATTGGCAGTGCACATACCATGGGATGAAACACGACCATGCGCTGCGACCGTGTGAAAACAGGGAAAATTTTTTCCCCAACACGGGATGCGATAAATTGCCACGACCCGTGCGACACGCCCATGTTTTGAAACTGTGGGCAAACTTTCAATTTAGCACAGGCGTTAAGCACACCCGTGCCCAGCCCCGTGGACGACATTGTCACAATAACACGGGCGTGTGCCTACATACACGAGCGTGGGAGAAGTGATCGAAGGTTGACACAGCCGTGTAACATGGCCGTGTACACCAATGCACCCAATTTTGAAAACCACGAAATGCACAGGCTAAAACGAAGGCAGACGGGCTATAAACAACTATTATCTATTTCAGCTTTATCTTTTTATTTTGAAATTACTTTTTATTTCCTAATAATACTATTTTAGCTTGAGTTTTTACAATTTTTTTTTGGCTATTTCATTACGAGTAAATATGCTTCATTATATTTCCTAAAGAGTTCTTGATTTTATCACAGTAATAAAGAACTCCAAAGCTCATCATCAAACAGGAACTAAAAACTCCAACGGTGTAGGACTTATGGACTAATGAACCTCTGCCACCACCTGAGTATACTCCTCCACTCTCATCATTGCCTTGGCCGATTATTCTCTATGACTCTAATTTAAGGAGTTCATTCATCATTCAAAAAGTTTCACTTCTCTCCCTCTCTTATGATTATAAATCTATCTTTATCAATATATCTTTCTTTGTACATTGAGGGCAATGTACATCTTAAGTGTAAGGGGGTCTTTTATATCATCATTAGGAATCCCTGAATTTTGTCTTATTCTCACGTGAATCACTCATATCACTATTAGAATGAATTTTGATTAATTTATGATTTTTAATGATATATCTTAAATTAAAACATAGGTATTTATGCATTGATTGTTTAAACTTTAGGACATTAGGGAATCAAGCATAATAAGTTGATTTTTGAAGAATTAAAAACTTTTAGGTTGTTTCCCTAAGTTTAGGTATTATTTGAACATCAAAAAGCCATATTTTTTGTGAGATCTTGAGCCTTTAGAGCATATTTTATTCCTTTCATGCTAACTTTCATTATGAGTGCGTCAGTTTTTATTTGTTATTCTAGAACTTGCTTGATTATGCATGTCAAGACCACACCATTTGATTTGATATGTCAAGATGATAAAGGAACTTAGGTTTAACCCACTTACTCCACAATAGCCTACCTTCATAATTAACCCTTAGTGAACCCCTTTGAGCCAAACAAACCATTAATTGATTTACCCTTAATATTAACCCATAACCTATTATTGTTGAAATCCCCTAATTTGATCCCTATTTTTTGTTGAGATTTGATTTGAACTAATTGCTTAGCTATGTTTTGTTATTCTATGTATTTGACTTGTTCTAAAAAAAATTTACTTCAATACATATTAGTAGTAATTCGTCATTTTTGAGCTTGAGTGTTAATTCCATATTCTGAAAAGAAGCTCACTTGTATTCAACTGATGACTAGTTATTTTTCTAGCTAGGTAATTTTTCAATTCAATCTCGATTCTAACATCTTCTTTGAGCTTGTGACCACACCCCTAACCAAAGACACGTTACAACCCTCTAAAAGACCTTTTTGATTGAAGTATCAACTCAATATATAGTGGAGGAGATTTGATTTTCAAGCAAGCCTATGGTAATAACTTTTCATATTGACTAATGAGTGTTTTTATTGATGTCATTAAACACCTTGAGTGATTTGCATGAATCTTTAGTGAGGTTGTTAAACTCTGTGTGTAATAGCCCAAAATTGGGTCTAGTTGGAACAGAGGTTTCGGGACCACAAAATTCGAGATAGAAATAATTATTTTATGATTATTTTGAGGTCTATGATATGATTGCATGATTTTGTGAAAATTTCGTGAAGAAATTCTATGCATAAAGTGCTCAATTTGAAGTTAGGGACTAAATTGAATAAGTTGCAAAACTTACATTCTAGAAGTTTCTAGTATGAAATTGCTTTGAAATATTAATTAGGAGGTCTTAAATAGAAATTTTACCAATTTCTAAGTGATGGACAAAAATTGGACATAGATGGAATTTTTGAAAGTTTAGTAAGGAAGGGCATTTTGGTCATTTGGTAATTAAAAGAAATAAAAAGGGAAAATAAAGCCAAAATTGACTCATCTTTCTCATGGAGGCCGAAATTAGCATGGGGGAAGCCATGGCTAGGGTTTTCAAGCTTTCCAAGCTCAATAGTAAGTTCGTTCTAACCCCATTTTTTAAGTTCTTTACGTTTTTAGAATCCCGGTAATTTGATTAAGCTTATTCTAGCAATAATTTAAGCTAGGGTTCATATTTGGAAAAATACCCATAGGTGAAATGTGTTTATTTTGCTGGTTTATAATAGAATATGAGGTTTTAAATTATGTTAGACAACTTGTGCTACTCGGTTTTGAGTGAAAACGAGTAAAAGGGCTTAATCGGTAAAAATACCTAATAGTCATAAGTATATGTTAGAGTGAGAATTTGATGTTGCCATAGAAGGGAAAAGTGATCAGCATGTCATAAAACATAATAATAAGGGATGAAGTTTGATTTTCCAGCCTAGGAGCAAAAGTGTAAATATGTAAAAGTTTAGGGGCAAAATTGTAATTTTGCCAAAGTTTGAGTTAAGGACTATTTTGAACCGTACATTAATTAGATAAGTAAAATATGATGTTTTAGATCCCGAAAAATGAGATTTGAACCTAGAATGAGAGAAAAATAAAAAATTGGGAAAGTTGGTAAATTGGTCGTTTTAGTATCGAGGTAAGTTCATATGTATAATAAGCATTAATTTATGCATGTTTCAATGTAAAATTGATATATTCATTATGATTTCGAGGTGTTGAAAGTATGTAAGTTGGTATGATAATAATACAAGAATAATGTGTAATTTATATTTGAAAGTTAAATTTAGTGAATTAATTGAATTATATTAAATTAAATGATTATGGTGCCAAGTTTATGAATTGATTTAAAAATATGTCTATGGTACATGAAGTGCATTGAATTATCATACATAAATGTGATTTCTATGATTATGGATATTATGGGAAATTGTAAGTTCATATGATTTTTAATAAGACAATGTGTAATTTAATGTTATTATGTTGATATTAAATGAGATGTAAGTTTATATGTAAGTAATACATCAATATTACTTGTATTATGATATTTTATAATAATATTGGAAATATATTTGTGGATAATTACTTGATTGGTGAAATTGTTGGAAAAGAGAGAAATACCTGTTGAACCTTCTGAAAGATTGGATGATATGAGATAGTATGTAGCTAGGTCACATGTATGGTGCTGAGTGCACTCATGTGTACAAGAGAGCTACAAGACATTATGATGTAGCTAGGTCACATGGGTGATACAATATGTACACCATGTAGACAAGAGAGCTACGGGATATATGTATCTAGGTCGCATGCGTGGTTCCAGGTGAAGGACACCATGTAGACAAGAGAGCTACGAGATAAATTATCTTGGTCACATGGGTGGTACTGAGTGTTCACCATGTGTACAAGAGAGCTGAACTATATGATGGGTGGAGCTATGTGCTGAAACCACCAAGTATCAAGGATTGATCCGAAGTGTTCAACGGGAGACTCTCTATGTATTGCATTGTGAGTTTTGTGATGAATAAGTGCAGGAACTTGATTATGTGAATGATGTGTTCATTAAGTGACACGGATGTGATGAGGTTATAAACAAGTAAGTTATACATGAGGATGATTTTATGGTGACCTTGTGATCATGGGCCTATACTTGTGATGTATGAAATGTGGTGAAAATGATTCGTGATATGTATGTTAAAATGAGATTAATACAAAGAAAGTGTGAAAGAGTGAATTGACAATAAAACTGTTTAGGATAGTAGCAGTGATGTGATTTTGAAAAATCACCAAAAATAGTAGAAATTGAATCAGAGACTGAATAAGATATCAAATTAAATATTAATAAGTCTATTTAAAAATAAAATAAACAAAGCAAGAAAAGGAGTTCTATATTTTGTGATATTTATGTTTTTGTGAGACTGGTTCAGAATGATTACGTGATCCCCTGTTTTGACTTTGGAAATCACAAAATTTTGGATAAAAATAATTAGAGGCTTAAACTTATATTTTTAAAATCCCAAATGAGTCTATTTTCAAGATAAATCAACAAGAACATTATTCGAGTTCTGTACTGTGAGATAATTAATTTTTAGTGAAGAGAGGTCAGAACTATTAGAAAGTGAAACAAGGGAAATTTTTATGAATAAACTGTACAAATTGGCTAAACCAAAAATTATGAAAATTTTATGGTGGAAAGATATGTGAGTCTAGTTTTATGAAAAATTTATGGATCTTAATTTGGAGCTCTTTAGCTCAAATTATAAATAAGTAAGTGACTATGACTCGTGTGGATAGTTTGATGTGAGCATTTATTAGTAAATTGTGAAATCGTACTTACAAGAATGCTATATACATTAAGGATGTGGAATGGAGAGGAGGAAGAGGAAAATAAATATATGTGGAATACGTGGAAACTATGGTATATGAAATATTGATGTAATGAAATATATGATATGTGTTTATAAGAAAATAGAAAGAGAATGATATGTATCATGACATGTATATATATATGACTAGTCTTAATGTAATGCTTGTTGGGTATGGAGTTGAATTGAAATGTTTCAGGCAAACATGTTATTTTGCTCATCTGAATTGTGGTATTTTATAAAGATATGATCTAGTTTTAAATATGAATGCTTGATGATTAAGCTGAAGATATTTGGTAAGATGATAATCTTGGTATAAATGTATAAGTGGTACTATAATAAACAAGGTAAAATGAGTATGAGAGACACATGTATGATGACATACAAATGCTATGTTTGTGGTTTAATTGAGAATATTTAATCATTAAATCAATACCATGTTATATGCTTTTGATTTTGTATAAGTGTGTAAGAGATTAAGGTTGACCAAAGCTTGGAAAATAGCCTAGGTATATTCCACACAGGCAGAGACACGACCATGTGTCTCAGCCGTGTATGGAACACGACTTTGGAACTCGGGCGTGTGAAGCCTTAAAGCATGAAATTTCCACGATTTTCGTAAGTTCTCATTTTAGTCTCGAACCCTTTCTAAAGTATGTTTTGGGCTTCGTAGACTCAAATAAGGGATTATGTGTAAGTGAATGAACATTTTGAAAGATGAATGAAATTTTATGGCCCGTATTTTAGTTTAATGTTTGTATGTTTGTCCGATAACGCCTCGTACCTTATCTCAGCCTCGGGTACGGGTAAGGGGTGTTACATTTAGTGGTATCAGAGCAGGTTTAGTCGATTCTCGGACTAACATAGCAAGTGTGAGAGTTTAGTTATACATGCCACAGATATGTGATAGTGTGATGTCTCCCGACACTAATGAGGATCATTTTGTTTAAAATGAAGTATTCTCCAACCGAGCTACATCTGACCATTTAATAATAATATTGAAGTATTTGAATAAAGTGTAGCTATGATGTATTAAACTTGGGAAGGTATGAATAAGAATTCGTGATATATGTATATGTGATAATATGTGAGATGAAAGTTTATATAGTGATATATTTATTCATATTTGTTTGGCCTACATATGCTGTTGCATGCTTGACTAAATTAATTAGTAAATGTGATGACTAAAGTTATTCAAAATTCATAGAATGTATGAGTGAGTGCACTTGTTTGAAATGAGATAATTGGAAATTTTATGTAAGACAGATATGAATAATAAATTGTTTGAAGTGGATAGTATGATTATAATGACATATGTGGATAATGAAAAAAATGTGTCATATAGATATATGTTAGAATCGAGTTAAAGACTGTACGACCTCACCCCCTTACCGATGAGGTGTATATAACAGAAATTCATGAGAATCATGTTGACTAAGTTCCTAAGTGTGGAATCAAAGAGTTCAGTGATAAAATAATTATAGATATGACCAGAGACTGATAATGGTTGACAAGTGCAGGACAGAGTTAGAGAAATATCAGAGTTGACTGAGTTATCTTAGAATTCAAATTGATGACAGAGTGTTTCTAAAAGTATCATCTTGAAAAAAATTAGTTAGTAATGTTGGAAATTATGAGAAAGATACTAAACTTCACTCCGGTAAGATTTTCGAGGACGAAAATCTATGAAGGGGGGGAGAGTTGTAATAGCCCAAAATTGGGTCTAGTTGGAACAGAGGTTTCAGGACCACAAAATTTGAGATAGAAATAATTATTTTATGATTATTTTGAGGTCTATGATATGATTTCATGATTGTGTGAAAATTTCGTGAAGAAATTCTATGCATAAAATGCTCAATTTGAAGTTAGGGACTAAATTGAATAAGTTGCAAAACTTACATTCTAGAAGTTTCTAGTATGAAATTGCTTTGAAATATTAATTAGGAGGACTTAAATAGAAATTTGACCAATTTCTAAGTGATGGACAAAACGTGGACATAGATGGAATTTTTGAAAGTTTAGTAAGGAAGGGCATTTTGGTCATTTGGTAATTAAAAGAAATAAAAAGGGAAAATAAAGCCAAAATTGACTCATCTTTCTCATGGAGGCCGAAATTAGCATGGGGGAAGCCATGGCTAGGGTTTTCAAGCTTTCCAAGCTCAATAGGAAGTCCATTCTAGCCCCGTTTTTCAAGTTCTTTACGTTTTTGGAGTCCTAGTAACTTGATTTAGCTTATGCTAGCAATAATTCAACCTAGGGTTCGTATTTGAAAAAATACCCATAGGTTAAATTTGTTTATTCTGGTGTTTTATGATACAATATGAGGTTTTAAATTATGTTATACAACTTGTGCTACTCGGTTTTAAGTGAAAACGAGCGAAAGGGCTTAATCGGTAAAAATACCTAATAGTCATAAGTATATGTTAGAGTGAGAATTTGATGTTGCCATAGAAGGGAAAAATGATCAACATGTCATAAAACATAAGAATGAGGGATGAAGTTTAATTCCTGAGCCTAGGGGAAAAAGTGTAAATATGCAAAAGTTTAGGGGCAAAATTGTAATTTTTCCAAAGTTTGAGTTCAGGACCGTTTTGAATAGTACATTAATTAAATAAGTAAAATATGATGTTTTAGATCCCGAAAAATGAGATTTGAACCTAGAATGAGAGAAAAATCGAAAATTGGGAAAGATGGTAAAATGGCCGTTTTAGTATCGAGGTAAGTTCATATGTATAATAAGCATTAATTTATGCATTTTTCAATGTAAAATTGATATATTTACTATGATTTCTTAGGTGTTGAAAGTATGTAAGTTGGTATGATAATAATACAAAGAATAATGTCAGTAATTTATATTTGAAAGTTAAATTTAGTGAATTAATTGAATTATGTTAAATTAAATGTTTATGGTGCCCAGTTTATGAATTGATTTAAAAATATGTCTATGGTACATGAAGTGCATTGAATTATCACACATAAATGTGATTTCTATGATTACGGATATTATGAGAAATTGTAAGTTCATATGATTTTTAATAAGGTAATGTGTAATTTAATGTTATTGCCTTGATATTAAATGAGATGTAAGTTTATATGTAAGTAATACATCAATATTACTTGTATTATGATATTTTATAATAATATTGGAAATATGTTTGTGGATAATTACTTGATTGGTGAAATTGTTGGAAAAGAGAGAGAATCCGGTTGAACTTTCGTAAAGATTGGATGATCTGAGATAGTATGTAGCTAGGTCACATGTATGGTGCCGAGTGCACATCATGTGTACAAGAGAGCTACAAGACATTATGATGTAGCTAGGTCTCATGGGTGATACTATGTGTACACCATGTAGACAAGAGAGCTACGGGATATATGTATCTAGGTCGCATGCGTGGTTCCAGGTGATGGACACCATGTAGACAAGAGAGCTACGAGATAAATTGGCTAGGTCACATGGGTGGTACTCAGTGTTCACCATGTGTACAAGAGAGCCGGACTATATGATGGGCGGAGCTATGTGCTGAAACCACCAAGTATCGAGGATTGATCCAAAGTATTCAATGGGAGACTCTCTATGTATTGCTTTGTGAGTTTTGTGATGAATAAGTGCAGGAACTTGATTATGTGAACGATGTGTTCATTAAGTGACCAGGATGTGGTGAGGTTATATACAAGTAAGTTATACATGAGGATGATTTTATGGTGACCTTGTGATCATGGGCCTATACTTGTGATGTATGAAATGTGGTGAAAATGATTCGTGATATGTATGTTAAAATGAGGTTAATACAAAGAAAGTGTGAAAGAGTGAATTAACAATAAAACTGTTTTGGACAGTAGCAGTGATGTGATTTTGAAAAAACACCAAAAATAGTAGAAATTGAATCAAAGACTGAATGAGATATAAAATTAAAGCTTAATAAGTCTATTTTCCTATAAAAGAAACATATCAAGAAAAGAAGTTCTACATTTTGTTATATTTATGTTTTTGTGAGACTGGTTCAGAATGATTACGTGATCCCCTGTTCTGACTTTGGAAAATCACAAAATTTTGGATAACAATAATTAGAGGCTTAAACTTATATTTTTAAAATCCCTAATGAGTCTATTTTCAAGATAAATCAACAAGAACATTATCCGAGTTCATCTGTGAGATAATTAATTTTAGTGAAGAGAGGTCGAATCGCGAAAGTGAAACAGGGAAATTTTAATGAATAAATCAGACTAATTGGCTAAACCAAAAATTATGAAAATTTTATGGTGGAAAGATACGTAAGTCTAGTTTTATGGGAATTTACGGATCTTAATTTGGATCTCTTTAGCTCAAATTATAAATAAGTAAGTGACTATGACTCGTGTGGACAGTTTGATGTGAGCATTTATTAGTAAATTGTGAAATCGTACTTACAAGAATGCCTATATACATTAAGGATGTGGAATGGAGAAGAGGAGGAGGAAAATAAATATATGTGGAATACCTGGAAACTATGGTATGTGAAATATTGATATAATGAAATAAATGATATGTGTTTATAAGAAAACAGAAAGAGAATGATATGTATCATGACATGTATATATATATATGACTAGTCTCAATGTAATGCTTGTTGGGTACGGAGTTGAATTGAAATGTTTCAGGCAAACATGTTATTTTGCGCATCTGAATTGTGGTATTTTATAAAGATATGATCTAGTTTTAAATGTGAATGCTTGATGATTAAGCTGAAGATATTTGGTAAGATGATAATCTTGGTATAAATGTATAAGTGGTACTATAATAAACAAGGTAAAATGAGTATGAGAGACACATGTATGATGACATACAAATGCTATGTTTGTGGTTTAATTGAGAATATTTAATCATTAAATGAATACCATATTATATGCTTTTGATTTTGTATAAGTGTGTAAGAGATTAAGGTTGACAAAAGCTTGGAAAATAGCCTAGGTATATTCCACACAGGCAGAGGCACGACCATGTGTCTCAGCCGTGTATGGAACACGACTTTGGGACTCAAGTGTGTGGAGCCTTAAAGCATGAAATTTCCATAATTTTTGTAAGTCCTCGGTTTAGTCCCGAACCCTTTCTAAATTATGTTTTGGGCTTCGTAGACTCAAACAAGGGACTATGTGTAAGTGAATGAACGTTTTGAAATATGAATGAAATTTTATGGCCCGTATTTTAGTTTAATGTTTGTATGTTTGTCCGGTAAAGCCTCGTACCTTGTCCTAGCCTCGGGTATGGGTAATGGGTGTTACACTGTGATATTTTGATCAAAAGTAATCTCTTATATGAGGGGAGTCACCTATGTTTTCATGCTAAAATGCTCAACTTGGAATGTTTGAAACTTTGATGTACTTTTAGTTGAATTTTCAATGTATGAATACTTATGGATTATTTTGAGATATTATTGATAGGGATTATAAATTGAGAAGAATTTATTTTGATTATGAGTTGAGGATTTTTTCCTAAGGACAAGCAAATGCTTAACTGTGGGGGTATTTGATAAAACATAATTTATACATATTTTTATCCCATGATTAGCCTATTTATGAATGGTTTCTCCTTAGATTTGGTGAATTCAATGCTCCTAATCCTTTAATTTCATGTTTTATACTTAGGAGAGTATAGGAGGGTAAAAAAAGCGAGAAACGGGCTGAAAACAGAGAAAATGGACCCACGTGGGAAATCAACACGGCCTAGCGGCTGTGTCCCTTTGGCAGGATTGAAGCACGACTTACATAGGTATACTACACGCCCGTGCCTGTTAACAGCCTTTACCACGGGTTGTAGTAATCGCACACGGGCGTGTCCCTATCGAGCCCAAGTATAATCCTATTTGGAAAAGGCCAATTTTGGGGGCTCTTAGGCATTCTAAAGCCTATTTAAATACCTGAAGAGGCACTTAGAAGGGGGAAGTAGAGTAGGAAGCAAGGAATTACTCAAGGAAAGCTGATTGATCCATCTCAGAAGCCGGATTCATCATCAAGACTGAAGATCCCCCTTCAAGTTCCTTCAGGAGTTTTGGGATTTCTTATGTTTTGTTATCTTTATGCTTTTGAGATGTTTTCTTTCATAAGTATGAACTAAACCCGCTAAATACCTAAGGGGAATGAAACCTAAGACAAATCTTGTTATTATTATCTAAATTGAATGATAAATATTTGACTTGTTCTTAATTATGTGTTTTTAATTCTTGTTTTGATATTCCAGGATATTGATTCAAGTTAAGCTCTTATTCAAAGGAGGAATAGACCCTGTCTAAGAGTAAATTTGTAATAAGTAAGCGGAGTTGATTGCACGCCTTGAGATAGGGTGATAAGATGTTTCCGGATTAGGGTGAAACCTAATAAGGGAATCCATAGATCGAGTTAATGCAATTCTAGGGTGTTAATTAGAAAGAGGTTTCAATTATTCAACCTAGGGTTAGACGTTATTAGTCTCGAGAGAGATAATAATATAACTTAGGGATTTTTGCGGATCAAGTCAAATGAATAAATCGTCTGATTTAGAGTCAAATAAGAAGTGAAGACTAGGTGGGTTTTTCCTTAGGTATTGTCTTAATCAATCGAATTTTCTCAAAAGTATTTTCCCAAATTTTCTTTCTGTACATTCTTAGTTAGTAATTAGTTTAGATAACCAAACCTCTTAATTTTTAGGCTAGATAATAAAAAAGATGTAAATACTAGTACTCGTAGTTCCTTTGGGTTTGACAATCTGGTCTTGCTGAACTATACTACTGTTCGATAGGTACACTTGCCTTAATTGTGATAATAAGTTAGTCTCAAGAACGATTCTTTCATAAATCTTTACAACCTATCACAAATATCACGTATCAAATGGCATAAGTCCTTGTAGGTGCTCTACCCTCGGGTCTCACAGCTGGTTCCCTGGTTGCCTCTTACTACTCATTCCATTTCTTGGATTCTTCTGTGGTCTCCTTCTAAAAGTAGCATTGCCCAATCTTACACTCTGAATTTTTTCCTTTTCAACCATCTCAGGACAATCCTTGATAAAATGATCATGTGAATCACACTTGAAGAATGCCTGACTAATCATCTAGCATTCACCGGGGTGTTGTCTGCCACAATGTTGACACTCAGGTCTATTATGTCGAGCATTACCCACACTCGCTATCAAAGTAGTTTGAGCCTTATGACTTGAATACTGTTTCCCATGGTTCCTGCTCGAAAACCCAGATGAAAAGCTCAATTGAGTATTAAACTCTCTCAGTTTCTTAGTTGAGAACTGAAATGATTTACCCATCTGTCTATTCTTCGAATCTCAAGACTTTAACTCAGGTTTTCTCTTCTCTTTAGCCAATTCCTTGGCTTTACAAGCTCTCTCAACGAGCACAACAAATTCTCTCAGTTCAAGGACACCCACTAACAATCGGATGTCTTTGTTTAATCCATCTTCAAATCTTTTGCACATGATGGCCGCAGTCGATACATATTCTCGAGCATACTTGCTCAGTTTCATGAATTCATGCTCATATTCCGTTATCGTCATTCAACCCTATTTTAACTCGAGGAATTCCTTCATTTTTTGATCAATAAATCTTTGGCTAATGTACTTCTTCCGAAATTCTTCTTGGAAGAATTCCCAGTTAACTCTCTCCCTTGGTAACATGACACAAGGGTGCTCCACCACTAATAAGCTGAGTCTCTCAGGAGGGACACAACACACTTCATGCATTCCTCAGGTGTGCATGATAACTCATCAAACACCCTAATAGTATTCTTGAGCTAGAACTCTGCCCTCTCAAGGTCATCATCTTTACTAGCTCAGAACTCTTCGGCTCCTTATTTCTGAATCTTATCAACTGAAGGTCTATTCAGTCTCACAAAGTCCAAACCTTGGGGTGCTACAGGGACAAGTTGAGGAATAGGTAGGAGTGGAGGGGGTTGAGCGTTCAGGGTCGTTCAAACGAACTCCGTGTACCAGGAATCCATCATATGGAGAAAAACTTCCCAGCCTTCTTCTCCTAGACTAATTGTAGGGGGTCTACTATCAGATAGCGCTGCCCCTTCAGCAGGTGCAGGCGCGTTACTCTGAACATCATCCACCACTGCTCTGTCGGGATCCATTTACTATATAAAGACACATTTCAAAATCGTCAAGAGTTATCACACTATCATAATATAATATTTATATATATGGCATGTATAGCTAGACTCTTACACTTACTACGTTATTCAAAGAATCGACTAAACCCTAGCTCAAATACCACTAAATGTAACACCACTGACCCATATCTGATGCAGGGACAGAGGCGAGGCATTACCAGACTTTAACACAAGCAAACATACAAACCTGGCCATAAAATTTTGTCCAAATTAAAATCTTTCATACACATGCATATCGTCCCTTATACGGGCCCACGAGGCTCAAAACATACATCAAGGGTGACTTGGGACTAAACTGAGAACTTTGAAAATAATAGAAAGACTTAGAAAATTTTCCTAATTTGGAGAGTCACACGCCCGTGTGGTCACACATGCCTGTGCGGCTTGGGACATGCCCGTGTCCACAGCTGGTGTAACTCTCTGACTATGACATCAGCAACCAAAACAAGGTCACACGGCTAAGTCACACGCCCGTGTGCTCAGCCCATGTGGCGAATTAAATTCTCGAAATTAAGTGCAAACTTCACACAGCCTAGGCACATGCCCATGTTTTGAGGTCGTGTCCTCCATACAACTTAGACACACGGCCTTGTCTCTGCCCAAGTGTTTACTACTAGGCATTCTATTTTACATTAATTAGGGTACAGGGGACACACAGCCAGAGCATATGCCCATAGGGCAGACCGTGTGTCTCAGACAGTCTAGACACACACCCGTGTGCCTACCCGTGTGGACAATTTTGAGGCCATTTTCCAAGCCATTTGTCACCCTTAAATACTCATTCTCTCATTCATCTTTGATGGCATTCAACTGGTATATTAAGTCACTCAAATACTCATAAACATGATTACTCCATGCCTGTGTAATGTCAACATACCTCCTATCCAAACCATCATGCTTTCATATGGCATTCCACACCAATTTCTTATTCATTCATCATGCTAAACCTACTTTCAATTTACTCAATTATATCATAGTTTTGGTCATACTTATTAGCCATGATTTATTCACTTAGCACATGTGCCATTCATCACACATCTCATCCACAAGCAATCACATAAAGCATAATACATTGCATGCATGCATAATTGATTAGGGTTACAACCGAAATAATCAATATAAACCATATCACATGGCCATATGCAAAATGAATCAAATACCACCATAAGCTAACACATTTGGCTAGACCAATATGACATATAACAAAAAGACCAAGTCCCTGTACATGCCATACTCAAAATGTTGTGACTAACTATACCCAGATGTCCAGTTGATAGTGTGATCGAGTCTCCGACATCCTTCAATCCCCAAGCTAGCTTGGCAATACTATAAGAAAATGGAAAAGAGAGGGGTGTAAGCACAAGGCTTAGTAAGTTCACTTGCAAATAAATAGCAACATAATCATATATATAAATACCAATGACATAACATAGTTTACTCATAACATAGTTTACTTATGTGTTATCATAGATTCATAGGCATAACTTAAATTTGTAGACATAACTTACACAATTTCAATCTTACCAATAGTTCACCACATATCGAGCTCATTCATATGAGTTTTTTTGTACATAACTGTACCAACTCGTAACACATTGCCATATTTCCTTATCATTGACTTATCAAATAACTCACAGGTTTACCCGTTGAACACTCAGAATACAATCATATACGTGGAATACTTGCATATAGTGCTTCAAACGTAACCACATGCTACCTTATATCACAATCACACATTACTCACTCTCGAGCTAATCACGGGCCTGCTCACACAAGCTGACAGTCAGGACGTAACTACTCGGGTCTTACACAAGTCGATGTGTACACTGCAACACATGCCAGCTACCCACCAGTGTAGAACGTACAAGACTTGCACTCGGATTCACATCACATATACACATAAACTCATGAGCTCATAATCACATAGTTCCTAATGACATGTCACATTTTATCCTACATTAATCCTAAGGTTCAAACGGGATTTTGTCGGTAACACATAATCGTCGAACTCGTTCACAATGTCATGCTCATAGAGAATAAAGTCATTCAGATACTCATAATAATAAGTAAACATATAGATTCATACATAAATGAAACATTTAAACATGATATATCATTGCATTATTTACAAATGAACTTACCTGGTACAAAATATGGACAATTAATTTGATTTAGTCCAAAATCTTGTTCTTTTTCCGGTCTAGATTTGGACTCCATTTTTCTTGATCTATAATAGCAAATTCCGCTCATTTTATCATCACATTATTCAAACCAGTCCAAAAACTATATTTAGGAAAAATTATGATTTTACCCCTAAACTTTCACATATTTACACTTTTGTCCCTAATGCTCATAAAATGAAATGTGGCCAATTTCTTTGTTACCCAAGCCTAGTCGATTCATACTCCCTCTTATAACAGCCACATTTTCATCAAATCACAATTTTAACACCTATTTTTACATGTTTTACAAACAAGACTTTTTAGGTGTTTCCATGAAAAATTACCTAGAAAAAGATGTTTATCATGTATCAAACTTTCATATTCCTCTATTAATCATCAAAATACATGCATGAGAAACATGGGTAAATTTTTTGAACATAAACCCTAGTTCAAATAAAGGGTAGAAATAGCTAAATCATGCTTCAAGGATCTAAAAAATGTAAAGAACATTAAAAACGGGGCTAGGATTAACTTACTTTCAAGCTTGAAAAGTTGAAAAACCCTAGCTATGGAGAGCTTGAGAATTTCAACTATGGCATGGAGAAGATGAGCAAATTTTGTTTGATTTATCCATTTTTATTATTTTATTAACCAAATGACCAAAATGCCATTTTCACTAAACTTTCAAATTTTATCTATGCATGCCAATTTTTGTCCATAAAAATAGAAATTGGGCACATTGCTATTTAAGAACCTCAAATTAATAATCAAAGCTATTTTATACTAAAAGCTTCTAGAAACACATACTTTGCAACTTATTCAATTTAGTCCCTAAAGTCAAATTAGACACTTTACTCGTAAAATTTCTTAATGAAATTTTCACACAAGCATGGAATCATATCATAGACCTTGTAATAATCATAAAATAATGATTTTTGATTGAAATTTGTGGTCTCAAAACCACTATTTCTATTAGACCATAATTCAGGATGTTACATAGACACACAGGCGTGTGTGACACATGGTTTGCCCCAAGGGTGTGTGATTCGACCGTGTGTCCCCTGCACCCTAATTAATGCAAAACAAAATGCCCAGTAGTAAACACACGGGCAGAGACATGGCTATGTGTCTCTACCGTGTGAAGGGCGCGACCTTAGGACATGACCGTGTGCCTAGACCGTGTGAAGTCTGCACCTGATTTTGGAATTTAATTCACCACACAGTTTGAGCACACGGACGTGTGACTTGGTCGTGTGACCTTATTTTGGTTGATGATGTCATAGTGAGAAAGTTACATGGGTTGAAGACACGGGCGTGTCGCAAGCCACACGGGTGTGTGTGAGCACACGGCCTACCCACACGGGCGTATGACTCTCCAAATCAGGAAAAATTTTCTAAGTGTCAAAAAGGTTCCTAAAGTTCTTGATTTAGTCCCAAGCCGCTCTCGGTGTATGTTTTGGGCCTCGTAAGACCTTTTAAGGGACAAATTGCATGTGATTGAAAAAAATTCAAATTTGGATGAAATCTTATGGCCCGATTTTGTATGTTTGCTGGTGTTTAAGCCCAGTAATGGCTCGTATCCTGTCCAGGTGTCGGACACAGGTAAGGGGTGTTACAGATGATAAAATAATTTTTTTGGGAAGTTGCTTAAGTTCCAATATTTATAAAGAACCAAATGTTTATAAGAAGTTTTAAAATTTAGGCCAAATTTTCAAATTCTTTAATCGCAGCTTGACACTTGTTGAGGCTGGGGTTATATGACGTTTGAAAACACGAGGCTGCCTACCAATATTTTCCCATGAGCTTAGAATCTGCCAATCTAGACTGATTGTTTGCATTCACACCAATTGACATCTATAGAGTGCACATCACAGATGGGGAGTCTGTTATGACTATGTTAGGCATTCTACCAAGCAACATTATTTGCCTGATTCGGTGAGTTGGCCATACATTATTTGCAATGAGATCTTTAAGTTGGTAAAAATTTCGAGGATGAAATTTCCTAAATGAGGGGAAAGTTGTCATACCCCGAAAAGTGATAGATCTATGAAGATGAGTAAGGTTGATAAGTAAATTATTGGACCCGTTGTGGTAACATAATCCACTACCTTGTTGGGTTGATGGCAAGTTAGAATATTAGTGTATACTAGTGTTAAAGCATCCACCTATTGGTGGTATCTAAGGAATTAGTCATAGGATGTTTTCAAGTCAAGACAGATTTCAGCCAAGAAAGTTGTAACACCCTGAATTTGAGCCTAGAAGTTTTGGGCCTTGAGCATGGGAGCGGTTGAAGGCAGCTTTTAATATTTTGTTGTGCATGTAAATTTTGTTAATGAAGGCTTGTTTTAGTGGTTAAGTACGCTGAGAAGTGTTGGAGAAGTCTTGGGTTCAAACCTGGACTCTAGTAAAAATTTAAGGTAGATCAAACCCAGGTGTAGTAGGTAGGCCTTAAGAATATTGTTGGAGAAATTGCATCACAAAAGAGCTGTAGTAAAGTGGCAAGGGTGACGCCACTAGGCTCCTAGAAAAGTGGCGTGTGGAGCTTTGGGAAGGCAAGGGATCGATTCCTGTGTTGGCAAATAGAGGCATTTATTTTTAAGTGCGGGAGGGGTAAGTGTTGGAGTTCGTGGATTACGCTAGAGGAGAGTTGGATCGGTTTAAATGATTGGATTAAGGAGGATAAGGGAGAGATTTAAGGGATATGGATTAGGCTAGGAGTTGGCAATTATGGGAATCAAGAGGAAAAATCGGCGGGGGTATTAGGTTGGTATTTCGGCACTTAGGGTATTGAGTGGTGCCGTTTTCTTCGCTTGAACACCTTAGGGTTGTTTTTCCTCTCTTTTTCCTCTCTAGCCGAAACTACCACCTCCCCTATTCTTCTTCTTCTATTTTTCTTCTTCAAAACTATTCATCATACCTACTATTCATCAACACTTTTGCCGAATCCATAAAAGACGAAATCTGTGATCACTGCTTGTGCCGATTTCTTCAAAGCCAGGTTCTCCTATATTCTTTTGCTTTTATTAATTTACAAATTATCTTTTCTTAATCCCGGATTCTCGATGCAATTCTACTTCAAGGTTGTAGCCCGCATTATCATCTCCTTCATCACACAAAAGCCGAAAAACCATAGAATTGGGGGCTTATAGCGGAACTTCGTAACTCGGGAGTCGAAGTTTTTACCATCGTTTGAAAGATAAATCTGCACTAGATTGCGTGGAGATCAAAAGGAGTAAGGGTAAGTGTTCATCATCTCGATCCGGTTATATTTTACAAAGTTAGAAAAGTCAAGTCCCTAAAATATAGGGAGGTCGCCGAATTGGGCATGTGGCTCTAAGGGTTTTTAACTGACGTTTTCTGTCAATGATTAGTGTCTTCTTAAGTGTTGGATTGAAAGCGTGAATCATTGGAGTAATCGGATTCGGAGCTAGCTATCGATTTTGGCAAAAGGTAAGATTTCAAAGGCTTGTAGGGACATGGTTCGATCATGGGTGAGTTAAGTTTTGGAGTTTAGCGATTATGGTTTGTAAATAAGCACTGTGCTAATAAATTGTAGGATATCGGAAGAGATCTCAGTAGCAGTCGTCGCAAATTAGGTGTGTACCGAACACCCTTTCTTAGTTCAATTCGGCAAAAGCCGAAATGCCGAAATTCCGGCATTTCATGGCCATGTGAGTATGCGAATGCTCTCAAGTCATAGAGTAATTGTTAGATCTGGCACCGCAAGGTGGTAAGCACGTTCGCGTGATGTTTTAGCGTATTTCGGAAAAAGGGGCTCGATGGGCCAAAACTGGGCCCAATGGGCTTATGGACCAATATGGGTAAGAGATGGGCAAATTAGCCTGTTAGGTAGATGGTGGAATCAAATTTCATAAAACTGATAAAAATTACTGAATTAACTTGTGCAGTAGCGTAGATCACGAAATTACCCCTAAAGAGCAAAATTACCGAAAATTACCCCTAAAGAGCAAAATTACCGATATACCCCTAGGGTTTTAAATTGGTTGAACTGCTTGATTGATTACTACTGTATTTTGCATGATATGCATTTATTAATATCTGTTGCATGGGATTGGGGTATTAATGGAGGAAGTACTGAAAGTGGTTCATCCACGCACTAGAGGCTTTGCCTCAATCGACTGAAATTGAGTGCGTTGTCGCAACTGTGGTGTGTGTGAAATTTGGGTGGGTTGAGATATTCCCCACATGGTGTGTAGGGTTGGTGCAGGCGGTGTAGCGGTTGGTGGGTTGAGTAGTCTCCCGGATGGGCTTGCATTCATTATTACTGTTGTTACTCATGTTATCGAATCGGGCCTATGGGCCACACTTTGTTATGTAAAAGGGCTAAGGCCTTGCTATCAGATTCGAAAAGGGCTTGACCTCTGTAATCAAGTTATCTGAATAGGGCTCAGCCCAATGGGCTCGAGCTGAATTGGGCTTTGGATGGGTTTCAGATACATCGAGTTTTCCCAAACTCACCCCTTCCTCTTCCATCCTTGCGGGTGAGCCCTAGAATTGGTGGACTTGGAGTTGGGCGGGATTCAGAGTGGCCATGAAGATTAATTGCCGATTTTAAAGAAGGTTAGCATTTAATTTGGATTATTTTATTTTTATTATGCTTAAAGTTGTAATAAGGCCGCTATTTTTAATTACTTTTATTGTGGGGATTATTAAACTGGTTAGCACTAGGGTTCGTTTTATAAAATCTACTTGTTTTTAAAAAAAAAGATCACGATGACGCGCAAAGTTTCCGCAAAGTAAATGTTTTTTCCCAAGAAAAATAAATATTTTTAAGCAAACGTTATGCAACCTTAATCATTTTCTTAAGATGGTCATAATCAAACGATTTTTCTCAAAATATACGAGATGTTGGAGTGTGGCAATGGCGGTGTGCATGTCTAGGATTGGATCCGAAGGAGCTTGGTACTTAAGCAAATCCGATGGACTCACCTCCTCTCCTTCCTGGTTTCCTACCGGTGCACTGACTTCCGCTCACTTTAACCTACTTTTTTAAAGTGTCCTTTACAACACCAAACTAAATTTTCCAAGCTAAGTAACACGGAATGATTTGAACGCTTCAATGTGGCGCATTAGATCCGGTCATAACGTCTAGGCCGGGTTTGGGGTGTTACATTTAGTTGTATCAGAGCCTAGGTTGCAACAACTCGGCTGTGGATCGGGTCCGAAAATCTTTTCAAAAACTTGGGCCTAAGAAGGGTATTTTTGGAAATAGTAAGTTTTTCGAAGATGTTCAAGTTTTTCTATTTGTTAAACGGGGTTAAATCAATAGTTGTAAAATAAAAGTGTTTACAAATGAAATATTTTATTTTCGGTAAACAAAACATGGGTTTTTTATGGACTGATAAAGAAGTGGCACACTGAATCCCCGCACCAAGTCTGTAAGTGTTCTTTTTTTGCTTTAAATATTTATATAGAACTGGATTGGAAATAATACTATAGATAGTACCGAGCCTTAGAGATAGTGCTATTGATAAGGTAGTATTAGGGCTACTCGAGGGAGAGGCCGTGGTCGAGGCCGAGGTAGCACTCAAGCTGGATCTGCGTCATCTAAACACATGCCAGCTGGCGAGGTACGTCCACCACCGGTTAATGGAAATGGGCCATATGATCGGGTCGTAGGGGATGACGCTTTGTCTCAAGCGATGTTAAGGATTTTGGAAAGGGTTCTTTGGAGCTAGCACAGGACAAAGTGATAGTAGGATCGAGTCTGCGCATGATAGCGTAGTGGGGTAGATGTTAGATGACTACATTGTTAAATGGAAATTTCGAGGACGAAATTTCTTTAAGGGAGGTAGAGTTGTAACACCACAATTTGAGCCTAGAAGTTTTGGGCCTTGAGCATGGGAGCGGTTGAAGGCGCTTTTAATATTTTGTTGTGCATGTAAATTTTGTTAATGAAGGCTTGTTTTAGTGGTTAAGTATCTTTGAGAAGTGTTGGAGAAGTCTTGGGTTCAAACACGGACTCTAGTAAAAATTTAAGGTAGATCAAACCACAGGTGTAGTAGGTAGGCCTTAAGAATATTGTTAGAGAAATTGCATCACAAAAAGAGCTGTAGTAAAGTGGCAAGGGTGACGCCACTAGGCTCCTAGAAAAGTGGCGTGTGGAGCTTTGGGAAGGCAAGGGATCGATTCCTGTGTTGGCAAATAGAGGCATTTATTTTTAAGTGCAGGAGGGGTAAGTGTTGGAGTTCGTGGATTACGCTAGAGGAGAGTTGGATCGGTTTAAATGCTTGGATTAAGGAGGATAAGGGAGAGATTTAAGGATATGGATTAGGCTAGGAGTTGGCAATTATGGGAATTGAAGAGGGAAAAATCGTGGGGGTATTAGGTTGGTATTTCGCACTTAGGGTATTGAGTGGTGCCGTTTTCTCTTGCTTGAACACCTTAGGGTTGTTTTTCCTCTCTTTTCCTCTCTAGCGAAACTACCACCTCCCTATTCTTCTTCTTCTATTTTCTTCTTCAAAACTATTCATCATACCTACTATTCATCAACACTTTTGCGAATCCATAAAAGCCAAATTCGTGATCACCGCTTGTGCCGATTTCTTCAAAGCCAGGTTCTCCTATATTCTTTTGCTTTTATTAATTTACAAATTATCTTTTCTTAATCCTGGATTCCTGACCGCAATTCTACTTCAAGGTTGTAGCCCCGCATTATCATCTCCTTCATCACACAAAAGCCGAAAAACCATAGAATAGGGGGCTTATAGCCGGAACTTCAGAACTCCGGGAGTCGAGTTTTTACCATCGTTTGAAAGATAAATCTGCACCAGATTACGTGGAGATCAAAAAGGAGTAAGGGGTAAGTGTTAATCATCTCAGATCTGGTTATATTTTACAAAGTTAGGAAAAGCCGAAGTCCTTAAAATATAGGGAGGCTGTCGAATTGGGCATGTGGCTCTAAGGGTTTTTAACTGACGTTTTCTGTCAATGATTAGTGTCTTCTTAAGTGTTGGATTGAAAGCGTGAATCATTGGAGCAATCGGATTCAGAGCTAGCTATCGATTTTGGCAAAAGGTAAGATTTCAAAGGCTTGTAGGGACATGGTTCGATCATGGGTGAGTTAAGTTTTGGAGTTTAGTGATTATGGTTTGTAAATAAGCACTGTGCTAATCAATTGTAGGATATCGAAAGAGATCTCAGTAGCAGTCGTCGCAAATCAGGTGTGTACCGAACACCCTTTCTTAGTTCAATTCGGCAAAAGCCAAAATGCCAAAATTCCGGCTTTTAATGGCCATGTGAGTATGCGAATGCTCTCAAGTCATAGAGTAATTGTTAGATCTGGCACCGCAAGGTGGTAAGCACGTTCACGTAACGTTTTAGCGTATTTCGGAAAAATGGGCTCGATGGGTCAAAACTGGGCCCAATGGGCTTACGGACCAATATGGCTAAGAGATGGGCAAATTAGCTTGTTAGGTAGATGGTGGAATCAAATTGCATAAAACTGATAAAAATTACTAAATTAACTTGTGCAGTAGCGTAGATCACGAAATTACCCCTAAAGAGCAAAATTACTGATATACCCCTAGGGTTTTAAATTGGCTGAACTGCTTGATTGATTACTACTGTATTTTGCATGATATGCATTTATTAATATCTGTTGCATGGGACTGGGGTATTAATGGAGGAAGTACTGAAAGTGGTTCATCCACGTACTAGAGGCTTTGCCTCAACTGACTGAAATTTGAGCAGCGTTGCTGCAACTGTGGTGTGTAGGGCTGGGTGGGTTGAGATATTCCCCACATGGTGTGTAGGGTTGGTACGGGGCAGTGTAGCGGTTGGTGGGTTGAGTAGTCTCCCCAGATGGGCTTGCATTCATTATTCTGTTGTTACTCATGTTATCGAAGCGGGCCTATGGGCCACATCGTTATGTAAAAAGGGCTAAGGCCTTGCTATCAGATTCGAAAAGGGCTTGACCTCTGTGTCATGTTATCCTGAATAGGGCTCAGCCCAATGGGCTCAAGCTGAATTGGGCTTTGGATGGGTTTCAGATACACCGAGTTTTCCCAAACTCACCCCTTCCTCTTCCATCCTTGCGGTGAGCCCTAGAATTGGTGGACTTGGAGTTGGGCGGGATTCAGAGTGGCCATGAAGATTAATTGCCGATTTTAAAGAAGTTTAGCCTTTAATTTGGATTATTTTATTTTATTATGCTTAAAGTTGTAATAAGGCCGCTATTTTTAATTACTTTTATTGTGGGGATTATTAAACCGTTAGCACTAGGGTTCGCTTTTATAAAATCTACTTGTTTTTAAAAAAAGATCACGATGACGCGCAAAGTTTCCATAAAGTAAATGTTTTTCCCAAGAAAAATAAATATTTTAAGCAAACGTTATGCAACCTTAATCATTTTCTTAAGATGGTCATAATCAAACGATTTTTCTCAAAATATACGAGATGTTGGAGTGTGGCAATGGCGGTGTGCATGTCTAGGATTGGATCCGAAGGGAGCTTGGTACTTAGCAATCCGATGGACTCACCTCCTCTCCTTCCGGTTTCCTACCGGTGCCTGACTTCATTCACTTTAACCTACTTTTTAAAGTGTCCTTTACAACACCAAACTAAATTTTCCAAGCTAAGTAACACGGAATGATTTGAACGCTTCAATGTGGCGCATCAGATCCGGTCATAACGTCTAGGCCGGGTTTGGGGTGTTACAAAAGTGGGCACTTATGAAAGAGTGTGCCCTACAGTTGTGTTCAAACACTAAGAGCCTATCAAATGCATGAGGAACCCGTATAAGATTTAATTGTCATTAATATCACACCAAACGTGAGTTACTGCCAAGATATGATACATTTGATTTGTATGAGTATTGTTCAATTAGATCTTATATCGAGTTTGGTTGGGAATGTTGAGGCTTTGCAACAACAAAACATAAATTAGAGTAAAGAGCAAGATGTATGAAAGATTTCTTGTACACTAAAACAAGCCAACTAAACAAATTATCACAAGCAGCATGGTTGGTCATTTCTCAACAGGAGTTAATCAGTTTAATTTGACCTTCCCCATGACTGGTCAATAGTGAGGTTGACCTTCGTCGAGTTTTCTTTTACCTACCCCTGATTTGGTATGGAAATTAGGGGGTCTGTAACACCCCTTACCCGTTACCGTCGCCGGAACAGGATATAAGGTATTACCAGAACATAACACATACCATTAAACATAATCGAGATGTAAATATGTCATCGAATTTGATAGTGCATCGTATAACATATGTCTTGAACAATATTAGCCCACTTTAATGGCTTGTACAAAGTATCTGGTCGAGTACTGAAACTAATATTTTAACCTAGACAAATATGACACGTAACAAAATAATTAAGCCTACTATACATGCCATAATTCAAAACGTTTAGTTCAAATACCCTAAAGTATGATAGTGCGGATAGATCTTCACGATCCTTAACTCCGAGCAAGTCAAGAACACTATAAGACAAAAGAGAGAAACAAAGTAAGCTTATAGCTTAGTAAGTAAGTATGTAAATACTAATTAAAGAATCTAACATGTTTACACAACAATTCAAGTTTATCTACTTTAACTTCACTATTCATTCCACTTTGATTTAGCTGTCTCTACTGCATCATATTCAATAAATAAATCATAACTCGGGTTATAAAACTCGAAATTCAAATCCGTAAAATTTCCCTGAATCTAGACTCATAAAGATTTTTGCTAATTTTTTTCTATAATTTTTGGTTCAGCCGATTAGTACAGTTTATTAGTTAAAGTTTCCCCTGTTACACAGCTCGACTGATCTGACCTCTGTTCACTACGAATTGAATATCACTCAGTACACAATTCAAACAACCCTGAGGTCTGTTTCATTTAAAACTAGTCTCAATAAGGAATTTAGACATGTAAACTATATTTCTTAATTTTCCTTGTACAATTTTTAATGATTTTTCAAAGTTGGAACAGGGGATCACGTATTCATCCTGAGCAAGTCACATACAATTGTAAATATCTCAAAATATAGAATTCCTTTGCTTGATCTGTTTCTTTTATATGAAAGTAGACTCATTAAACTTTAATTTCACATCTCATTCAACCTCTAATTATATTCCTCCTATTTTTGGTGATTTTTCAAAATCACGTCACTGCTACCATCTAAAAACAGTTTTAATGCTAATTTCACTCTTTCACACATTCTTTATGCTAACCTCATTTTATCTTATATATGTATATACCACAAATCATTTTCACCACATTTCATTCACCATAAGTGTAGGTCCAAACCACAATATCACCACAAAACCATCCCGTTGAACAATTCAGATCAATCCTCGATATTTAATGGTTTGAGACAGCTCCACCATCATACTTCGCTTAGTTCGGCTCTCTTGTACACATGGTGAACACTTAGTACCACTCATGCGACCCAACCGATTTGTCTCGTAGCTCTCTTGTCTACATGGTGTCCTTCACTTGGAATCACGCATGCGACCTAGCTACATTTATCTTTCACGTAGCTCTCTTGTCTACATGGTGTCCTTCACTTGGAATCACGCATG
Source organism: Gossypium arboreum (assembly GCF_025698485.1). NCBI lineage: Eukaryota > Viridiplantae > Streptophyta > Magnoliopsida > Malvales > Malvaceae > Gossypium > Gossypium arboreum. The sequence goes on along the minus strand of NC_069079.1, from coordinate 79,508,888 downwards.
CACCTAGCTACATTTATCTTTCACGTAGCTCTCTTGTCTACATGGGATACATCTCGTATCACACATGTGACCTAGCTACTACAGGTGTCTCGTAGCTTTCTTGTACACATGATGTGCACTCAGCATCATACATGTGACCTAGCTACGCCCTTCTATTTCATTCGATCTCTCCAGAATGTTCAACCGGATCTCTCTCTATATTTATTTCCATTCTTCCAATAGTCGATTTATATTTTAACATCAGCTAGTATATTTATATAATAGGCTGAAATATAAGAATGTACATGAAATTATTGTAATATTTACATACAAACTTACCTTGGTGCAAAATGTGGAAATTTTGCAATTTAGTCCAAAACTTTTTCCTTCCCTGCTCGAGATCAATTCCACGCCTTTCTTGATCTATAATAACACATTTAGCTCATTTAATACTCATACTATTTATTTCAATCCAAAAATCACATCATGGAAAAATTACATTTTGCCCCTAACTTTTCAAAATTACAATTTTGCCCCTAGGCTCGGGTATTTAATTTCAGCCCTTATTCTTATATTTTATGATATGCTGAACACATTTCTCTTCTACAACAACATCAAATTCTCACTCTATCATATAGTTATGAACAATAGATATTTTTACCGATTATGCTGCTTTTACTCGCTTTCACTTAAAACCGAGTAGCACAAGTTATTTAACATAATTTAAAACTTCATATTCTATCATAAAACATCAAAATACACAAATTTC